>NC_139939.1:25476182-25643682 GCF_963454915.1 Gymnoscopelus microlampas
CGGTGAAGTCGTCCTTTAACAAAAAAAAAAAAAAAAACGTTTTAAAAACTTTTTGTTATTTTTTCCCCCAAAAATATCAATATGTCTTTAAACATAACATGACATATTTTAATAGCTTAGTATTGAATGCACAATAACATGGTATGTTTATACATATTTTGTAGAGAAATAAAAGGTCTTTTGCACACCTACTGGGACAACCTGTGGGTAGGAGCAGGCTCCAGGCAACCATTTGTTCATGTTTAATTGTTTATACATATAAAACAATTTTATACATAAATATACGAGGTAGGGGGTCCCTGCTCCATCACCCCATCAGTTTGGGGGTCCCTGCCTGGCCTGAAAAGGTTGAAGACCCCTGTTCTAAAGCAACGAGGTCTACCTCTTCTTGGACGTTGTATGGACGTCATACAGACTTTTTTGATGGTGTTTTTGCAATGCAGCTGACTTTAATCAAAAACATCTGATTCAGCAGAAATAGTGCAAAAAAACAAGACTCTCCCCACCAAAATCGGCAAGAAACACCGGGCCGGTTGACCGGGCCAAAGCCTTAACCCCGCGGGTCGCGCAACAACGGCTGATAAGGCTCAATCCACACATGAGCGTCAACTTGACGCCCAGAAGTCGGAAGTCCCGTCCACTCCCATGTTATAGGAAAAACCGGACCGGAACTTCCGGTTTTTAACTTAACATGAGAGGGTACATCCAAAACCTGTTAGGAGTACGTTTCAGGCAATTTAAAGTTGATTGGTAGTGACTTTTTTTTTGGTCCCTAACATTCATCGAGCTCTGGACTTCGTCATTTTTTTTCCGTTTCGGTAGTGACACAATGGTGTCACTACCGAAACGAAAAAAAATTGTTCCCCCAAAAACCTGTTAGGAGTACGTTTCAGGCAATTTAAAGTTGATTGGTAGTGACTTTTTTTTTGGTCCCTAACATTCATCGAGCTCTGGACTTAGTAATTTTTTTTCCGTTTCGGTAGTGACACTACCGAAACGAAAAAAAAATTGTTCCCCCAAAAACCTGTTAGGAGTACGTTTCAGGCAATTTAAAGTTGATTGGTAGTGACTTTTTTTTTGGTCCCTAACATTCATCGAGCTCTGGACTTAGTAATTTTTTTTCCGTTTCAGTAGTGACACTACCGAAACGTAAAAAAAATTGTTCCCCCAAAAACCTGTTAGGAGTACGTTTCAGGCAACTTAAAGTTGATTGGTAGTGACTTTTTTTTAGGTCCCTAACATTCATCGAGCTCTGGACTTCGTCATTTTTTTTCCGTTTCGGTAGTGACACAATGGTGTCACTACCGAAACGAAAAAAAATTGTTCCCCCAAAAACCTGTTAGGAGTACGTTTCAGGCAATTTAAAGTTGATTGGTAGTGACTTTTTTTTTGGTCCCTAACATTCATCGAGCTCTGGACTTAGTAATTTTTTTTCCGTTTCAGTAGTGACACTACCGAAACGTAAAAAAAATTGTTCCCCCAAAAACCTGTTAGGAGTACGTTTCAGGTAATTTAAAGTTGATTGGTAGTGACTTTTTTTTTTGTCCCTAACATTCATCGAGCTCTGGACTTCGTCATTTTTTTTCCGTTTCGGTAGTGACACAATGGTGTCACTACCGAAACGAAAAAAAATTGTTCCCCCAAAAACCTGTTAGGAGTACGTTTCAGGCAATTTAAAGTTGATTGGTAGTGACTTTTTTTTTGGTCCCTAACATTCATCGAGCTCTGGACTTAGTAATTTTTTTTCGTTTCGGTAGTGACACTACCGAAACGAAAAAAAAATTGTTCCCCCAAAAACCTGTTAGGAGTACGTTTCAGGCAATTTAAAGTTGATTGGTAGTGACTTTTTTTTTGGTCCCTAACATTCATCGAGCTCTGGACTTGGTAATTTTTTTTCCGTTTCGGTAGTGACACTACCAAAACGAAAAAAAAATTGTTCCCCCAAAAACCTGTTAGGAGTACGTTTCAGGCAATTTAAAGTTGATTGGTAGTGACTTTTTTTTTGGTCCCTAACATTCATCGAGCTCTGGACTTGGTCATTTTTTTTCCGTTTCGGTAGTGACACTACCGAAACGAAAAAAAAATTGTTCCCCCAAAAACCTGTTAGGAGTACGTTTCAGGCAATTTAAAGTTGATTGGTAGTGACTTTTTTTTTGGTCCCTAACATTCATCGAGCTCTGGACTTAGTAATTTCTTTTCCGTTTCGGTAGTGACACAATGGTGTCACTACCGAAACGAAAAAAAAATTGTTCCCCCAAAAACCTGTTAGGAGTACGTTTCAGGCAATTTAAAGTTGATTGGTAGTGACTTTTTTTTTGGTCCCTAACATTCATCGAGCTCTGGACTTAGTAATTTTTTTTCCGTTTCGGTAGTGACACAATGGTGTCACTACCGAAACGAAAAAAAAAATGTTCCCCCAAAAACCTGTTAGGAGTACGTTTCAGGCAATTTAAAGTTGATTGGTAGTGACTTTTTTTTTGGTCCCTAACATTCATCGAGCTCTGGACTTAGTAATTTTTTTTCCGTTTCGGTAGTGTCACTACCGAAAAAAAAAAAATGTTCCCCCAAAAACCTGTTAGGGTACTCCTAACAGGTTTTTGGGGGAACATTTTTTTTTTCGTTTTTTCGGTAGTGACACTACCGAAACGAGAAAAAAAATTGGGTAGCACTTTACAATAATGACCCGTTATAAAGCATTTATAAACGTTTATAAGTAGTTTGTAGACTATTAACAAATCATTAACAACCTGTTTATTGACATTCGTAAATGATTTCTAAAACCTTTATAACTACGGTTACAAATCATCTATAAAGGTATTAGTAACTATTCATGAATAAGCCATGTATAATACATCTGTAAATGATTATTAAATCATTTGTAACTGATGTTACATAATATTTACAAGCTATTGGTAGCTTGTTCATGTTTAACATATGCTTTGTTAAACATTCCTAAAGTATCTATAAATCCTTAGTACATGTTATTATGTGCCCTATAGTAAAGTGAAGACAGTTCATCATTTACAACTGTCTGTTAATGTGTTTGTTCATGTTTAACATGCTTTGTAAAACATTCCTAAAATATCTATAAATCCTTTGTACATGTTATTATGTGCCCTACAGTAAATAATAACTTTTAAGTGAAGACAGTTCATCATTTATGACTGTCTGTTAATGGGGACTTTCTCCTTACCTGTTGCAAACTACCTGGCTTTCATGAATGCAGACACCAAACAATTACTAGAATTATCATTCATGTTAAGCAAATGATGCGTAAGACATTCGTAAAGAGTATGTAAACCATTTGTGGTGTTAGGGACCAAAAAAGTCACTACAAAGTACTACCAATCAAATCTAAATTGCCTGAAACGTACTCCTAACAGGTTTTTGGGGGGACGTTTTTGGCCTCCACACTTAGTGATTATTTCGGATTTAACTTTCGTTTCGGTGGTGACCAACTTTCGTTTCGGTAGTTTGATTACAAAATGTAAGTTGTGTAAAAAATAATCTGACTATACTAAGTTGTTATTTGTTTGTTTAAGTCAGGCTATACTCTACTCAGAGTCATAAGTTTACAAAATGTACTAAAGTACAGTGAACGTCTGTGCGGTTTGTCTTCATCACTGAAAATAACGTACATGTAAACTGATGTCATGTGCAGTTGGGGTGAAGAAACACAACCATTTCACTCCTAATAATACCTATTTGATTTGACATCCTGACTTGCTGCTGTAGCTGAGGCTTGAACCTGTTACCTGTGGCTCATTAGTCAGTGACTCTATCCATTCACCTACAGCTGTTTCCTTGGAATCTGTGGTTCTGAAACGTTTTGTTGTCAACCCCCCAAATTGACATGTATTTGGGCAGTGGACCCCAATGTGAAAAGATGTAGTGTCAGGGCCCCCCATGAAAAAGATTTATATTTATGCTGTAACACATTTTTTTTTAAAGTTATTTGTCTTGTTTGTTGTTCAAGTCAAAGCACCAGGAAGGCTGTACTTGTCAGCCATCTGTTAGCTCAATGGGTTGAGACGCAGTATTCATGATCCAGAGGCCATGAGTTCAAATCCCATTGATGTCTTTCCTATGATTCTTTCCTTTGCAGACTGGCTTCCAGAAGATCAAGTGAAAACTACCAGGAAGGCTATATTTGTCATCCAACTGTTAGCTCAATGGGTTGAGACGCAGTATATACATGATCCAGAGGCCATGAGTTCAAATCCCATTGATGTCTTTCCTATGATTCTTTCCTTTGCAGACTGGCTTCCAGAAGATCAACTGAAAACTACCAGGAAGGCTGTACTTGTCAGCCATCTGTTAGCTCAATGGGTTGAGACGCAGTATTCATGATCCTGAGGCCATGAGTTCAAATCCCATTGATGTCTTTCCTATGATTCTTTCCTTTGCAGACTGGCTTCCAGAAGATCAACTGAAAACTACCAGGAAGACTGTACTTGTCAGCCATCTGTTAGCTCAATGGGTTGAGACGCAGTATTCATGATCCAGAGGCCATGAGTTCAAATCCCATTGATGTCTTTCCTATGATTCTTTCCTTTGCAGACTGGCTTCCAGAAGATCAAGTGAAAACTACCAGGAAGGCTATATTTGTCATCCAACTGTTAGCTCAATGGGTTGAGACGCAGTATACATGATCCAGAGGCCATGAGTTCAAATCCCATTGATGTCTTTCCTATGATTCTTTCCTTTGCAGACTGGCTTCCGGAAGATCAACTGAAAACTACCAGGAAGGCTGTACTTGTCAGCCATCTGTTAGCTCAATGGGTTGAGACGCAGTATTCATGATCCAGAGGCCATGAGTTCAAATCCCATTGATGTCTTTCCTATGATTCTTTCCTTTGCAGACTGGCTTCCGGAAGATCAACTGAAAACTACCAGGAAGGCTGTACTTGTCAGCCATCTGTTAGCTCAATGGGTTGAGACGCAGTATTCATGATCCAGAGGCCATGAGTTCAAATCCCATTGATGTCTTTCCTATGATTCTTTCCTTTGCAGATTGGCTTCCAGAAGATCAAGGAAAACTACCAGGAAGGCTGTACTTGTCAGCCATCTGTTAGCTCAATGGGTTGAGACGCAGTATACATGATCCAGAGGCCATGAGTTCAAATCCCACTGGTGTCTTTACTGTGATGCTTTCCTTTGCAGACTAACTTCTAGAAAAACAAGTTAAAACCACCAGGAAACCTGTAACTCTCAGCCTACAGCATAGCTCAACTGGTAGAGCGTCTGTCCAATAACATGACTTGACTTGACTTGAGTGGGTTCGATTCCCACTCAAGTCAAGTGTCCCCGGTAACTTGGGGCAACGGATAAATTGACTGATATCCTTAGTGATGCTTCCCTTTGCAGACTAACTTCTAGAAAAACAAGTTAAAACCACCAGGAAACCTGTAACTCTCAGCCAACAGCATAGCTCAACTGGTAGAGCGTCTGTCCAATAACATGACTTGACTTGAGTGTCAATTTATCCGTTGCCCCAAGTTACCTGGGACACTTGACTCGAGTGGGAATCGAACCCACTCAAGTCAAGTCAAGTCATATTATTGGACAGATGCTCTACCAGTCGAGCTATGCTGTTGGCTGAGAGTTACAGGTTTCCTGGTGGTTTTAACTTGTTTTCTAGAAGTTAGTCTGCAAAGGGAAGCATCACTAAGGAGATCAGTCAATTTATCCGTTGCCCCAAGATACCGGGGACACTTGACTCAAGTGGGAATCGAACCCACTCAAGTCAAGTCAAGTCATGTTATTGGACAGACGCTCTACCAGTTGAGCTATGCTGTAGGCTGAGAGTTACAGGTTTCCTGGTGGTTTTAACTTGTTTTTCTAGAAGTTAGTCTGCAAAGGGAAGCATCACTAAGGATATCAGTCAATTTATCCGTTGCCCCAAGTTACCGGGGACACTTGACTCGAGTGGGAATTGAACCCACTCAAGTCATGTTATTGGACAGACGCTCTACCAGTTGAGCTATGCTGTAGGCTGAGAGTTACAGGTTTCCTGGTGGTTTTAACTTGTTTTTCTAGAAGTTAGTCTGCAAAGGAAAGCATCACAGTAAAGACACCAGTGGGATTTGAACTCATGGCCTCTGGATCATGTATACTGCGTCTCAACCCATTGAGCTAACAGATGGCTGACAAGTACAGCCTTCCTGGTAGTTTTCACTTGATCTTCTGGAAGCCAGTCTGCAAAGGAAAGAATCATAGGAAAGACATCAATGGGATTTGAACTCATGGCCTCTGGATCATGAATACTGCGTCTCAACCCATTGAGCCAACAGATGGCTGACAAGTACAGCCTTCCTGGTAGTTTTCACTTGATCTTCTGGAAGCCAGTCTGCAAAGGAAAGAATCATAGGAAAGACATCAATGGGATTTGAACTCATGGCCTCTGGATCATGAATACTGCGTCTCAACCCATTGAGCTAACAGATGGCTGACAAGTACAGCCTTCCTGGTACTTTTCAGTTGATCTTCTGGAAGCCAGTCTGCAAAGGAAAGAATAATAGGAAAGACATCAATGGGATTTGAACTCATGGCCTCAGGATCATGAATACTGCGTCTCAACCCATTGAGCTAACAGATGGCTGACAAGTACAGCCTTCCTGGTAGTTTTCAGTTGATCTTCTGGAAGCCAGTCTGCAAAGGAAAGAATCATAGGAAAGACATCAATGGGATTTGAACTCATGGCCTCTGGATCATGTATACTGCGTCTCAACCCATTGAGCTAACAGTTGGATGACAAATATAGCCTTCCTGGTAGTTTTCACTTGATCTTCTGGAAGCCAGTCTGCAAAGGAAAGAATCATAGGAAAGACATCAATGGGATTTGAACTCATGGCCTCTGGATCATGAATACTGCGTCTCAACCCATTGAGCTAACAGATGGCTGACAAGTACAGCCTTCCTGGTGCTTTGACTTGAACAACAAACAAGACAAATAACTTTTAAAAAAAATGTGTTACAGCATAAATATAAATCTTTTTCATGGGGGGCCCTGACACTACATCTTTTCACATTGGGGTCCACTGCCCAAATACATGTCAATTTGGGGGGTTGACAACAAAACATTTCAGAACCACAGATTACAAGGAAACAGCTGTAGGTGAATGGATAGAGTCACTGACTAGTGAGCCACAGGTAACAGGTTCAAGCCTCAGCTACAGCAGCAAGTCAGGATGTCAAATCAAATAGGTATTATTAGGAGTGAAATGGTTGTGTTTCTTCACCCCAACTGCACATGACATCAGTTTACATGTACGTTATTTTCAGTGATGAAGACAAACCGCACAGACGTTCACTGTACTTTAGTACATTTTGTAAACTTATGACTCTGAGTAGAGTATAGGCCGACTTAAACAAACAAATAACAACTTAGTATAGTCAGATTATTTTTTACACAACTTACATTTTGTAATCAAACTACCGAAACGAAAGTTGGTCACCACCGAAACGAAAGTTAAATCCGAAATAATCACTAAGTGTGGAGGCCAAAAACGTCCCCCCAAAAACCTGTTAGGAGTACGTTTCAGGCAATTTAGAGTTGATTGGTAGTACTTTGTAGTGACTTTTTTGGTCCCTAACACCACAAATGGTTTACATACTCTTTACGAATGTCTTACGCATCATTTGCTTAACATGAATGATAATTCTAGTAATTTGGTGTCTGCATTCATGAAAGCCAGGTAGTTTGCAACAGGTAAGGAGAAAGTCCACATTAACAGACAATGATGAACTGTCTTCACTTAAAAGTTATTATTTACTGTAGGGCACATAATAACATGTACAAAGGATTTATAGATATTTTAGGAATGTTTTACAAAGCATGTTAAACATGAACAAACACATTAACAGACAGTTGTAATTTAAATGATGAACTGTCTTCACTTTACTATAGGGCACATAATAACATGTACTAAGGATTTATAGATACTTTAGGAATGTTTAACAAAGCATATGTTAAACATGAACAAGCTACCAATAGCTTGTAAATATTATGTAACATCAGTTACAAATGATTTAATAATCATTTACAGATGTATTTTACATGGCTTATTCATGAATAGTTACTAATACCTTTATAGATGATTTGTAACCGTAGTTATAAAGGTTTTAGTAATCATTTACGAATGTCAATAAACAGGTTGTTAATGATTTGTTAATAGTCTACAAACTGCTTATAAACGTTTATAAATGCTTTAGAATGGGTCGTTACAAATGATTTAATAATCTTTTACAGATGTATATAAATGGCTTATTCATGAATAGTTCACTACTTACTAATACTTTACAAATGATTTGTAACTGTAGTTATAAAGGTTTTAGTAATAATTTACGAATGTCAACAAACAGGTTGTTAATGATTTGTTAATAGTCTACAAACTACTTATAAACGTTTATAAATGCTTTATAACGGGTCATTATTGTAAAGTGCTACCCAATTTTTTTTTCGTTTCGGTAGTGTCACTACCGAAACGGAAAAAAAATGACTAAGTCCAGAGCTCGATGAATGTTAGGGACCAAAAAAAAAGTCACTACCAATCAACTTTAAATTGCCTGAAACGTACTCCTAACAGGTTTTTGGGGGAACAATTTTTTTTTCGTTTCGGTAGTGTCACTACCGAAACGGAAAAAAAATTACTAAGTCCAGAGCTCGATGAATGTTAGGGACCAAAAAAAAAGTCACTACAAAGTACTACCAATCAACTCTAAATTGCCTGAAACGTACTCCTAAGAGGTTTTTGGGGGGACGATTTTGGCCTCCACACTTAGTGATTTTTTCGGATTTAACTTTCGTTTCGGTAGTGACAAACTTTCGTTTCGGTAGTGACACAATGGTGAATTTTTTTTTACAAAGTCCAGAGCTCGATGAATTTTAGGGACCAAAAAAAAAGGTCACTACAAAGTACTACCAATCAACTCTAAATTGCCTGAAACATACTCCTAAGAGGTTTTTGGGGGGACGATTTTGGCCTCCACACTTAGTGATTTTTTCGGATTTAACTTTCGTTCCGGTAGTGACAAACTTTCGTTTCGGTAGTGAGGACCCCCAGACCCCTTCACTAGCCACGCCCTCAACCAATCTCCTGGATTCTGACAGTCCAATGTTGGCAGCCCTGTGGTCCACTGCTCCACCATGGTTAATACTTTTTTAGGTCTCTTGCACATTCTTCAGTGAAAGATTAGATAAAGGTGCAAGAGTCAGGTAAAAGTTGGAAAAATGTCTTAGTTAGTTTTGAACCTTGTAACCAGTGAACCTTCTGGTTACAAGCCCTGTATCTAAACCACTGCACCACAGTGGTTCTTACTCAATCTGTTCACTTGCGTGGTCTTCAATGAAAGATTAGATAAAGGTAAAAGCCAAAGTTTGTACTTTTCCCCCTTTAAATGTCCATTGCCATTGACAATGCATTGGGCGCTTAAAGTTAAATATCTCCAAAACTACAAATGATTTCAAAGAAAAAAATCTCAAGCATGCATGTCCACAGTAAGGTGGACTATTTGAACTGTGAATGGAGTTTCTAGGTGAAAGTGTTTTTTTGAGGTCCCAAAATCTTCCATCGACCTCCATTATAAATCTCTGAACTTTTAAAGGAGTACAATTCTAAAACTATTAAACATTTCAAAGATTCCTTTTCAGGCAAACATGTCCACAGTAAGATGAACATTTTAAAGTATGATTGAGGTAAGTATGTAGTTGTAAGCCTGCCTTTAAATGTCCATTGGCCGCATTGACAATGCATTGGGCGCTTAAAGTTAAATATCTCCAAAACTACAAATGATTTCAAAGAAAAAAATCTCAAGCATGCATGTCCACAGTAAGGTGGAATGTTTTAACTGTGAATGGAGTTTCTAGGTGAAAGTGTTTTTTTGAGGTCCCAAAATCGTCCATCGACCTCCATTATAAATCTCTGAACTTTTAAAGGAGTACTATTCTAAAACAACAAAACATTTCAAAGATCCCTTTTCAGGCAAACATGTCCATATTAGGATGAACATTTTAAAGTTTGAATGGGGTTTCTATTCTATATATGACATTTTGAATCATTACAGTCAGTTCACCTTCTTTTGGGTCTTGAGTCGAACCAATTACTCCCGCGGACACATCAAATTTCTCTTTTGGGCCTTGAGTCTTGGGACTCAAGGCCCAAAAGAGAAATGTGATGTCTCCGCGGGAGTAATTTGTTCGACTCAAGACTCTTTTGGGTCTTGAGTCTTGGGACTCAAGACTGGAAAGAGTTGGAAAATATTCCTCGTTGGTTCTGAACTCAGAACCTTCTGTGTGCAAGGCCTGTATCCTATCCACTGCTCCACCATGGTTCATAGTTTCTCTGGTCTCTTGCAGGCTTTTCACTGAAAAAGCCTGGGTTTGACTTAAGGCCAGGCTTATTTAATTCACCTTTCGAGGAACAGGACCCAGGGGCTGTACAGACCAGACTTTGTCAAACCTGGATTTGACTTAAATCCAGGCTTATTTAATTCTCCTTTCGTGTAATAGGCCCCTGATCATCACTTTAGTATGTTTAGAGATGTCCCTCTGATTGGTGAACATTTTTTACTGTCAGAAACTAACGGTCATTTTATGTTTTATTCTTCTTTTTCCTCTCCGTGTTTGTCTGTCAAGTCCTAGCTGTGCTGTACAAAGATTAAAGTGTTGGGGCCAGAGACTTCTCCTATTGTTCTTACTAAGTAACTGCTCTATAATTAACTGATAAACTGAGTCAGAGCATATATTTAGGTAAGAGACAGACAACCATTAGACCATTGTTTTATGTTCATTCATGTTTCCCATGGTTATTACATCCCTGAGAAGGTTATGAAATTCTTAGCGTACCTGATTACTAAGACTAATAAAAATGACAATAGACATTTCTCTATTGATTACTGTGATTTTCTTTTTATATACAAAATTGCCATTTACAGGAAAACGTGGTGGTGGTTAATTGGTCATCAAAAGTGTCTGCTATTGAAAACAACAGTATTCTTCTTGTACAGACCTCCATTGTAGCAACAGTAGTAGTTGTCGTAGTATAAAAGCAAGTCTTTTTACACTACAGTCACATATTTACAGCTGTAACACTTGTACCTCAAACCAATAATGATTCTAGAGTAGCACACACTGCAGAGGCATACATATTACCCATACAGAGTAGATGACATGATATGACTCAAGTTGAATATCTACATTTGGATGCAGTGGTTAATGTGGAAGAGAACTCCAACTCAGAATGACACAGATGATTCCTTGACTTTGTCACACTTGTTACAGAAGAAAGAATTCCTAACAGTCTGTAGGGGAGTTTCCAGGCCTAGAGGAGAGGAGGACTCAGGTCTCATGGCTCACTTCTTAGCCTTGCTCTTGGCTTTGCCCTTCCCCAAAACCTCTGCCTTCTTCTTAGGCTCTGCCTTCTTCTTGGTCTCCGCCTTCTTCTTGGTCTCCTTGGTGGCTTTGGCCTTTTTCTGCTGTGGGACGACACAGACAGCAAGGCAGATTAAACAGTGCAGAAATTAAAAAAAAAGAAAATCCAATAAATGCGTGAGCACGCTTTCATCATAATCACAGCAAGGTGCAGTTTGAGGCATCTTACTTTGATCATGGCGTCAACAGAGACATCCTCCTCCTCCTCTCCCTCTGCATCCTGGGATTCCTGCTCCGTCCCTTCACCTCCGAGCTCAGACTCCGCCCCTCCTGCGCCACGTCGGCCTTTCTTCACGATCTGCAGGGAGTAGGGCGTCATGTGGACCTCGCGGTTGTATGCCCGAGTGAAGGCTGCTTTCACCTGTAGGAAATTACATGGGATGATGCGTCTGATTTCATCTGACCAGAATAGTGTCCAAGAATTCTAATGTTGGCCTGTCGACCTTTGATTAGTCTCAATAATCGAACGCACAAAACAAAAATAAAATGTTAAACATTTAATCTTTTTATCGCAACTAATCAAAACCAGATTAATAAATGAATTTCCTTGCTCATGTTTCTATTTGTGGATTGCTCTTGCATGTATCTAAAATTAGAAATATGTGTGCATCATAAAGATATTTGTGAAATACATTTGTGAATATTATTTTGTGCATTTGTGAATCTGATGATTGAGACAAATCTGATTCAATAACCCCCAGCCCACCATTCCCTGACCTTGGGGTCCAGTTTAGAGTAGGGGTCAGGCTTTCCGCCCCAGACGCTGATCTCCATGATGTTGTCCACGTCTTCCTTGATGAGCTGGTAGTCATCCAGCAGCTGCACAGCCTGACCCGCTCCCTCGGCTCCCAGGCTCTGGAGAGGGTTCAACAGCGCCCCCCGCAGGTAAGGCAGGTAGTCCTGGTTCACTGCCTGTCTGCTGCTCAATGTCCTTGTATGGGAGAGGCAGAAAAGACAAGAGATGAGAAGGAGGAATGGAGGGAGAGTGGAAGAGTAGGGAGAGAAAAGTGAAGAAGAACAGGAAGGCAGGAGATAATTTAATCACTATTATTAACAAGAGCTAGGGGAAAACGAGGCAGTCTGATCCTGTCTGATAGTAATAACGGCAGATAGTTCTGATATAGGATTGGGTCATGGAATAAATGAGACATCTTTCAAGAATGCATTACTAAAAGCTCTTGTACACAGACGTCTGATGTGATTTGTTATTGGTCAATCAGTTTTTAACAAGCTCTTGCACACAGAGTCTGATGTGATTTGTTATTGGTCAATCAGTTTTTAACGCATCTGAAAAAAGCAGGAATCAAACTGGGTTTGATTTAAAAAGAAAATGACAGCATCGCAGCCATTCGTCAAACAGCTAATTTGGAGTGGGTGTGCATGAGGTGATAGAAAAGCTTGTTTGTTCTTGTGTGAAGGAAATCAGACTCTGTGTGCAAGGGGATAAAATGTGTATCGATACAACTGAAAAAGGCTGATATACAGTGCATGTGCTGCAACTCACTTTAAGCTCATGTGTGAGGCCAGCTCCTGGATAATACGGGAATGTTTGTTGGTGGAAGAGAATTTGCCCAGCCAGCTTGGGAAAGTGGGGAACTGGTTCATGTAGCCTCGCATCAGCGCCCCCGGTAACACACTGGCATAGACGGCCTAGAAAACACACACACAAAATACGTTTTAGAATGGTTAACAGTCTCTCCAGCCACAAACACTTGAAAGCATTTGCTGTTAATGTTCATTTTAAAGTTGTGTGCGTGTTACCTGGGTGGGCAGTAGTGACCAGGTCTGTCTAGAGCGGATCTGTCTGTCCACCAGGTCTCCATCACAGATGGAATCAGCCGTCTTACTGAGCAGCATCAGGTGGGCCTTCAAATTACCACTGACAGAACAACATATTTATACAATATTTAAAAGTATGTTTGAAAGAACTGTGAAAATTATTACACAGAGGTTTACACTACAGGTTTGAGTGACTGGGCTCATAAATAATATTAGTACTATTGAGAACATGCATCTCCCTCAGCCCTGATTACTGGACAAAATAATACTCAAATGTGTACAAGCTTTGAGAGTACATCTTCCCTCTCTTACCCGGCGGCTGCTGGCCGTACATGCACGTAGTTCTCCTGGACAAAAAGCGGCGCAAGTGAGTAGTCGTGGAAAAAGAGGTCGCTCTTGTCTATGAAGCTCATGTGGGCAGTCTCATCCCCTGCGGCAAAGACCTTCCTGCAGACATCAAAGGGTCCCATCTTCATGTCCTTACGGGCATTGGCGGCGTCAGCCTTGCACTGGTCAAACGTCATCACCTTGTCCTTAGCAGACCACATGCTCATGTTGTGGAGCACCTGGTGAGAGGGGAGAAAGGTGACATGCACATGAGAGAGCAGAGCGAGGAGGGAGGTCAGAGGAGGGAGGTCAGAGGAGCGTCAGAGGAGGGAGAAATGGTGCAGCTGGCAAAATCTGAACACCGAGTCACGCCACTGGAGTTAAAGGGCAACGTGGTAATTTTTTTTACCTGAACCCTATCCCAAAAATATGTTTTTATTTCACATTTTGTGGATTTTTCAGATTTTCCAATTTTTTTTCCCCCACACTCTCACCTCAACTAAATTTTCACATGTCCTCATCACAATAGAATGATAGGATTGGCAAATTCAACGACTGGCTTCTTTACCTGTCGGATGTCCTGATTGGCAGCTAGGATTATTTCATTGAGTGCTGGCGGCGGGATCTTGATGCCCTCCTTGAATGCTATTGACATCATGGCTCCCTGAGGAGAGAAAAGAAAAGCAGGTGGGTGAGCAACAAGGAAAAGGAAAGAGGATAGGGTTCTGTGTGTGTGTAGAGACAGAAGAGAATTTTGTAAAAACAATGATCCAACGTCAGACAATGATCTAACGTCAGACAGGTAAGTGGCTCTGTTAGCAAGTACCTTGATCTGCTCCACTCGAGGTCTCTGGACGCGCAGATCGAAGCAGTGATTGGCCAAGGACCTAATCTTTTGGTGGTTGCGGTCGTTGCACATGAAGATGATTGGGATCTTGGACTGTTTGATGAGGCTAATCATCTCCTGTAAAGAATCATGGGTCAGTGGGTAGAGGTCAACATACTGTGTGAGATACAGGTGAGTGGACAGAATAATAACCGATATCCAAGTGACAACGTGAGGGAGAAGAATGGGGTGATCTCCCTCTACCACCCAAAAGCACCTCTGTAAACTAAAGCCTAGCGGCACTATTCACTCTTACTGCTTTTGCTGCTATGACACTTGAATTTCGCCACAGGGATCAATAAATGATTTATCTTTATCTTATCAAAGGGTTAGCAGCATTCTGGATATATAGGCATCAGAGAGAGCACTAGTGCACATGTTGACATGCAGTGTGTTTGTGTACCTGTATTCCTCCCCGGTCCTCATTGCCAGCCATACCGTCCACCTCATCCATGATAAGGACATGCTTGTTGCTTACCGTCCGAGATGCGCCTGCACAACATATGCAAACATGTGTAAATAGTCATTTCAGAAAGCCAGATGTGATTGCACAGATGTGAGTGGTGGAAGGGTTATGCGAATCACATCAGTACCTGTATAGAAGTTCTTGATGCTAGTGTTGTTGAGTGACTCCGCAATCACCTCTTTGAGGCTGTTCTTACTGCGAGTACAGCTGGCGTTCATCTCCACGTAGCTATAGCCCACCTCCTACACACACACACACACATGCAGTATTGACACAGGTAGAGGAATATGGACAGACATTGAAGCTGATTTCAAGAAAAGCCAAGGCAGGGAAAAAAGGAGATCCTGCACACTGTCTTCACTTACAGTAAAAAAAAAATTATTGCGAGTAGGCTAAAAACTGACCTTCATCGGGTATCTCCAATCTGGGACACCTGATGAAGTTCAGTTGGACCGAAATGTTGTAGCCTACTAAATACTTATTTGCTGTAAGTGAAGACCATTTTTTCCTGTCTCATGCACTGGCTGCCTGCACCTACCTAGGAATCATCTGTGTCATTCTGTGTGTGTGTGTGTGTGTGTGTGTGTGTGTGTGAGAGACTAACCTCACAGACAAGTGCTGCTGTGGTGGTCTTCCCCACGCCCGGGGGTCCCGACAGCAGAGCCGCTTTAAATGTTGATCCATCATCTCTACCACCTCCAAACTTACCAAACTTTGCTACTGCAGAGAGAAAAGTATATACGTTCAGTACATACAACCGTAATCCTTTATAGGCCACAAAACAAAGTGTTGCCGGCTCACTCAATGTGCATGAAACCTTATGTGAGGTTATAAGTTATCAAAAAAGCCTCACAGACGGGCACACCTGGTTTAGCAGCTCCCCCTGCCTGGTGTTTGTGCCAGTTTTGCAGCCAGCGCAGCAACTTATTGGCACAGCTCTGGTCCCCCTGCTGGCCAATCACAGCCTTCAGAGAGCGGGGACGGTACTTGTCCACCCACAACAGACTAGCAGCATCACTGGCCAAAGAAGAGGAAGAGGGGGAAAGGCCAAGCCCCCTGCGGACATCGGACCCCGAGCCTCTCCCAGGTGGGGTGGCGCTGCCTCCTGCTGCAGGCCTGGAGCTTCGGCCCTGGGCCTGGCCTGTCTTGGAGGGGCTGGGCGTCTGAGGGGACCTGGAGTTGCCCTTGGAGGGTGAGATTTTCTGGGCAGGTGGGGTGCTCTTCGAGGGCTGGTTGGAAGGAGTTCTGCTTTTAGAGGCCTTGCACTGTGCGGTATGGGAGTGCACAAGAGATAAAAGTTACTTCAACTTCTATGTATCTGACACAAGTATGAGACTTCAAACAATGCATCAATACAAATTAGTTTGTAGCATGGAAGTCACATGGATGGAGGCAGATATGTGTGAACTGACCTCAGCCTCAGCAGCAATCTCATACTTGGACTTCTTCCCTGGTTTGGCTCTGATCAGCTCCAACAGGGCGTCCTCATCAAGGATCTTAGTTCCCAGACTCTCTGCCTGGATACAGAAAGAGAGAACAACAAACGGCCAGGGTAACTAATTCAGCAACATGAAATACACTTCTAACTGAAGTTGAACATTGAAAGAGATTGGAAACATTATAAATATCAAAGGCCACACACACACACACACACACACACACACACACACACACACACACAGTCAAAAGAATAACATGTCAGCAACTAAAGAAAGCAAAATGTGCGAATAGAACCAGAAGAGGGCCTTTAGCGATACGCTATTAAAATGAGCCTGAACGGTGTGGTTTATGTGATATCTCAGCTTGCTACCTTTTCTGTCTTGGATGCTCCACTGTCTCTGCCCAGCACCACGTAGGTGGTCTTCTTGCTGATGTTGCCTGTCACCTTGCCCCCATAGCGCTCAATGAGAGACTTGGCGTCATCCCTCTCCATGGACTCCAAGACTCCTGTCAGCACAAAAACACACCCCTCCAGGCAGTTCTCTGCACCCTGGAACACACAATTTTCATTATAATTTGGGATTATCTATGAATCAAAAGTAATGTTGTTTTGACGTGCCCTTTTTCCTATCAGAAGCGGCTGCAGGTATTACCGTAGGTATTTCCTTGGAGCCCAGAGCACGTGGTCCATCTCTGTTTAGGTAGTTTCTGAAGGCTGAAGCGTTGCCTCTCTTTTTCTCGCCGTCATCAGGACTAGTGCTTGTGGACTAGGCAGTTGAGAAGATTATGTCAACCACAAAAAGGACCCTTATGTCTTTTCAAATATAATTTCAAATTAGTTTTTTCCTCCCCTTGCAAGGCATCAGTGGTTTGGCTTACCTGTGGTTTTTTGGGGGATACTTTGATTGCAGTCTCCCCTTCAGCAAGACTTCCTGTTTTGGGTGTGTATTTCTTGTCTATGATTAAATCAGTGCAGGGCTCCTTTTTGGGAGAGATTTTTATTTTCTTTGGTGAAATGGTAATTTTCTCCTCTTTAATCTCATCTTTTTTCTTCATTTGAGCCAGTTTGGAGCTGGCTTTCATAGGAGCTGTTGTCTTTTTAGGGGATGGGCTGATAACCTCGCCTATGAAGTCGTCAGCCTCATTGGCCTTTGACCGACTGCTTGTGCTGCTGTTGGCAGAGAATGTACTACTCTTCTTAGGTGATATAGTTGGGCCTGGCTTCTCAGCAGAGTCCTTACGAGCCTGGACGAACAGATACATACAAGGCATAATGTTACGACCAGTGACTTTTATGGAAAGTGAGTATTGTTTGTGTGAAATATAAGGTATAAGGTCAATGCCTTCTTGGCCTGTGGTGCCTCATCCAGCATGGCCAGCGTCCTGGCAAACTCCTCATCGTTGTGGACCTGCTTCTCCAGCTGTGTGAGAGAGAGAGATGATACAAATTCATTGAATTAAATAATAGATCACACTGCCTCATAAGTGCATTAGTCAATTCGAATATTGAATGATTTCAAACGTATTACTTGTTTAGTGCATTTTTTTGTTGTTATTCATATACAAGTGAAACAAATCCAGAATATGAATGTAAAGAGATATCACTTTGCCGATAGATTAGCACATAAATTCACTTTTAACTATGGCAGATGTCAGCCTACCTCCATGTCCTCCTCCATCTGCAGCTGTTTGGCAATTAAGTCATCACTCATACAATCCTCTGGGTCCTGAGTTGGCTGAGGGTGGAAATCATATTGTAATTCAAATGTATACATCCAACTAAGTAGTACATTATAAGAGTAACATCATACAGTATAATACTCCGAATACATGTTGTTTTATTTCTTGTATCTTGTTTTTGCTGTAATGGGTGAGAAAAGAGAAAATGGAAACACAAGACATAAAAAAAGTAATTGGTAGAGAAATAAAGTGCTACTCACAGCCTTCCTCTTGGTGCTGGCTACCAGCTTCTTATCCGAGCGCTGCACACTGCTAATGCCAAAAAAGTCCATCACTGAGGTGGGGGTTCGTTTGGGCTGGGGAATGGTGGTTGACTTGGGGGTTACAGCTATACGTGGAGATTTTGCTGCTGTATTCCCTTGAGTGGAGGAGGCTTTAGAAGGAGTCTTTGTCCCGTCTTTGATCACTGGACCAGACTTTTCTTCCTCCATCTTTACTGGTTTGGAAAGGCCATTCTCCTTGGGTTTCACAGTCTTCTTAATGGACAGGAAGTTGTCACTGTCTGAGTCTACAACCACAAATGCACAAAATAGATCTCAGATATTGCAGGTTGGGTTACAATATCCACTCAAAATTTAAGAAATCATGCTCTGTGTACATCTTTATGTGCACTGCATCTAAGTGACCTTATTCTCCCATACCTGTTTCAGAGACGTACTGCACAGGATCCTTTTTGGGAGGAGATTCTTCCTTGGTCTTCTTACTGGATTTAGAGGGTTTCTTCAGCTGTCTCTGTGGTGCCTCCTCCTCAGAGTCTGTATCAAATGTCAAGAGAAGATTGTGAGGAGATCCTAAGAAAATGTAGACCTAGGGGAGGTGGTGATCAGCTTGACAAGACAACTGTGAAATACAGTATAGTAATGTTGAGGAAAATTGTTTTTAAAATGAGCATCTTGGTTATAAGGACAAATTATGGATAGTTGATGTGATCATGGCGAAGCCATCTCTATCGTTACCTGATTCTATGACGGCTCGCTTCTTACGTTTCTTCTCATTGTCCTTCTGTTTCACCTCTGCTTTGGGACTTGTGATCTGAAGGAAAAGAAAGACATAGCCCACATAAATGAATGCTCCACAAACACCTTTACACAGGCAAAATATGTGCTTTTAGGGATATTTGTAAGATCAAACTCTTGTCACCTGAAGCACATGAACATATGATCATGGTAATAATTATACAGACCAATATGGCAGTAGGTGGCCTAAAGGTTAGAGGAGCGCCCTCGTTGCCGGAAGGTTGCCGGTTCGAATCCCCGGACCGGCAGGAAAAATCTGGGTGGGGAAGTGAATGTTCACCACTTCCCCAACACCATTAAAGTGCCCTTGAGCAAGGCACTGAACCCTACTACTCCAGTGGAGCTGCTTAGTGGCCAACAGTATAAGACTGTGGTTGTACTAGTCAGCTCCCAGGTTTTAATGTGTCTGTCTGTGTGTTTCTATGTGCAGGGCGTTGCTGAAAATGAGCACTTGTGCTCAGCTACCACCCTGGGTAAATAAAGAACAAAAAAAAAGGAAACAGCATACGATTCCCATACCTTTTTAGTCACTTTCTTTTTCTTCTTTGCATCCTCCTCTGAGGAAACAGATTTCTTTTTCTTCTTACTATCTTCATCTTGACCGTTTCCATTCTGGGCTGTTTTCTGCGCCGCTGGTTTACTTGAAGTTGGTGCAAAGAACCTCCTGATGTCCTGTGTTTTCAGAGAGGAAGAGATTGATGCCAACTTCTTGACCATCATTCATGACACTAGAGCCCACAAGAAAGATTGGGCATGCACTGTATAGACCTATTCTTCACAGCAGACATACAGTAAACCCAGCATCTGAACATTCCAATGTAATTTAATTGAATTTAAAAATGGCGGGGGTCTACTGGGCTAGGCGTTTGGTACACAAGAGACAGGATTATTCAACAACAGTTACTACATGTAACACAACAGCTACTATGTAACAAACGAGGTAATAGTCATGTTTATTTATACACTGCTGACAACGGCAACGTAACGGGTATCAACTCTGACCGTTAGTCAAATATTTCTGATTATATGACGATGAATCAGAGCAGATTTTCAGAGAGAATTCATTCTTAACGTGTAAATAATTAATTAAGTGTAAATAATACATACACATTCTAAATGGATCCAGGTTTAATAGGACATAAACTTGGAACCAAGCTGTTCCCTAGAAATATTTTTTTTTTCACCGACATTATCTACATTATGTTTATTGTGAATTAATGATTCAAAGTGTAACGTTAATATCGAACGTTAATTAACATGTTTTTGTTTAGTTTTTTTTGTAACAGTTATGAGTAAAAGAAACATAGCTAACCAGCTATAAAACAACGACACTGTGACAGTTGAGTGGTATAATAATGTAACTTTATGCCAGCTAACATTAGCTCGTTGGCTAGTGTGTGCATGCTCCCAAAACATGCTTAACAAGTTAGCAACACAGATTATATTTCGTGCAATGCAATGAGTTTACTCAGACTGCTGTACATCAATGCTCAGATCGGTTGACATACCATAATAATCAACACAATAAGGTGCTCTTTCCTCCGGGTTGTCAGATCAGTTGTCAGGGAGAATAATAATCCAACGAAACTGGCGCGCGCGGCGTCCGTTACTGTCGCCTGGAAGTGACGTCAACTCTATGTGATACAACAGTGGTTCTCAACCTGTGGGTCGGGGTCGCCACATGATTGGGGGGGGGGCGTGTCCCAGATTGTCACGATCCTTAGTCTAGGAACACAAATAAAAAGTAAAGTGCCGATTTAAGGACTTTTAAGACCTTTGATACCTAAAAAAATAAATGAAATGAAAGAATACCTTTTTTATTACATCAAAAGTAATCAACAAACTACTATAAAAACTGGTCAAACATTGGCTAAATTGTCAAATAATCTAAGATGCAAATGTTTGAAAATAGCTGATCTACAAGCTCACAACGCCTCGCAACCATAGTCGCAACGCTAGATTGGCAATTTTCACAATTTATCTGTGGAACTGAGCCAAACTAAATGTAATGCCTGAGTTCAAATATGAATATGTTTGGGGGTCCCCAGTTCAAATATGATTATTTTGTGGGGTCGCGACTTGAAAAGGTTGAGAACTACTGTGATACGTCACTGTACAGTGGTGCCACACTGAGAAATAACAGATCTACAAGCTCACAACATGGATGAGCTTGTATATTGGCTATTTCCAGCGTGCGAAGCAGGCTGAGGCGCACAAACTGTACGTCATATCCACCACAGGCATTGTTTATATAAAGCCTGTATTATATAAATTATGAAATACAGCATGTTTCCAACATAAGTATTATGCATTTACTTTATTCCAAGTATAACAATATTGAAGTATGGGTTAATTTGCCTGTTATTTGTATTCTGGGCATTACTACTAACACTACATCCCTTACTAAAATTATAATCTTTTAAAATGTACCCATTTGTGCATTTCAAGATTAGCCATTCCCACAATCATAGTAAAATGACTACCTGCCTTGATTTTATTCATTTCTTCTTCCCTTCACATTACGCCACTGAGGTGAAGGTTAGGATACTTACTACTAGCACATAGAAATGAACTGGTTTTCATAGAACTGTTAACTTCCAAAGGAAATGGTTGGTTGTTGCTCGGATTTAGATGGAACATTTTCATGATTAGGTTTTCCTCAAATTCAGGTGTTAATACTAGGGCAGCAGTAGATGAGAATACTCATGGAAAACGTCACAATATATAGGGATGGTATAAAATGCTGTTGCATGTGACAAATGCACAATAAAATTACATCCATGAACAAAGTCAACAAACATGTTACTAATCCATCTAACCACTAAGAAAAAGACAGACCAGTTAGTTTCAAAAAATGTAGTAGATGGAACTTTATTTGTCAAAATAGGACATTATTGGTCATCTTGTTCAATAACAGTGGTCTTCTCGCTGACATAGATGCCATCCAGGAACTTTCTAATGTCCTTCTTTCTGACCGTGGTGGCCTGTTGGATCAAGGCCGCTGGAGGGGGAAACAAAAGGGCCAAGTGTAAAAACAGGGAATGAGTCCATGCAAAATCAAGGTGCAGGTTCATTTGAGAAACATTGTAAGAGTCAAACAAGTTTTAACCTACAAAATACAGTAAATCAGTCTTCTGAATGAGTCTTACATTAGACTTTAGAGTTACATTAGAGTTTATTTTGTTAACACTGGACAAACCAGTTATGATCAGATGCATGCTGTGGTTAGTCAGAGATATATTGACATCAAAATTAAACATGACATTCTGAACACCATGTGGTATCTAAAAAAGAAAGCCTACCAGAAAAACAAATGCATTAATTTACTAGAACAAGTCTATCATATAAATCCACCGTGCAATGCATGAACTGGACATAAGGAAAAGAAAAAATGTTAATTGGTAAGAGGAAACAAAAAAGTACATGTTAGCCCACAGGGGAAAATTAGCCACATTCTCTAACCTCTACAGTTGTAGCAGTTGTTTTTAATTTCCCGGCTCCACAACAACTCCCTTCTCAGACACGTAAATACCGTCCAAGAACTTTCTGATATCCTTATTTTTGACTGTGGTGGCCTGCTGGATCAGAGCAGCTGGAACACAGAGAAGCTAGGGTGATGAGCAACATGCACAGGTCACACAGGGTCAAGGATGACAAACATTCTACAACACTAGTAGGGCTTAACAATGAGTCCAAAAAAATAAATCTTAATATAAACTACTGTAAGTTCTTAAGTACAGAGGTTGCAAGTCATTGCACAAAAAACCTTCTAAATAGACTTCTAACAAGGTATTCTTGTTTTAGGTATTTGGTCCAAACCTTAAAATGTATATTAAAAGGATGATGCATTTTTGCATGTTTAGCTCACTGTCTAGAAGTTCTCACAGCTCAACTAAAAAAAGAAAAAAAAAACTTTGTCTGAAAAATTGCAATTAGACATTCTTTTACAAATTGTTCAGCCCTACTAAGGATAGATAGGCAAGGATGATTATGGATTTGTAGAATGATGGGAAGAGGAGGGCTGAAGGAATACTTTTCTATAGTGGGGGAAATTGGTGCCCACAACATTTTCTATTTCAGAAAAGGAATATGGAAGAGGCTGGGAAGAGTAGTATCAGTATTCACAAGACTTGATTTCAAGATGGAACTGGCAAAACTTCACAAAAAGATAGCATTATGAAATATGTAAATTGTGGTGCACTGATACCAACCAAACATAGGTAATTGACGGTACCAATTTGAATCCTTTAATTAATCTTTGTAAAAAGCATTACACTTGGGAAAGCACCAGTCAATAAAATGTATTAAAATCTGATTAGGTGAACTTTAGAAGCTATGACCTCAAGTACACTGAACATGTCAAAGTGTGCTCCCATTATGACAGCCAGTGTAAATGCTCCGTCTTGTCAATGGGCACGAAATGACAGAGCCATAGTACGCTGGTTCCAAAATGAATCGGATGTAGATGGGCAGAGAGAATTATCAACTTTCTAAATAGCTTAACAAACGATGGAGTCTGGCAATGATGTACTTGGGATGGTCTACATGTCAAGGGGATGGTTTGGATAGGACAAAACAAATATCTAAATCATGGCACTACGGGTATGTAAAGCTATGGTGTTGTGTTGAATTCCAGTTCTCTAGGAAGTAGCAGTCCATAACCATGTACTTAGGGTTTTTAGTCACTGTAAACGGCAGTTCCATGGACCAGGATATTAGGACATAACTGAATCACTCGGTACACAGGCTTTTATTTTCTTTCACCTTTCGGCAAACCTTACGCTAGCAGAAGCAGCAAAGGGATCCCATCTTGACAGGGTCCCCAAGCTTTGACATGCCGAAACAAGCTTTGATTTGACAAAAAATAAACATTTTGCACCAAGGTACAAAGAAGAGTCAACATCCTTTTAAGAAATACTGAAATGCATAGATGAAACGAAAATGACAGGAGGTATTTTTTAACAATCATACACCCCCTCTCCCCCCTCGTATATAAACAGTTGTGCAGTGCCTCAACCTCAGGCCTCAGGGTCTACCGGTACTGATGGCTTTCTATCCTTGAGCACGGAAGCTCTGAAAATGATTGAGGATAAAGCTGATGTGACGCCTAAACCCCACCTTCCGTTAAGTCTTTTTCTTTAGTTGCGTAAATTTGTCCCAATATACATAAAAAAAACAATCTAGATGCATAGCTAGCTGCTTATAAGAAATGGAAATTCTAAAATATATTTTTGTGAACGGAAATGACAGATTTCGTTATTGGATTTAGGAAGGTGTAGTTCCAGACTATATAGCATTCGCCGATTGATTTTGGTTTAGGACTACCGTAATTTCCGGACTATAAGCCGCTACTTTTTTCCCATGCTTTGAACCCTGCGGCCTATACAACTGTGCGGCTAATCTATGGATTTTTACAGCTAACAGCCACTAGGGGACCTTCTAAATCTATGGATTTCACACCTGCGGCTTATAGTCCAGTGCGGCTTGTATACGCACACATTTGTTTTTTTCCCTAAATTTGGCTGGTGCGGCTTATATTCAGGTGTGCCTTATACTACGGAAATTACGGGTACCCAAAATCTAATGGTGGTTAGACCTGGTGACCAGTGTATCAGGTATAACCAATCCCTGATTATGGTGACTAGAATAACCTGGACACTAGATTAATATTTGGTAGAGTGGAAAACTGGCAGTACTCGTTACCCCAGAGGACGGGAGATGATCACAACTGAGCTAAATGGTTAAGTTGTTAAACCTACCTGAGTTTGACACCAGCTCAATGTCATTACCCTCCAGGACCAGCTCATCCTTCTGGGCTTGTGAGAGTGCACATACCACACCTGGGAAGGGGACAGATTGGGGTAGGGAAACACTTGCTTAATTTTCAGCCACAGAATGATCCTGCACATACAAAATCTGTGAACACACCAACAAAAGGACTAATATCAAAGCTCTTTTGGGGACACCCGATAAGATGAATCGTTTGGGCACATACCACAAGGCTTTAATGCCTGACAGCAAGTCCCCAGTTCAGACCATTTGCTGCTTTGTCATTTCCCTGCTTTTTCTCCCCCCGTTTCCTGTCTGTCTAGTCTACACCATCTGTCAAATTAAGGCTAAGAACGCCCCCACCCCCCAATTTTTCCAAAACATTTTCAGCATACAAGTCTGTTAAAAAGCTTTCGCAGACTTAGATTTAAAATCTCTGACCCTATAAAATTGCTATGATCTACTACACTGCCAATGTGTTCTGTCAAACAGCAGTCACGGCGAGCACAAATTATTTCTGTCACTAGGTGCAGTCTCACTTACCAGTCCTCATACGAACACGGCGGATGTACTTCTCTCCCAGGAAGTTCCTGATCTCCACCAAATTTCCACTCTCCTGAATGACTACATTGATGGGGAAATGGGCATACACAGATCGCATCTTGTACCGGAAACCCTATAGAGGGGAGAAACATGGCCGTCAGCATTGACGGTAAAGGACAGTGAACGCAACAAGACCGATGAATGTTGGACCACTGCACAGCCGAACAATAGAACGCCCTCTCCAACTAAGCCCCATCTTAAAGAAGGCAGTGTGAGGCAGTATCATGACAAAAGAAACAACCAAAATGGCAAGAATATACGTATATAATGTGCAAAATGCACA
The DNA here is from genome assembly GCF_963454915.1 of Gymnoscopelus microlampas. Classification (NCBI taxonomy): domain Eukaryota; kingdom Metazoa; phylum Chordata; class Actinopteri; order Myctophiformes; family Myctophidae; genus Gymnoscopelus; species Gymnoscopelus microlampas. The sequence continues at coordinate 25,501,923 of NC_139939.1, forward strand.
AATACAAAAGCAGTCTCACCGCAGTGACTCCCTTAATCATGTTCTGGACATGACTGCAGATGGTGCGGACTGTGGCCAGCTCCTTTCTGTTGCCCCACCATTTATCCACACGCAGCTGAAAACAGAGCAGGACATCAACTTCTGCACTTTCATTACAAACTACACAATCCTGTGAGACCCAAGTCAGCAAAAGTATCTTAGTCTAGGGGAGCAGCAAACGTATCTTTGTCTAAGGGTGCAGGCAGGAGTTCTGATTTGTTTCGTTTTATTACATCTTTAAAGCAGCATTCAATAAAGCTTGGCAGCTTGTGGCCTGATGAGAAAACAGTAAGGCCAGAACAGAAGGTACAGATCACATTTGTACATTTTGCCTGTGGCATTATGACAGTCCTCTCCGGTAAGCTTGCACCTTGGAAGTTAGGAATGTGCCCGTCTTTAGGGTTATGGTTAAACCTCAATATCTCAAAAGCAACAAGCTCTTGACCAGCTAGTGTGTGTACATATCACTGTTTACATACGACACTGCACACTGTATATCACATAAAATGTTCACATTTGATTGTCCTTTTAGTTGGACTTGAAAATATGTAAAGGATGGACACCCTCTTATGTTAGTGGGTAGATAATGCCTCCATAGGAGGCGGGCATAAACCATGTTAAGTTTTATACACGGCACATGCTCGTTTAAAGAGCTTCCAGTTATCAAAAGGTTAAAAAAAAAATGTTTAGGATGCTGCAGTGATGGTACCCATGTGTTTTTTTAATCAAATACCTTTATGGCTCTAGGGGCTTGAGTGTTATCACAACTGCGCAAGACCAATTTGTGAAACAGTACTAGATGTGAGAGATCATACAGTGCAAGTACTGTACATCCTGGCAGCTCCAACTGTTAAAAAGGCCTAATATGTTAAGTAATTTATCAAGTTAAAGTTGACAGTGTTGGAGACCTTGATGTGATTTTAAAAGTTAGGATAGTCCAGGATGACTGAGTTACTTGAATTGTGTTATCAAATCAAGTAAAAAAAAAAGCACATTTGAAGAGTACCGTTTTAACTGGCCTCTTTGTGAACATCATGCAGTATTTTGTGATTCAAGCAGACATGAACCAAGGAGCCAGTCTAGAACACTGGTCAGCACAGATGTCAGGACTAAGGAAGCCTCTGTCAAGACCCTATCATGACACAATGACTACATCATCTGCATACATCGGGTCATGAACATTTTGACACACATCTGGTAGGTCATTGATGTACAGAGAACACAAAATGGGACCCACAGTAATAAAATGTTACCTTCTTGTGTTTTTGGCCCAAAAGTCTGAGCTCCAGGTTGATGTGGTTAAACTCCCGGCGGAGTATGCCACGGGGACCCTTGACGATTACCGTCCTCCCCTTCAACTTGATATCCACTACACAGACAAAAAAACACAGCAGATAAGTTGTATGATCTTATGACAATCTCGTAGAAATGGATCTTAAGCTGCATATTAACACTCAATGTATCAAATTTACCATTGTCGGGGATGTCGACAGTCTGGTTGCTGAGAATGGTCTTCATTCTGTAATGAGAAACACTGATATTTAAGTTTCACAGTCAGGTTTAGTTGTAAATTATTACACAGACAGCAACCTATAATCCAAATATTAACATATTAAATAAACTGACAACACAAGATGAACACAACCCCTTCCCAACAGCAGTATTCGTAGTTGACAACAAGTGGACCCTTGCATGATTAGGAAATATACTTGTTCAAATGTACATGAGCAGCTTGTGGAAGAGTACTTTTATTATTAGAGTCAATTACATCTTTGGACATATAATGCATGACACAAATGATTTTAGTTCCACTTAGCTCACTTACATTAGCATTAGCATAATGTAACGCTAGCTCAACCAATACATATCGGTAAGCTACATAGGTCAATGGAACCGTATGACAGGATGCTGTAAACGTTATTTAGCAGTAGTCCTGAAGAAGACTCTACATTCATTCTTTTAAACTAATTCACGGGGCCATATTGGATGAAAACAGACGCGTAGGCCTGGGACGAGTCTGGAAGGGGACCATCGGAATAACTAATGTTATGGAATGCAATAAACGTAGTGTATGTGGAAAATACGATGGCTGTCATTTGTATTAGCAATACCCGGATAAATACTCCAATAAGGATGTAAAATTGGAGTTTTTTGGACACAGATGGAGTTAGATTAAATGCACGACATTATCCGACTTCATTCTCACCTCGCCGGTAGTAGAGGAAAGGAGGAAGGAAGGACGTCATCACGTAAATGTAGTTTGCGTGCGTCATGACGTAATGCATTCAGCAGGCATTACAAGTTAACTGATGAACTGAAAAGTGAGAATGACCCTTTACTTTAGTAAAAGTATCATTACCAATTGGTATTCTAATTAATAATCTAATAATAGAAGTTCATAGATTATTAGTATTCTAAGAAGAATTCAAAATGTACTTGTGCAAAAGTTATTGGTATAAAAATGTACTTAAAGTGCTAAAAGTAGAAAGTATTCATTATGCAGAATATCCCATTTCACAAGTTTTCAAATGTATAAAATCTTTTGAAAATAGCAAATCTACGTGAGCTTGAATGTACATAATATAATGTATACATTTCGGCCATTTGAAAATAGGGCTAAAGTGGTTAATGTATGTTTTGTAATAATAATCCAAATCTACAAATTAACTAAAGTTTTCAAATAATTGTAGTGGAGTAAAAAGTACAATATTTTCCTCAGAGATGTAGTGTAGTAGAAGTAAAAGTATTGAAAAGTGGCAATACTCCACTAAAGTAAAGAATACCTCAAAATTAAGTAAATGTACTCAGATACTTTACACCACTGCTGATGTATTAGTATTATTGTGCATTATAAATGCCACAAAACGTAACGGTTTAACATAAGAGGTAAAATTCCCTTAAGTATATAAATGACACTGTACTTCTACATGTTTTTGGTGTTTGTACGTCTTTTATTTTGCTTTCAGACCAAAGTAAACGCACACAGAGTGTTGTTTTCAATGACATATAGCGTAGCCACTGAAGCTAGATGTCATGGCGTTGGTCAAACAAACCTGCTTTATAGCAGGTCGTTTCTCTTGTAATCATTTATGGTTGAGTCCCAAATGCAGCAGATATGTAAGTATTTACACTCACTGCATTGTTGTCGTTTACAATTTCTTACATGTTTTTTTTTTAATTCTTACATAATAAACTAGGTAGTCGGGGTCGTAATTGGTTGTCGTTGGTCTTCAATTACAGATTCGATTAATGTGGCCGTTTTGTAACTAGCTAGTAGTAATCAAAAGTAAACAGCAGTCATTATTTAGAATAATGGTTGCCTATCATGTCTAGGACAGTGGTTCTCAAAGTGGGTTCCATGGACTCTCAGGGGCTTTGAGAGGGTAAAATGACCCTTACAACTGTGTAACTCTGGCAGTATACAAATGGCACCAAATGGACCCGGTAGGGTCCGTATGTTTCCATTTGTATACTGTCAGAGTAGAGGGGAGTACTTGAAATGTAAACGTTTGAGAACCACTCACTGGTCTAGGACAGTAGTTCTCAACATGGGGTCCAGGTAGCTTTGGTCCATAGCATTAGGAGTTGTAACGCTATGGACCAGAGCGAGGGTCCAGGCAGGGGGGTCCCCAGGGTTCCTTGAGGGGGTACCCAGCTAAATGATTGACAGTTAACTTAATCTTCACCTTTTCACATGTTTAAGAAAGTACAATTAGACACAGTATATGGCTGTTTTTATCTGAGTTTGACTGTTATCTAATCTACGACTACAGTGAGTACATTACCTGGACAGTAAGGATTTCTGGGCCAAATGACAGACCACATCGGACAAAATCATGTCCAACAACAAAACATGTTCTGACTGAGATTGGGGTCCCAGAGATTACAATCTTATCAAATGGGGGGTCTGCACTAATGCATATCAAATTAGGGGTAAAAGGCGAGAATAACTGCTCTAAGTGGGGAGGATCATGGAAATGCAATGACAAATTGTTGCTGAATAATATAATAAATGATAATGCTAACTGTTCCACAGGTGTACGCCAGTGGCATGACCACGGTGGCCAAATCCTCCACGGCAGGAAGAGACAGCAGGAAGGATTTGTTACGAGATGATGGGCCCGACCTGCAAGATTTCATTTCTGGGGAACTATCAGAAAAGAGCAAGTGGGATGAATACAGAGGCAACCTAAAGAGAGAGAAAGGAGAGAGGTACAAAGTAAATCTAAAGAATCACATATTAATGACCATGTGGAAAGTGAGAAGTAGGAAGGTTGTCAAATCTTTTTCATTTGTAACTGCTCAAAGTGGCAGTCTGTAGGGTTCAAAGATCAGACCATTCCTTATGCAATAGACAGCAATGAACTATCACAAGCACTAGTGTTGCATATAATTCTTACATTTCTTGAAAGACAATCCATATGGCATTAAGAGGAGCAATCTTTTATATTGTTTCATCAGCTTTATGCAGGGTTACATATGTGTATTGGTGAGAAAAACTTGTATTTGTGCTGTGACAGGCTTAGGCTTCCTCCTTGGCTGAAGACTGAGATTCCAATTGGGAAGAACTTCAACAAGTTGAAGAATACGCTGAGAGACCTTAACTTAAACACCGTAAGTTGTGTGCTTGCACGTGCGTTTGCCGTAGCCTGGCATGGCCAGACTAATATCACTGCTTAGATAAGTCTGGAATCTCTGTGTGGAACCTGCATTTCCGAGGGGCAAATTCAAAAAATGCCAAGCCTTTTATCACAATGTAACAAAGAGCAAAAATAAGTACTCTACAGTTTAGATGTTCATCTCAAATTCACTCAAAATGTATTAACTTTAGCACATACACTATGTATTTGTGTGATGTCTATATGTGTAATTCCAGGTGTGTGAGGAGGCCAGATGTCCGAATATTGGGGAGTGCTGGGGAGGAGGAGAGCATGCTACAGCCACAGCTACCATAATGGTGAGTACTCATTTGGATGATTTGTCTGGCAGTAAAATGAGCCCTGACCTAGTGGCCAAAAACGTGGCTGATATTATGATACTGGGTCAGCAGCTAGAGTGGTCACCTGGGAATCGCAAGGATTTTAGTTAGATCCCTGCTCCTCCGAAAATGATAATTATAATACATTATAATAAATAAATTGAGTTTAATTTGCACTTCTTATCCAGATGAATCGTCTAGGTTAGTCTAATAACAGCATGGCTTCTCTGTGAATCTTTGATGTCATATTGATGCCCAAACATGGCAAACATGGACGGATGGACAGACACAAAAATTAGGGGGACATACAATACATACGTAATTACGGACAAGCGCTCTTCTACACGTCTTGCCCCTTAGGCGCCACGCCGTAAAATAACACTAATAAAAGGGGGGAAAGAAATCCAGTGGGTGGGCCACATATAAAAGATTAAAACAAGGATGGGCCACTGTAAAGGGCTTAGAGGAAGGCCTGCAGATAGAAGAGGTGTGTTATGGCCATTTTAAACACCTCAATTAAAGGGGCAATTCTGAGACAGTCCCGGAGGAAGTTCTAGAGTTTTATTTCAGGTAGACTAACCCATAACTTCTCCCCGATAATCTTCTGTTTCCCTTTTCTGTCTTCCTCTTTCTATAGCTGATGGGAGATACATGCACTCGTGGGTGCAGGTTCTGTTCAGTGAAGACGGCCCGCCGGCCCCCTCCTCTAGATCCAAATGAGCCCTACAACACAGCTAAAGCCATTGCTGCCTGGGGATTGGACTATGTGGTACTGACCTCTGTAGACAGAGATGGTAAGAAGATAGTCTCGCTTAGCCAGACAACTATTCCACAATCTCCGAATGCTACATAGAAATGGAATCTGGAACTACACCTCCCGAAATCCGAGAGAGCAAGCGGTCATCTGTTTGTCATTTCCGTTCACGAAAATATATCTTAAAATATCTTAACATTTATTTTTTTGTATTTCTATTTCTGCTAAGCAGCGAGCTATGTTATGCTTAGATGATTTTGATTTATATTCGGATAAATTTGCGCGACTGTAAAGACCGGAAGTGGGAAGGAGGTGTCGCATCCGCTTTATTGCTTGATCATTTTCAGAGCTTCCGTGCTCCAAACTGTATGACGGAAGCATTTGAACATTGTGTAAAGATGTTCTCACGTTACTGATTTGTCAGATATCGCTGATGGAGGGGCGGAGCATTTTGCCAAGACTGTCACTCAACTGAAGGAAAGGTACAACAAACACACCATGTTCTAGAACAGAACTTAATCATTTAATCAAGTCTTCTTATCCTTCTGAGTCATTTCCACAATGAAAGGCTTGTTTATCTCAGAACTATTTAAAAAAATAAGTTTCAACTAGGGGTGCAACAGTTATTCAAACTAATTGATTCATAATTATTATATCTATTTTAATTAAATAAGCAGTTTTCAAAAATAGCGTAAATAGCAGATCTATTAGGAGCTACAAGGATCTATGAGCTTGTAGATAAGCCATTTCAGCAATTTTTGTGCACCCTTAAAACACCATTAAAGAAAGTTTTAAATATGGCTTAAGTGGTTAAGCAGACAATCGAGTTAGTGAAAAAATCATTACTAATATTTTAAAACCACACTTCTCGATTATTCAATGAATCCAAAAAGTAATCGATAGAATAATACTAATAAATAGTTGCAGCCGTAGTTGCAGACCTTCATTCTGGTTATTCTCCATCTAGGAATTCTCGGATCCTGGTGGAATGTCTCACTCCTGATTTCCGTGGTGACTTGGCAGCGGTGGAGAAAATCGCCCTGTCAGGGTTGGATGTTTACGCCCACAATGTGGAGACAGTCCGTGAACTGCAAAGGTACTAACTGGTGCCTGCAGCTGATAATATACTGAAACTCAGATTATGGTACACATCACATTAACATTTTCTCTAGGTGATTCTAGCCATCCGTCCTTTAGCCGACTAGTGTGATGGTCCTTTGAAACTATAAATCTAATTAATTTATACATTTGATTTAATCTGATTCAATTTAACATGAGGTGACTTGGAATACACATCTGTAATTCTTTTCTGGGTACAAACTGAGACGTTAAGATTATAATTTAGATGACAAAATTGGGAGGGATGGTTATACACATTGACCAGCAGGTGGCACAAAGAAGCCATTTCTCAGTACACTGATAAATGCATAAAAAATGTCATTGATATTTGTATTGACAGTAAAAAATGAAATGAAGTAAAACTATGTTAGTGTCTGTAAAGGGCCATATGAGAGATCATGTTTGTAATGTGCTGTGAAGTTAAAGGTTAGGTTTTAGGCGCCAACTGGGCGACACACCAAAGGAAGAGGGAGTCCTGTCAGAGGAAAGGCCATGGACATTTCAGAAACCCGCCTACCAGTGAGAATCCAAGCTAATAGAAACGGCAGGTTTCTATTCCTGGAAAGTTAGCATGCTATAATGGAAGCCATTGTTTTCTCGTTAATAACAATTCTGAATAAAACATTTGAAATATTGTCTGAAAAAAACACCTGCTTTCTGAAGTGTCCACAACCCTCCTATGAGACACAGAGTATTTTTACCATTTTATCGTGAACATTAGTGAGGACAATTGATTGAAGATAGGTTGAAAATGGGTTAAGTCGTCCTTTAATCAAACATCCATTGTTCATTGTTAAGGTCACTGTCTACAGGATAGTTCTTATGTGTCTCCAACACAACTTAAGAACTACAAAAACCTCTCTGAGAGAGAGCTATTATTGATTTATCTCATACTTGGGTATGGATTTCATCATTTGGATTGTGGAATTTCCACTATAAAGGGCTATGGGATTCTCCCATGTAATATATCACTTCTTACTCTTGTAGATTAATTTATATATTTACATCTGCTTTTAATGTGCACTGCTTTTGCTCATGATCTGTCACCTCTAAACACAGGCATGTCCGCGATCCAAGAGCGAACATCAATCAGTCACTAAGCGTGCTGAGACATGTAAAAAAGGTCAAGCCCACCTTGCTTACCAAGACCTCGATTATGCTGGGACTGGGGGAGACCGACCAACAAATACTCGATACCCTGACAGGTGTGTATTTCAGACTCAAATTCTCATAAACACGGTGGCTCTAACTTATGTTGATAAGCCCTGTTTAATACAAAAAATGTGTCTTGTGATGTTGCTACAGAGCTGCGGGAGGCAGGGGTGGACTGTCTGACACTGGGCCAGTATATGCAGCCCACCAAACGCCACCTCAAGGTAGATTCAGAACATTACACTCCATCTTCCTTTCACCTTTTGCTACAGTGATTCTGAATCTACAATCTTGTGGCATGTTGATATCTGTTGTGTTCAACTGTGATGGTCTGTTTCTAGGTGGAAGAGTACGTGACCCCTGAGAGGTTTGCCCACTGGGAGAAGGTTGGGAATGAAATGGGCTTTGTCTACACGGCCAGTGGGCCCCTGGTGCGATCGTCTTATAAAGCAGGTGATGTGCTGTGATGCTTTTAAGGTTTATAGACTTTGTACAGCATTATTTTGGACTACCTTGACATGTTCATATCTGCTATCCCTCTGCAGGAGAGTTTTTCCTGAAGAACCTACTGGAGAAGAGAAAATTAGAAGTCACTATTGCAGAGTGAAAACATGCAGTTGCCTGTTTTAGTTTACCTCCTCAAGTCAATGCCAGCATCAAAGTTAAGAGTAAACTACACCACTGCATAATCATATACCATAGTATTCCCATAGGAGGAAGATTATCAAGAAAGTGAGATGTGGTATATAAGTGGGGGACAGGAAATGTGTTTGAACTACACCGGAAGCTGATTAAACACACACACACACACACACACACACACACACACACACACACACACACACACACACACACACACACACACACACACACACACACACACACACACACACACACACACACACATATATATATATATATATATATATATATATATATATATATATATATATATATATATATATATTCCCTTTTTTTTAACCGTCCAGTGTCCACTATTTATCTTTGACACGCAAGTCTGGGAAAATAGAACCACATCAATGGATTCAGATCTAGGGCTTTGAACTGTAATTATCAGCATGGAGTTAAAACCCAGGCAGAAAAGGTGGCCCTTTTACAATGTGTAGGTATGCAAGTCTCCTTAGGGCCTCCTGAACTTCCACCCCCACTCAACCTTCCCTCTTGGGGATCGGGAAGCACTGATTTATAACTGCATCAGCAGGTTAAAGAGTAATTTATATGCTTTGAAAAAAGAGCAACACATGGTGGAGCATACATGATGGGCTTAAAGCTTAGAGTAATTTTGTTGTCTTGTTAACTTGAAAATATTTTCTATATGAGCAACACTGTTATGGCTTTGTTATTTGCAGACAAATTACATAAACATGATACAAAGTAGAGCGTGGTTTGTTCAAAGTTATTCATAGTTGTATGTTTGACAACTTCGAAGGTGTACTTAAGGGTAAAAAAATGGTTCAACAGGGGGTCTGTGACCCCTTAGGGCAGGGATCAGCAAGTAGGGTTGCCCTCGGACTGATTTGTTTTAAGTTATTAGATGGTGGGCCAGAACACAATACATTTTTAATTTATGAACTGGAACTTGCGACAATATATATATTATGAATTGCTAAATAACTTAATTAAGATGTGTGTGGCATAACTGCATACTGAATAGAATTGTGTGTAATCAAACGGGTGCAGATAGAAAAGCTTGTGTAATTAATTTGCGCAGGTCACATCCTTGAATGTTGCACTAAGGACAATTAGTTCATTAAAAAAGTGAACAAAAAAAATAACCTGCGTCATTCTGGAGACGGTCACACTTCCTTTCAAACAGAGAAACTCTTTTCATAGTATAGGAGCTCAAGGTCTGATCTTAAAAACTGGAGAGTATGTGTTAAACATCTGCCTGTCATTCACTCTCAACGTGGATAAAAGCATTCTTCATCTGGGGGTAGATTCTCTATTTGGACATTATATATCCAATCAGATAATACATTTACAAAACTATTTCCTTGGCCAGTTCTGGCCCATGGGCCACCTGTTGCCTAACACAGCCTTCTTAGGGTTACTCATTTTTGTGAAGTTCTTTTCTTTTGTCTGAAAATACACATTAACGTGAATCCGAGGTATTAGCAAAGATTTGTAACCAAACAAAACATTTAATCTATGAAGCATCCTAAGCTGCAGCGTCACTCATCATAGGCCTTTAAAGAAAAAACAATGGAATACTCCCAAGCCAGTCTCATGTCAACTTTTGATACAGTCAACTAATCATGGTGAGCTAGCTTTGAAAGCCTCTTATCAAGTTGCATGAAAGGCTTTCTGAAAAGACAACTGCGGCACAAATTTACATTATACTGTATATAGTGGGGGTCCCTGCTTCGTCTCTACCTCAGCTAAGGGATCCTTGACCTGAGAAAACTTTGAAGACCCCTGTTGTAACTCATGCAATGAACACAACTACAAATCACCAATTCTGGTTTTAAAGTCAAGTTTTTGTTTAAATGTAAGAGTTGTACGAAAACAACAAGAATAGTCTCAGGTGATTTTATTTTATTGCATTGGCCCATTTGGTAAACAGACTCACTTTGCTAACATCGCTCATCAACATACACTCAGATGAATTATAAAAATAGTTTTTAAAAAAACGTATAAAAACTGTGCCATTGCTAAGGCAATATTGGATTACATTACAGTAAATACTTTATAAGATTACTCTGTTAACACTTTAGGTGGCAGCCAGTTTTAAATGATTACTGCATATAAAATGACTGGCGACTGCCAATTTGCAGGAAATGTACAATAATAAGACAGCCATGTGATTGGGTCTTTTTTGTACTGGATACCACTTCTACAGAATACATTTTTACTAATGATCTTCATTCAGCAACCCATTGTCGAGCAGAATTTAGCCAACAAACCACTTGGTATTTATAACCATTAAGCATGTTCCCATTAAACATGTTCCAACAAGAAAGGGTAATTTAAATGTTGGACACCTGCTGCAGAAAGGGTTAAAAGGAAGGAATGTAGTGCATGTAGCGGGGGAGAGGCAGGTTTCAAATTTTGGCTTTTTTGGTGGGGGGTTCACTGACACGGCTGGTGCATACAGCTGATTGGGTGTAGGGGATACGTGATGCTGTCACTTTCTTTCCAATGGTCTCAATCTGAAAAACAAAATGAAAGTTGCCATCATTAGTATCAGTTAGGTCAGTGGTTTTCAACCAGTGGTCCGGGGACCACCAGTGGTCCTTGAGAGAGTACCAGGGGGTCCCCAGCGAAATTAGTTCATAGCATCACAATCATTTTTAACCACTTAGCTTAGGGCCTAAGCTAACTGTTATAGGCTATTTTTGAAAAACCTTGAAAAACTGTGCATATCTTTGATCATTTATATTTTTTAAAGCAAAAATTAACTGATGTCTTTGCTTCTGGGGGGTCCCTGGCACGAAACATTTTCAAATTGGGGTCCGCGGCCAAATGTATATCAATTTAGGGGTCCTTGGCGCGTTATTATGATTCCCACACCGCGTCGTGGCAAACCCGCTGAGCGGGCGCTGTGATTGGTCAGTAGTCGCTGTGATTGACAGTTCTCGTTTTTGCTACTATGCCTATACCTAACCTCAACCCTAACCCTAACCTCAGTAAAACTATGCCTAAACCTAACCCTAACCCTAACCCTAACCTCAGTAAGACTATGCCTAAACCTAACCCTAACCCTAACCCTAACCTCAGTAAAACTATGCCTGCCGGGGAGCCAATCAGACACGTAAGGCGGGTCTAAATCCAGGACGCGGCGTGGGATTCATAATAACGCGTCCTTGGCATGAAAAAGGTTGAAAACCACTGAGTTAGGTTGTTCCAAACAAAAGGCACTTCTAGGTAACAAAAAAGCTTGTCTTTTCACAAGTAAAAAACTATGAATATTTGCTTTGGAGAAAAAAATAACAAAGTAAAGTGTATGTATATTATTTTCAGGCCCCTCTGTAATTACCTGGAAGCCTATGTTCTGCAGTTCAGCATGGAGGTGGTCCAACACTCTCCGACCATCAAATATGAAGGCTGGCTTAAGCATCTTCTTGTGGATCTTTTCATAGTCCAGCTCCTGTGGAGGAACATGAGGAGTTAGCTCTTACCAATCCAAGCTGTTTCACATGATTTCCTTAATGATTCAAGATTAGATTTTTTTGTAAAGTGTGTGCCTAACCTTAAACATGTCCCACTCAGTACAGATGACCAATGCGTGTGCACTCTGGCAAGCTTCATAGGGATCTGTTGTCACAGTCACCAACTCAGACACTAAAAAAGAAAAAGGAGAAGAAAAGCCACCACCCAGAGTAAGTAATCAGCAATGAGTCATCAGTCTCTTGATGCTTAGTAATACTTATGGTCATGGCTCATTCACAAAGTTTTCACCAAAGGAAAATATGAGCATTAACCTTTTTTAAAACCCCCAAGGACTCTTGTTTTGTTGCTAGGCAGTACGGATTAGTTTAGTTAAAAGGTCAGGGCAACCCCCCCCCCTTTTGAATATAATTCAGAGTATATCAAGATGTTTTCCCAATTCAAAATTACATGCTTCTACTTACTCTAATAGAAGTGACATTTGTTTGTCAGAGTTGATTAATTGAATTGGCTGAGCCAAATGATACTGTATCCATCAATTGCTATAGTTGCAATTTGTTAAGACTGAACTGAAAAAATAATGAATGTCTTTATTTATTTATTTTACACCAGTTACCTCTTTCTGGGTTGTCCTCTGAGATGTTGGGCTGGGAGAGGTCATGAATGATTTGTTCCTTAAGGACTTTTGGATCATAGATGAACAGCTTGGCCCCCTCATCCATCAGATACTTAGCAATGTAGATACTTGATGACTCTCTAGGGTTTGAAACACAAACATGCAGCTCATAGAACCTGACTCTAGGATTAGACCTCATTGGACAGAGGTCAGAATACACAATACAAATATTTGCTGGTATTAATCTTGTATAGACACTGCTTTCGTCAATATAGCCATGCCCAAAAGTAGATAAAAGTTCAACATGCACCTTTATACACACTTAACAGGACTTAATGATTGATTTTATACACTGAGGAATTTCGATATCTGCAAGAGTGTAATAGGATCTTTTACAGAACAGATAGACTAGGCAGAATTTCAGAAAATGTGCTTGTATAAAATGCTGAAGGCATTTCGTGTTTATTTTTGGTATACAACATTTCTAGGGGTATTAAGGGGTGCTGAATCCAAATCTGCTGTATACCCAGCGCAAAAATGTCAATTAAGGCCTCAAAATTGAGAAATTCAACATGGCCGCCAGCGCCAGGACCTCTTTCCAAAAAAACAGGTGCTAAACCCACATTCTTTATTCTACTGACATGAAACTTTGCACAGAACATCTGCACTTATGGGGGAAGAAAGTAGGAATATAGCTGGGGTGCAACCATGAGAGTAACAGGGTGTTTTTGACTGTCTAACTGTAATCTTTGTATAGGCGAGGATACAAAAATGACATTTCTAAAGTGTTTGCAGGAATACTACAGCAATTTGGTAATAACTGTACAGTGTTGGACACCAACATTGGAATCCCCCAAGTCTTAGCTTTCTTCAGGTACCAAGTTTATGCCAGTAGCCCTTATAAGTCTGGATATATAAGCATTTTAGTGTAAGCATGCTGTTTTAGGAGAATTTTCAAAAGAAGTAGGGTCCGAAAGTGAGGTTCTGTGACCATCCTTTGGCAAGTACGTTTTGACGATTGATTTGACCTCTATGGACCCTTTAGAAAAGATTTAGCCCCCAGGTCCCTCCCAAAAATCCCGGGATTTTTTGCTAGACAGCCAAATTCAAAATGGCGCCCGGCGCCATCTCTAAAAATTAACTTTTGATCTGAATGACCTAGAATCATGTATGAAGGCACTTTTCCATACAAGTCAACCATGAGGATTCCAATTCTGACACAATTTTAATTGTAAGACCTCGTTTTGACTCCGAAATTCAAGATGGCCGACATCCAGTAGAGTAAAAACTTATACCCAGGGGGCAAAGGGGGGTATGCTGCATTTGCCCTGCCATAAAAGGTTGGCCACAAGAAATAATATCTATGACCCAGTAGGATCACAACCTATATGGACAACCCGGTCACCTTGCTGCTGGAAATCCAATATGGCCGCCTCAATATTATCAGAAAATAGCTTTGGCAATAACTTTTGAACCAGATGGGCTAGAAATAAAAACTTGGTGTCTATTTCATGGTCAACATATCTACAGGACAGTGTGCTGATTCCACAGTCAAGGACGACTTGATGAGTGTGAAAGAACTGGGTCTGAAGGCACTGTGTGAGTCACTGTCCAGTGAACAGAAGAAGACAAGCATAATGAAGCTTAACACTTTCTACACTCAAAACACAAAATCTAAGGGGAAAACCTCAGCACCTGCAAGAGCAATGAAATTACTGCCCTCCTGCGCATGACCCAAATCATAGCCAGTGGTGGAGAACTCAACCTTGTTGACTTTATAGGCAACCACGAGTGCAGTGACTTCCCCCCTTCCCTCTTCCAGGAAGATGGCAGGATGAGAACAGGTACCAAGGCAAGCCTTGTTAAGGTCCTGAAAGAGGAGACCAAAGTTGCATGCATCCCTGACCTGCCTACAGAAGACATAAAAACAGCAGTAGTTATTGATGCCATGTATGCCATGCGCCATTGGTCGTTCCTGAAAGGTGAAGCATTTGGAACAATCGCTGAACGATACCAACGTCTGCTGTTGAATGATGTGCCTGCTGGCACAGAGATCATTCACTTCTGTTTTGACCGGTACAGTGGACCTAGTCTTAAGACAGCTGAGCAAGAACACAGATACTGTATGCTTGACCAAAACCTACCAAAGAATATGAAGTCAGTATGCATTACACAGCTCCAGATCCTCAGGAGTTTTTTGCTGTGTCAGCTAACAAGGCAAACCTATTGAGTTTCCTCTGTGACGAATGGTGTGAAAATGTGAAACTTAAGTTGGCCCTTGGTCCAACACATCTTTACCTGGGTGGGGGGTTTAAAGAAGAGACAAGGAGTGTGGTGATCAAGGAGGGGTCTATTGAAGATGTCCCTGCACTAGAATCCACACAACAGGAGGCTGATACAAGAATAATACTCCACACCCTGTACAGTGTCCAGAATGACAAAGTTGACAGAGTTGTCATCCATGCCAATGACACAGACATCATCATCATGTGCCTTTACTATGCAGCAACCCATCTCAGATGCCTTCCAGAGCTGTGGGTGAGAACAGAGCAAAATTCATACCTTCCTATCCATCAAATGGTATCAGCACTGGGGCTCGCACAGTGTCGTGCCCTGCCCTTTATCCATAGTTTAAGTGGCAGAGATACTGTAGCACCAGCTATCCCTTCTTCACTGGGAAGAAGGCATGGTTCAAGGCCATCATGCGTCTGGATCTGTGCACTTGAGGAGTTTGGTGAAAACTCTTATGATTCCCTCTCAGATGACGTCCATCAATCAGGCACGAGACCTCACAATTGCTGTATATACATCCAAAGCGGACCACCAGGAGGATTTTGACCTGAGTAAGCTTAGAGTGTACAAGTTCCTCAATAATAGATCAACCCTCTTAAATCTGCTGCCCCCGACAGAGAATGCCTTTGACCTGCACCTGAGAAGAGCTGTTCTAGCAACCATAATAGATAAATGTGCACATATCGCCAAGCCGGATATTCCTTCTTTCACAGAGTATGGATGGTCTCTCAGTGCTAGCAATGCAGTCCCCCTTGCATCTACCGAGCCAGCCTGGCCTGTGTCAATGAACAAGGCAATATCATGCAGCTGTATCAAAGGCTGCCAGAAAAACTGTTCCCGTGCAAAGAAGGCAATTCCATGCTACTTAGGATGCCGTTGCCAGGGACTGGAGACACGATGCAGCAGGATCAGTGCAACACATGACAACAGTGACAGTGAATAGCATTGTACCATAGTATCATTGGCTTTAGAAGCAGGCAAGACAGCACCATAGAGGTCAAAATGAACCTTTTGTAGGCAACCTCAACTCCGCCTTTACTCTATTTGTCACTAAGTAGTCTATCTTTTGTTATGTTACTTGAATGCATACCACTATGTTAATTTGTATAGCCCTAAAGTTGAAGTTTTTGGCAAGTCTTGGAGTGTGCATGTGTCTGTTTATATTGTATTTAGTTTATTAAAATGATACATAAGATACATTGTGGGCTTTTTCTCCGATTTTTCTCTGCAATCATCCCCACAACTATAGATCTATAAATCAATAAATCTGAGGGAAAATGTAATACCATACATTATTTATGACTGCAGCCATATTGACAACGTATAAATTAAAGCTCAAACTGACCAAATGTGTTCATATTGCTTAAAAAGCAGACTTTTTGCCATAACAGTCAGCTGTCACTGTAAAAGTCATAGTAAAACTCATTTTCGCGTGGCGTCCATCTTGGAAATATGCAAATGAAAGGTCCAGACACACCCAATCATAAAGATAAGTATTCCATTGAGTTTCTCATGCTCTGAAACCATGAAATAGACACCAAGTTTTTATTTCTAGCCCATCTGGTTCAAAAGTTATTGCCAAAGCTATTTTCTGATAATATTGAGGCAGCCATATTGGATTTCCAGCAGCAAGGTGACCGTGTTGTTCATATAGGTTGTGATCCTACTGGGTCATAGATATTATTTCTGGTGGCCAACCTTTTATGGCAGGGCAAATGCAGCATACCCCCCTTTGCCCCCTGGGTATAAGTTTTTACTCTACTGGATGTCGGCCATCTTGAATTTCGGAGTCAAAACGAGGTCTTACAATTAAAATTGTGTCAGAATTGGAATCCTCATGGTTGACTTGTATGGAAAAGTGCCTTCATACATGATTCTAGGTCATTCAGATCAAAAGTTAATTTTTAGAGATGGCGCCGGGCACCATTTTGAATTTGGCTGTCTAGCAAAAAATCACGGGATTTTTGGGAGGGACCTGGGGGCTAAATCTTTTCTAAAGGGTCCATAGAGGTCAAATCAATCGTCAAAACGTACTTGCCAAAGGATGGTCACAGAACCTCACTTTCGGACCCTACTATAAGCCCCACCATTTATCTTTTGAAAATTCTCCTAAAACAGCATGCTTACACTAAAATGCGTATATATCCAGACTTATAAGGGCTACTGGCATAAACTTGGTACCTGAAGAAAGCTAAGACTTGGGGGATTCCAATGTTGGTGTCCAACACTGTACAGTTATTACCAAATTGCTGTAGTATTCCTGCAAACACTGAAGAAATGTCATTTTTGTATCCTCGCCTATACAAAGATTACAGTTAGACAGTCAAAAACACCCTGTTACTCTCATGGTTGCACCCCAGCTATATTCCTACTTTCTTCCCCCATAAGTGCAGATGTTCTGTGCAAAGTTTCATGTCAGTAGAATAAAGAATGTGGGTTTAGCACCTGTTTTTTTGGAAAGAGGTCCTGGCGCTGGCGGCCATGTTGAATTTCTCAATTTTGAGGCCTTAATTGACATTTTTGCGCTGGGTATACAGCAGATTTGGATTCAGCACCCCTTAATACCCCTAGAAATGTTGTATACCAAAAATAAACACGAAATGCCTTCGGGGTTATGCTTCTCTGAAAATTGACCCTGTCTAAGAGCTAATGTTGTGGTGACAAGAGGGCATGAGATGTGTAAATATAAGTTAATCACTTTCAACCTGGTGTCGCTATTTTGGGCATGGTATTGAAGGCGAAAATCTTAAAACTTTCAAAAATAACAGATCTAAAAGCTCAGCTATTTTTACTAGTCATCATACAACAAAATAGGTATATAGGGCCTAAGAGGCTGAAGTGATTTGAGACCTACCTCGTGTCACCTGTGTCTTTCTTAAAAGAGAAACCTAGCAGGGCAATCTTCTTGCCAGTGACCGTGTTGAAGAGACAGTCTATGATCCTGCAAGCAAATCGTCTCCTCTGGTACTCATTCATATCGATGACCTGAGAAAAAGAATCGGAGAGATGATGGGGTAAGAGTATGAGACACAACATAAAGGAAGAAGACATTGATATAAAGCTGTGAAATATAGAGTTTAGTTTTCACCTGCTGCCAGTAAGTGGCCACCTCAGGGAGGTTGAGGGCCTCACAGAGGTACACAAGATTCAATACATCCTTCTGGAAACAGCTGCCACCAAAGCCTGGTCAGGTTTCAATTGACAGAGAGAGAGGGAGAGATGCAGAAGCCAGTTTTGGACTGAACAAACCACTAACAGTAAACCCTACTTAGTTGACTGGGGCCGCCAGGGGTCTATAATTGCCCCCCTCCTTTTTTCCCTCTACACCAAATCTACACCAAAATATCCTATCTACAATGTCACAACACGTCCTAATGCAACATGTAGTAAGCTACTATTGCCACCAAATGTTCACCCCAGAATAGACGTTAGGGTTCACGTGGTTAAACAATAACAATTCAGTCTCCAAGTGTGGTATGCGTCTCTCTTACCTATGCTGGCTTTGAGGAACTTGCTGCCTATTCTCTGGTCCATGCCGATGGCCTTAGCGACCTCCTCCACATCAGCACCGGTGGCTTCGCACAGAGCACTGATACTGTTGATACTGCTGATCCGCTGGGCCAGGAATGCATTGGCCGTCTACAGATACAGTACATACGATTTTTTGTGTTTGTTTATTGGAATAAAAAGGACACTCATGGATGGAAACACTTATGTTGCATTCACACTAGCGGTAACAAAACAGACTACTAGTCATTTTCAATGGAAGCCAGTGGCATGAAGCTAAAAACGGAAATCCGCCACTTGTCGCTGCATGACAGGTGTAACAAAATCAAATTGAGCTGGCTTAAAACTTTTCAGCACTTCAATGACGCAGTCAAGTGTCCATCAATCTTATGTTTTTGTTTATCCATTTCCACTCCCCTTCTCTCTACCCACAATTCCTGCTCCATTCTGTGAATGGAAGAAAAATAAATTATTGCCGTTAACCACTTCCCTGTGCCATTTAACCCAACCCTTTTCATTTACGTAATGTGGTTTGAGCAACACTTCAACGCAGACTCTGCAGAAAAGTAGCTGGCCACGCTCGGTCATTTTGTAGCTATTGTTTCCGCTCGTGTGAACGCAGCATTACAGACAAAAAATAATTGCCTTGCATACCAGTTTGGAAAGCTCAGAGGACCATGTGTTTGTGGTGATGATGCGTGCCTTGGGTACCCAGTGCTCATACACAGCACACAGTGCTCTGATTGCCCTTTGACCTTCCACTGTCTCATCTCCACCAATCAGGACACGGTCGGGCTCTTTCAGATCACGCACTGCAGTTCCTTCCGCAAGGAACTCTGGGTTGGAAAGCACCTAGACAGATGAGGGGAACATTGTTTTTTATTAACTTGCATAATGACAGACCTGACTGAACTGGCTCTAAAACAAACACAAACACAGACACACCAACACACACAAACACACACACCTGCAGATTGAGACTAGGCTTAGTGTTGGCATCAAATATACGTCTAATGCTCTCGGCAGCCCGGACAGGAACTGTACTCTTCTCAGTGACAAGCTTGTAGCCATCAGAAACCTCCACAATCCGCCTGGCACATGCCTCAATGTATTTCAGGTCAGCTGCACGGCCTTTCCCCATACCGTAGGTCTTGGTAGGGGTATTCACCTGTGGTTGAAGAATACATTCACATGGATTCCAATGCCAGCAAGATACAACCATTCAATCACTCATTCATGCTTGTGTGTATTTTTGTTTGTATTTAGTTTGCATTGTCAACAGTAGCAACTATAAGCATATGTAAATCCCATGTGAAAGTAGTGTGTTTGTAACAAGTATGGTAACTAGAGGACTCACAGAGATGAAGACTAGATCAGCATCCCTTATGGCAGAATCAATGTCTGTAGAGAAAAACAGATTCCGTCCTCTACATGACTCAACCACCTCGTTCAGGCCCGGCTGGAGAAAGCAAGAAAGAAAAAAGAA
Organism: Gymnoscopelus microlampas; assembly: GCF_963454915.1. Lineage (NCBI taxonomy): Eukaryota > Metazoa > Chordata > Actinopteri > Myctophiformes > Myctophidae > Gymnoscopelus > Gymnoscopelus microlampas. Next base: position 25,521,994 of record NC_139939.1, read on the forward strand.
ATTGGGTGGAACAAACGAGATACAACTTAAGCAAAGTTACATTCACAAGTGGTCAGTATGACTGTGTCACCATCCCCCCTTTACACCAACACTAGTCATCCTTGACGTCATTATAGCTACACTCATAGGCTGACAACTTGAGAAGTTGCAACATCGAGGAATCTGGAACTCATTAAGGCTCTTTTTTTTCTCTTTTACTCCTGAGCATTAGCCTAGATGTTGACACTGGGCAATACTGTCCAAAACAGTTCTCTTTCTGGATGGATGGCTGTAGTGTCTTTGAATGGGATGGGGCCAAACATGGCACTAAGAAAGTTAAACACAGGTAATAGGCTAATTTATTGCCCATAATGACCAGGTGTCTCCAGCTGTGCTTTGATCTCTTACACAAGCTCCAGTCATTAATTATACCTTAGAGTGATGGTTTTATGGACAATTACCTCGTATATGGGCAGAGTCTCAGAGTTCCAAGCTTTGATTCTAGACTCATTGACATCCACAACAGTCACTGTGATCCCCGGACACATTTGGGCAATCACACTGCATGTTGGGCCTCCGACATATCCTGCACCAATGCAACAGATCTTCTTTATCTCAAACATCTGGAGAAGAGAGTGTTGTTAGAGGCAGTCGCCATTATGAAACATTTAAGATCCAGTAGCAAGAAGTGCACACTGGCAATCAAAATACCATAAAAATCAAAGACCTTCAGCATTGCAAAAATTACTGAAAGCATCAGGGGGGCTCAGTCTAGACTGGTTAATTCGGAATAGAAACCAGGCTTTACATGTACTGAGGAATGCCTGGTGACACAAGTTTATATATTGATAACAATTTAATTACACAAATACCATAATTTCAACAAGAAAGCAATCCTTGACTGCCTACAGAAACGAGGTAGTTTGACCATAAATATTTCTTTCTTCAAGTTAGTTAGCGCTGCCTGCCGTCCTTTACAGTTTTAGATACTCGCATTTAAATGTCATTCAACCACACCTTTGACGCTGTTTGAATACCCTTAACCTGAATACCCTTATCCTGACATCAATCATCAAAGATCAAAGTATTTGACGGCCCACGCCGGCACCCTCCTGGACTTATCCTGGAGACACTGCTTTATCTAGTTCCTCCATAGTTAGTAAATGTATCCACATTGATAATCTACAGTTAATAGATAAAATGTCTCCACATTGATAATCTACAGTTAATAGATAAAGATTATCAATGTTACCACACCTATAAATGAATCATACTGTGTTATTTGACCAATCTTTTATAACATTCACAATACAAAACATTGCATCATGTATGTACTTGCTATAAATTAAGCATAATTGAATCCTTAAAACGATCCTTCTTCAATTTGTTATTTATAGTTTTGATTTATATGACCCATTTTGTCCTCTGCAAAAATGAATCAGTAACTGGTCAGCATGTTCTCTTCGAAGTGGAGTGGAGCAGCTGAAATTACACACATACACAAGTTTACACGTGTAAAACTGCTGTAAAACTGGAAATACTCAGACATGGGTCTTCAAAAGGGGGTCCTCTCCTCAGAGTTATTACAGAGCTAATTTTCTCTGATAGGAACCCCAAATAAATAAATAAAATACACATTAACATGAATACAACATATTAACAAAGATAACGTGTAAAACAAACACAAAAACATTTAATGTACACAACATGTGCTGTCAAATGAAGCCATCAAAGCTGCAGCATCACTTAGAGGCAACCCATAGTCACTTAAAAGAAAAACCTGTGGAACACTTTCGAGCTAGTCTAAAATGTATCTCTCAAGAGTCAACAGACATTGATGAAAGAATCGGCTAAATATGGTGGGGTACCTTAGAACAGTGGTTCTTAGGTACTTTTTCATGTCAAGGACCCCTAAATTGATATATATTTGGCTGCGGACCCCCCATCTGAAAAGGCTTTGTGCCAGTGACCCCCCAGAAGAGAAGATTTGTGTTAAAAAGGAAAATAAATGCAAAATTAACACTTGGATTAAGGGGTTAAATGTATTAACACATTTTGCTGTGGACCCTGGAACTCCCTCAAAGACCCCTGGGGGTCCCCAGACCCCACTTTAAGAACCAATGGCTTAGAAAGACTCTTATCAAGTATGTGGAAGGCTTAAAACACACACACACACACACACACACACACGTGGGGGTCCCTGCTTTACCTCTCTCTCTCTCAGCTAAGGGGTCCCTTGACTTGTAAAACGTAGAAGAACCCTTCTCAAGAAAATGATGGTTTTCCAGGTTGTGGTTCTATGCAGCATAGTCTAAAGTCTACGCTTGACCACCGTTAACAGTAAAACCTTGTCAAGGGGGGATAAAGACCCTTTCAGTTCAGCCAAGTAAAGCCACGTATGATCCAAGCAGAACAGAAAGAGCCTTATATTCCAGCTAACCTTAAATCTGTTCGATAGGCAAGTTACAAGTTGTAATGATGAGATTGTTGAAGATTATCTCCTATAATGACATGTCCAAAATAGGGACGCCGGGATTCAAATGGTTAAGTTAAGCCAGGGCAAGTTTCAAACCAAACTGGACCTTGTAACATCATCACGAATGAATGGAGGCATAGTTCAGTTAGCTAGCAGATGTTAGCATCCATGCTAGCTGCATTACCTGTGGTGCCAACTCGACAGTCTGATCAATCTATACTAATGTGTAGAATTCACTTTGTTTCACATGAAATACCTTCGTGAAGCTGCAGCCGTCGAAGTTGTTGAATGGATCTTGGAATGTCCGAATGTCACGACAAATGACTGGAAATCAGAGCAGATGTATTTCTCTCCCAACTTTCTAAAACGACCGAACCCAGAATCTCACACAACCCAACCCTCTGCTACTTCTTCAGCTATGGCTCTTGGCTCAGTTGGCTCGGCTCGACTGGACACGCAGTTTCACACACACCTCTATCTTGAAAAGACCAGCCCAGCGCCTTGAGCCAGCCCAGCAGCAAAGACACATCCGACCCGTCCGCTACTTTCAAAATAAAAGTGTAATTTCATAGCGGTCAGGGGGGATTTGCCTCAGATTTGCCTTGTTGCAAGCTTGGAATTTGCACCTAAGCTTTCCATTTCATTTAAAAGTTCATTTTTCATAGTTTGCACAGATTCATGTCTCAGTAAACTTTGATTGACAGTAGGCCTACAGTTCAATACAAAAGGATGCTAAAAGGATTAAAACCCTGTGTATTCAGCTTGTGTAAGAGATCAAAGCACAGCTGGAGACACCTGGTCATTATGGGCAATAAATTAACCTATTACCTGTGTTTAACTTTCTTAGTGCCATGTTTGGCCCCATCCCATTCAAAGAGTAGTAATCAAAAAGAAAAAAAATATGTACAGTAAACAATTGGGGTGGGGGGCATTTCTGGTGATATCCTCTAGGCTTAGACTTTTTACAGGGGCCAGTTCCGAATTGCAGCCACCTTGTGCTCTTTTAGAGCGGTTTAGAAGAAGAGTAAGGAGTCACACCTTTTTATGGCTGTTAGTAGGGCATTCCACATTTTTCTCTAATTGAACGACCACATCAAGCACCGTCTGCCAGTGCCACAGGGTCTTCTCCCAGTGGGACGTGCGGCGAGGACCTCCCTAGGGAGACCCTTGGGAAGTTGGGAGGCATTCGTACTAGATGCCCGAACAACCTAAGCTGGCTCCTTTCCAAGTCCAAGGAGTTCACAATTCAATGCATACATTTTCTGGCATGCAGAGTTGACATGTCACTTGATAGAAAAAAACACCAACAGGACCAGTGGGTCATCTCCTGATAGTTGTAGCTTATCTGTCATGTCTGTCTAAATAACATGCTATCAATTTTTTTTCTAATAAAGTTTTTGTTTATTTTATTTTATTTGTATTTATTATATATTAATATGAATTACTTTGCATTGGGCTTTATCTAAGTAGATAGAAAGGTGTTGTATTATCTCCTGTCATGCACGCATGCATAGAGAGACAGAGAGAGAGACAGTGAGAGAATGAAAAGGCAACAAACTGAGCTAAAAGACCTCTGAATGTCTTATCAAAGAAATGTAACTTTACACATTGTTGCCATTCACATAGCACTTGGCTCTTGCATGTGCATTGTGCACGTATGTTGTACAGTATGATATACTGTGCTGTATCATTGCAATTAATAAACAGGTTTGTGCACATTTAAGAATGAAAGCAGCACTGGTAAATGGTAAATGGTAAATGGTGCATTTATATAGCGCTTCTATCCGAAGCGCTTTACATTGATTGTGCCATTAACCCATTCACACACACATTCATACACCGATGGCGGAGGAAACCATGCAAGGCACCAACCTGCTCATCGGGAGCAATTAGGGGTTCAGCGTCTTGCTCAAGGACACTTCGACACTAACTCAACGGGAGCGCCCCAGCCCGGGATCGAACTGGGAACCTTGCGGTTTTCCAGTTCACTCTACCCGGCCACTCTACCCCTGAGCCACTGCCGCCCCACTGCCGCCACTCCTTACATTATCTGGAATGCATCCTTCTAACAATACAGGTCGAGTTATTTGCATATTGTAAATGTCAAACATATATCATTCACATGGCATGTGGCCCACAAGCCATGCCATGTGAATGGAATGATATTCTTTCTTCTTACTTTACTTCTACTCCACTACATCTCGGAGGCAAATATTATACTTTTACTCCACTGCAATTATTTGAAAACTTTAGTTGCTAGTTACTTTGCAGATATAAATTATAATATTATTGAACATACATTAACCACTTTAGCCCTATTTTATACATGGGCCCTATTTTCGGCAGTGCCTTACCCATTATCCCTAAACCATTTTTTACTATTTTTAAAAACATTTTCAAATAGTTCAAATAGCAAATCTACAAGCTCACAACGTGTCGATGTAGATCGGTAGTTGAACTATTTGAAAATGTTTTTAAAAATAGTAAAAATGGCAAAGAAGTTTAGGGATAATGGGTAATAACCTTGCGACACACATTTGTTTCACAGGGAGGGGGGTTTACCAGGCTAAATGGGTAAGGCACCGGCGAGAATAGGGCCCATAGGCTATTTGAAAATAGCCGATCTACAAGCTCACAACGCGTCGCGATGTGACGCGATGTGACGCGTTGTGACGCGTTGTGAGCTTGTAGATCTGCTATTTTCAAACATTTTAGTATTTTTACTTTTGATACTTAAAGTACATTTTGATACTTAAAGTATATCCTTAAAGTCTGCGGCAGCAAGAGGTGGACGGTGGACCTGTGCAAATACTGCGACATGGTCATGCTGGAACAAATTGCAATCACAAGCTAATGTCATGTCGTTCACATATATTAGGGGCAGCAAAGGCCCTAGTATGCTTCCTGGTAGGATAGCAGCTCTTTTTTTGCCTTCAAAAAACGTAACATATCCATTCCTTTTCATCTCTTCCTTTAAAAAAACACAAATACCTCCATCCATTTATAATTGTTGTCATTCTGCTTTGTGTGTATGAGTCTGTTGGTGTGATAATCTATTATCTTGTAAAGTGTTTAAAAAACACACACATACAACACAATACTGCATTCTTATTTATTTGTTATTTTGTAAGGAAAAGTGCATAGTTGAAGCCCTTTCTTTTCAAATAGAATTTACTGTGTAAACTGAGGCCTCATGTGGCACCAGATAAACTTGACAAGGGGCTGCATCTTGATCTAAAAAAAACATAACATCTTGATTCCCATATCAACAGCCTGCTTCACATCTCCTCACACACATTTTCAAAAAGGTCCAAGAAAAAAAATACGATTTTTAGACAGTGTAGTCACACACAGTTACTTACATGGAGGGGCATAGTTGGCAGTAATGATAACATCCAAAACATGTAGTCCATGGCATATAAAATACAGGATACCAACAGCCTCTGTAGATGATTACAATTAATTTCCAGTATGGTCAAAGTGGCTACTTGTCAATCACAGTTCAGATCCACTGTAGATGATTTACAAATGTAATATCCTGTGTTTAACTACTTACCCATCTCATTTATAACTAACGCTAAATGCATCCCCAGGTTCCGTTTTCCTCTACGAGGGCTAGGTAAATCTGACCAATTCCACTGCATAACCTACTCAAAGAGGAACATCTTGAATTTAGTTACAAATGAGAAGCCCTGACAAACCCAGTTGGACCTATGATGGAAAACATGCTAATACAGAGATTTGTTTTCTTTATTTTTTTTTCTTTCAAATTTGTGTCTTGCGGTTATCAACTTCCTGATAGGTGAGAGATCTTTCCATGTTAGTATTAAGACCACAACCCCTCACATTGGCACCGTTACAAAGAATTGTACAATGCGCTTCTCACAACTGCCTCCTGTTTATTATTATTATAACTAGAGTGATACGATAGAAAATAAAATGTGCTGAATAAACTTGGGACTTCGTCCTTCAATCTAATGCCACACCACAATGATGGTGGGGTATGTTACATGAACCCTGGTATTCTCAAGGCCAGTATTTACATGACAGAATCAGGACAACACACCATCAAAAGGAATAAATGTATTGTTAACAAAAGTGCTAATAAAATGTCTTAGCTACCTGTAAAACAGTGTCTCTATACAAATATTACAGTTTTCTTTTCATCATTACAACAGTTTGAATATATACAAGCTCACAACATGTTGCATTGCGACCCTCTGTGAGCTTGTAAATATGCTATTTTTCTTTATTTCCATAATTGGGACCCATTCCTAGATTACTACATAGTACATACACATATGTAGATGAGATTCAGTTGTTTTAAGTGACAGCAGTTAAATCTTAAGGTAAATGTTCTAGTTGTGACAATTTTCCAGCTGGGTTGGATGGTTTAAGTCATTGCAGCCTTCATTTCTGCTCACTAAAGAGCAATTCAATATGTAAAAAACAGAAGTGTGAATGTGTATGTGTGTGTGTGTGTGTGTGTGTGTGTGTGTGTGTGTGTGTGTGTGTGTGTGTGTATATATACACTTTTTTTTTTGGGGGGGGGGGGGCATTTCTGCTTTAATTCTGAGAGCAAAGATGAGAGACAGGAAAGCCCCCCTGTATGTTACGGTATCTTTTAAGAACAACATATAATTCCTGTATATTTCTTCCAGTATTAAAGCTTTGTAACTTTTTTGGGGGAAATATATTAGAAAGTTTATTTTCATCAATGTGTTATCAAAACAAATATCATGGTGAAGAGAGCTTCAGGAGTCAAAGACAGATGCACAGCTCACAGTCGCTACTGAACACGGTGAGGTGTGTGGGGAAGCAGGGATTACATTGCAACTGTTAAGTTGCAAACCGGATCTTTTTAAGTATATACCTTATGAACAACTATACTGTTTGTGAAGGCCCTCGTTTAAATATGCAATTACATTAATCTGCCATTTGACAAAATTACTGGCACTATACAGAGTTGTTTGTTACGTCTAAGTGGAATGTTTGTGTTAAACGTTCAAGAACCCTCCACCCTGTATTGCACAGCAAGAACTAGAATAGCAATTTGACTGTCCAGAGAGGAATTCATGGCCACCCCTCCCTTCTCCCCTAATCCAACTTGTAACACATTCCTTCATTTTGACTTCATGTCTGATTTCGAATAGCTAAAGTCTGCACCATAGTTGGGGGAAAGACATGGTAGTAATTCCATCACAATAAAATTAACTTAACAACCTCTGTTAAACATACCTATCTCAGAAATAAATCTAACCCAAAAAATTAACAGAGAAAATGGTACCAGAAAAGGAAAAAGCAAAAGTCAAATGAAGGTTGACAGGGAGTTGGTGCAGTCCAGCTCACAGTAACTTGCTAACTGTGAAGGTCCAGTCACAACGGTTGGATGAGCATGGGTTCCCTGGGTCCACTGCTAGTCAATAGGTGGTGCTGGGGGCCCGCGGTCATTGCTCTGCAACCACAGTCAATAAAAAATATATAAACAAATAATATATATTACATTTTGTATTTAAAAGCCATGCAAACCGACTCCTTTCATCTTGGACATTAAGGTTTGGATTTAAGTAAGACACACTGCCTGACAAGAACAATGGTGAACTTTGTGGACTGTTACAGTATCCAGGCAGGTAGATTTTATTAGAACAGTTCTCTTACTAACAAAATTAATGAAAAGTCACTTGAATAGATGCACATGGAATACTTCGTTGAGTGTCAGACCAAGCACATAATTCAAGGAATCAAGTCAACAAATAATATAAAGGCTCAAAACTAATATTCGATGGGATTGCAAAGTCATTCTCAAAACACCACAGCTCCAGATGTGATAAACCGTTAGATCATGCAGCTGCTTCTCTATCTTTAGGACATAATGTTCAGAAATGCTTACTGAACTATAAAGAATACATGGGGAAGTTTGGAGGATTAGAGTTGTAGAAACTGTACATGAAATTCCACAATGCACAATTCTAAATTTGTTATCCGTTCCCAATTGTGAGATGAATGAATAAAACAATGACTTGTCTTTGTAAAATTTTAACAATAATGTTTGCAAATAGAGCAGAGATTTTCACAGACCAAGTGTATAAACAGCTCTCCTAAGGGTAGAGATCATTTCGGGCCTCTATGCAGCCCTCACATCTAGAGTTCCCGCCGCTATGCAGCCCTCACACCTACAGTACGTCTTACTGCCGATCTGACTAATATGTCTGAGTCATATAGTGTCTGCTGTCTGGGGCTTTGTCAGAGTACCCGTTGTACCCATCTGTCTGTGTCCCTTTGTGGCCAACTGGCCATATACGGAGATCTCTGTATCTGTCTGTCTACCTGTGTCCCTTTTATGCCCATATATGGAGACACCTGATGTCATTAGTATATGCGCATACCCTGTATATTGGACTGGGCATATTGGATGGATCTGTCGGTCGGATCGGCGGTTCTGGACAACCGCATATCCAAACGACTCGGCGGGGTCGTTTGGACCACAGATGGTTCAAGCCCAATATTTCTGGGACTGTTGCGGCGAGCCAGTGTGCAACCCGAGTTTGAAGTTGGTCCGTCTCATATATGCACATGACCATATATGGACATATCGGTCGGATCTGTGGCTCTGGATAACCGGATCTCCATATATGCCTATATATGGGCATATCGAGTTTGTTTATGCTTATGTCTGAGTCAGAGTGACGTAGCGGTGGTCCGCCGGCCGCCCGGTCCTATCAGTAACCAATTTAAATATAGGATGCTAGATGCTAAGTGCATAAAATAAAAACTGAGGTCCGTGGGCTATAATTCTCTCTCATAACCTTCACTGCCTGGCTAGCAAGTCAGGGCATGAGATTATTAAGAAACCAGGTGCAATAGCTCACATTGCTCATAAAATGTCACATTCCTAGTTATCATTTTCCCTTAACATTTTGGGGTAACAATGAAACAAAAGATTTTGATGCTACCACATTTTGCATGTTGTCTAATCCCTTTCTTCTTTTTTTGAACATGTTACTATTCAACCAACAATTAGGGCTTGGGCATTTTCTTGGTTTTGTCAGAGAAGAATAGGGGATATTACAATCTCTCCTATTGTCACTCCTCCAACCATGGTGGCATGTCCCACATAACTATTGGTAACCATTCTTTAAACCAGGGGTGTCAGGTCATGGACCAGTTTGGTGAAAATGCAACTGGTCAAAATGCAACTTTATGTGGGCCGCAGCCGTTGTGCACGAGCGAATGGACATGCGTACATGCAAACGGAAATGCCCGTACTCCCACAGCTGTCACTGCATATGTTTTGTTCAACCTTCTGTCTCATTCTCTGCTATAGAAGATTACTTTTACGATTGGCAATTTGGCATTAGTATTATAGTAACTGTTTACAAAGAAATTGTGATGAGAGATGAAAAAACTATTAGCATACACAAATGTGGAATACTCTCCCTGATAGAACTGCAAAAAGTGTTTCTCATTCTTAAGAAGGGAAATGTGTCACTCAATACATCATAATGCATTTTGGTTACTGCATGTCGCAGTGCATTGAACAGTCACTCATTTTTCACTTCCTGCTGCTTCCAGACTAGACACCAGATAGTATCCATTGGCTTTAACCAGCCTGTCAACACCAGTTCTTGAGAAGTTGTTATTTTCATGTCATTTAGGGGTCTATGTGTCACCTGCAAGCTCAGTAAGAGAGAAAGTATGCTCTATGTAAGTATGTTGTCCCAAACATCCCTATCATCATGACTCAGGAGACCTGATGGTGAACAAGTATTGTTGTTTTTTCTTCAAGTTCATTTAACTTTTGCGTTCTGCGTCCTCCTGCATAGTTGTCATGCTTGTTTGTTACGGGGCCAGAGCTCTGCTCTGGAACCGTATTGTTATTGGCAGTATTCTGTCACTTCTTCTGCCACTTTTCGCAGTTCTGGCTGAACCGTGCAGTCGCTTTTTACGAAACTCGGCCATATGGTAGATGGTCATGAAAAACGATCAAGAAATAATTCTCACACTCATTCGTGAAAAGGTGGCGCTATAGCACTCAATTGAAAAATGCCAACTTTGAACAGGTACAACTCATGCCCTGTTTGACCTACAGCCATGAAACTTGGATACACATATGCGTCTCCTCATGCTGAACAACTTTCACACTCTGACTTTTGACCTCTGACCTTTAGATCTCCCACCATTTTGAATTATATGAAAAACAGTCATTGGCTCCTAACTTCTGCATTTTTTCACTTATGGAAAATCCGTTGGAAATTTTTGTAGAAAGTGGTCCAAAGTTCAAGTGTGAAACGTTTCGTGCAGATTGCTCAAAAATCCCAGGAGGAGATAGATTTTAACTATTACAGTTTTATGAAAATTATTCATCTGTGCCTAAAACATACATGCAGACTCACATTTCTTTGAAACTTTGCAGAAATGTACAGGGTCATTCCAAATATCACTGAAACCAATCTTACTCCAATTGGCCAAAGGGGGGCGCTATAGCAATTTTTTGAAAAGGCAAACTTTAAACAGGCAAAAGTCATGCCTCGTTTGGCCGAAAGTCGTGAAACTTGCTTACACATGTGCCTTGACTCATGAGGAACACACGTATCGATTTGACCAGTAAGCTCCGCCCTTAGATTGTCCGCAATTTTGAGCAGTTTGAAAAACACTTAAACCCAGGATTTTTCAGCTATTTGCGTGAAACTGTATCATCTGTGTGATCTCCTTTTTCACAGTTACTTATCTGTTGGGCCAATGGCGTCTCCCTTAAATGAAGGCCTCACAATCTCAAGGTCGCCAGTTCAAGCCTCACTTGATGCAGACTTAATTTAAGTTGAATTGCAAACAACATGACTGTATCAATGAATACATGTGCAAATGGTAAAGATAACCTGAAATGCTTATTTGAGAGTATGTTTTTTCAACGTATGACATACTTCATTCTGAAAATAGCTGATCTACAATCTCACAACTTTTCATGGTTTGTGAGCTTGTAGATCGGCTACTTTCACTAGTTTTGGTTCTGAGGAGATGTACAATTTCTTCATTGGTAAATGGTTTGTGAACGAGTGATCTTAGTGTTAGTGAAACAGGGGCTTGGTTCATGAAAGAAGGCAAGAGTTTATGATCTTCAACAGACAATATCAGCCTGGACAAAGCTATAGCACTATAGGTAGTGTTGCAGCCTATTAGTCTGAAGGTTGAGAGTTCGAATCCTGTTAATGGCAGTAGGTTGAGATGTCCAATCAAACCATTATGTTTCCATCTCTCTCTCTCATCAATCTATTGTTTCCATGTCACTCTCTCTCTCTTCAATCTATTCCGTTTCCATGTCTCTCTCTCTCTCTCTATTCACTGGCCCCGTATTATCGCTGCTTGCAGCTATATTTTGATATTGTATTCCTTTGCAACAGACACTTTTTGCGAGCATATTAGACACACAGGTTTGCTGTTGAACTCAGAAGGAAAAGCATTCTTTCCAGTTGTCACTGAATGTCCAACCTTAAAACGGCAACTTTACTTTTTTTTTAAAATACATTTTGAACCACAGCAGTAAACGTATTTATTGTATTTATTTAGTTATTACTGTGCCTCACAACATAGTTTGTGCAAAGTGATAGTGGCAACTCTGACGAGGTAACTGTAATCTAGTGTTATGCTAAACAGTGCTAAACACTACAAGCTTGTCAGCGAGGAAGGGACGGGTACAGACAGTGAGAGCGGCAAGCGGTGAGGGCAGCATCAGAAGAGCTGCATAAATAAATGGGTCGTATTGTTTTGTTCTTCACAAAATCATCTATTGGGAGTCGAGACGGACCCCTTCACTGGCCGTAAAGTATGTGGACCGTGGGCCGCCAGTTTGACCCCCATACTCTGACTTCTCTTCCATGACAGACTCATAATTATAAAGTGTCTTAAAAAGCTAAAGCTCCGGGCACCAGCCAGGGTTCGAGTCCCGATCCCGACAGCCTTTGGTGCATGTCACTCCCCATCTCTCTCTCTCTATTTCCTGTCAGCCTACTGTCCTATCAATAATAAAAGCTAAAAAAGCCCAAAAATAAATAAACAAAAGCCAAAGCAATTGTGAACAGTTGAACTGAGAAAGTTGAACTCAGAAAGATGACTTTAATACTTATTTCCCATCCTACCAAAAGTAGGATGGGAAGTTAACCAATTTTTTTTCTGCAAGTAAACAAAGAATCAATAGAGTAACCACAAGTGCATGTTAATTGATACTAACATTGTGGGGTCCAATGGGTTTGCCTGCGGGACGTGGACCTCTGAGGCTAGGTGGGCGGAGCACGAAGAGTATCAAGGCCAGCAGCATCCATCCCATAAAAATCATGGGAAGAGTCAGGTCCCCTTCTCCTCCCACTGGCCCACCGGGGGCTGGCACTGTACATACAGAAAGATAGCAATTATCATGCAGTAACATGAAATCTACACTCATGAATCCTATTATGAATGCTTCCTGATACAACATAAAATATGAGAGAAGCAATGCCCAATATGAAACCCATTAAAGATGGTGCCATGATATTTTTCAACCCTAAAACCTGATCATACGGTATTATTATTATGTAAGGATTTAAAAAAAAAAAAAAAAGTGTACAGAAATTGTTAAAAAAAATGTTTTTATGTGGACACGCCTCCAGTTCATTAAGTATGCCTGGTTCTCACCTTAGCACCTCCTCCACCACCTTAGCACCACCCACCTGTCCTAGTCCCTCCTCCTCCTCATGCCCACACCTGTTGTGTTATGATAATGAGGGGGAGGGTATGTTTTTTGGGGGCTCTGTGATGTCACTATGCCCCTGTTTTTGGATTGGCACGTTTGACTCTCAAGGTTTCAGCCTCCAGGAAAAAACTCCAAATAGTCAGAGAAGACATGAAACACCATAAAACCACCAGCGGGGGCCTTAATGAAGTTCTATCAACCTCATAGACACATGAAAAACAGAAAAAGTGCAAAACCATGGCACCACCTCTTTAAGTAATGTTTATACATACACTCTTGAAGGCACTCTGTGTCTGTGCAGTAGGACTGGGATTGCCTGAGCTGGAAGAGAACATAAGAATGCTAAGACCACAGACAACATGAATAATAATCAGAAGTAAGTGAGTGGTTGGTCTTGGGGACTCGATAAATGACTGCGATGACCAGGGGTTTGGGGCCGGACAGTTTGAAGGTAAGGGATGCGAATGATGGGGGGGCTCGAATGGGAATTTTGGTTGTTTTGATGCCGTCAGGCGAGGTTTGTCCATATAGCAGTAGCTGGAGGGAGTGGATTTATTTAGCTAAATGTATTCCAACGTTTTTTTGCCAGGTTTCAGTAATGTGAGGGGGAGGTTGCTTAAAATGTCCCACATTATTGCAATTTCCTAAAAGAAGGAACTGTAATGACTTGACACATCAGCTAACATTAGTTAGTACATCAGACATGCACACACCCAATTCAATTAATCTAGAATCTAATTGCACAATGCACAAGTGCAGGTACAACAAAACGTGACACACCATCTACTTGATCACACATTAAACATTCAGACAATAGTCGTAACTAGTTAATTGATTTCCAGAATGCATCTACAACAGTTTTAAGTGATCCCTGACTAAAGAGTGTAGCTGTTTAGAGAAGGTAAATTCCTTCTTCCTGGAGATCAGGAAGGCCCCAGGGATGACCTGGGCCAATTGCAGCTCGCCACGTAGACCATGTTACACCGGTGTAATGAAGCCAATGAGGTTACCTGGCTGCCTGATAAAACTAACTTTGAGGCTATCTATTTGTTAAATTGGATGTAGCATTATTAGAGAGAGAGGGAGAGTAACAGGAGAGACAGAGAGAAAGGAATGAAAAAAAAAAGTTTTTCTTAGACAACGACTTTCACTATTAGGTAAAAAGAATTGACAGAAGCATACATGCTCTAATCTACACCTGATCAACAGTCAAACTGGTGTGCACTGTGCAGCGAGCCACTCAAGACAAACAGGACCAGGAACCAGGATATCCTGGGTCAAATCATCTTCTCATTTATTGCTCCCTCCCTCCCTAAGAAAACATTTCATAAACTTTGTAGCTAAACAAAACAAAAATACACAAAAAAAAAAATCAAGAATCATTTTGTGGCTTTCTTCTCTACACTTCAACTGAAGAAATTGTACTTTGCACTGCTTGTATGACACCTATTTTTGATCTAACATTACTTGTACAATAAGTTGAATGTCCCTTTCTCTAGTCTACATCACTTACCAGGTTGATGAGCCGTCTCATGGCATACTCATGGGAGCAGATGCATTCACAGGGGTCGAAGCCACCCTCCGCCATGTCTTACAAGAAGGATTCACCTTAGAACAAGTACAAAAGTAAATAGTACTGTAAATACCAGAGGCAAGATGAGAAATGTAATAGAGCCTACTATTTGTTGTCACTGTCAGTGCTGCTGTGCTATGTGTTTGATTAACACAGGCCAGAGGGTGGAGACAGCTCGGTTTGCAGCCGGGGAATGAGCAAACAATTTGTCATGTACAGCAGTGGTTCTCAACCTTTTCAGGCCGTGACACCCCCAAAATAATCTCATTTGAACTGGGAACCCCCCAACCTGACAAGCACTTGGAATGTAGTTCCACAGAAAAATATTATGAAAATAGCAGATCTATAAGCTCACAACGCCTCGTGTTGCTAGGCGTTGCAAATAGGCTATTTAAAAAAAATGTGACTCTTTCTTATATTATTTGACAGTTTGGGCAATCTTTGACCAGTTTCTTTGTACAGTTTGTTGATTACTTTGATGCAGAAATGGTCTTTTTCTTGGCTTTCTTTTTTTCCTCCAGGTATTAAAAAGGTTATTTAAATTGTCCCTTCACTGTCATCTGGGGACCCCCTACCCAAAAAAAAAATCATGTGGGGACCCCCCGGGGGGACCCACAGGTTGAGAACCACTGGTGTACACAGAGATCTTCCTTCCTAGTTCCTTAATGCATTCCAGGATTTGTTTACAGAGCACGGTCTCTCATCCTGGCTACAGTTTTGGCTACATAGTTGGAACAGGACAAGGAGGACACATTGAAACAAAAACACTGAAATACATGGAGTAGAGTAGACTTTGAGACGAATGGGGATTGTCAGCAACCTTTTAGTAAGAAAATCTGTGATTGCAGGATTTCCACGAAACAAAACAATCACACCACCATGTTCATGGGTGTGTGAGGCTACAAAATAGTCCGAAAACCGGTTTTTCATATCACCGCCTAGCCATCTTGAGGGATCAATGCATTTCCGTTTGGGGCTGTTTCCGATCAATCGTGCGTCTGAATTATTAAAACGGATAAGACAACAAAGAGACCAGGGATCGTGACTTACTTGAGCGTTGTGAGTGTACAATGAAAGCTTTTCCCCCTTCTTCTCCCTACTCTCCGGACTATAGCGTTGTAACGCGAGACGCTTTCCTCCCAGAGCTCTACACGGCTAACATGTCATCTGTACAGCAGCAGCTAAATCTCGGGCAGTCTGTTTTGTTTTGTTACACGTGAACCAGGCAGCAGCAGGCAGATGAGAACAGTCTAAATCCCATGGTCCGGAGGGACGACGGGTTTGGTTGTTGTCACGCAACCGTACGGCGGTTTAGCTCAGTGGTGGTGGTAAAAGTACTCGATTTTTTTACTTAAGTAAAAGTATCAATACTTCAATGTTATAAATACTCTGTTATAAGTAAAAGTCCGGGATTACAAAAGTAGTGGCATCAAAATGTACTTAAAATACCAAAAGTAAAAGTACTCATATTGTGCAGAATGTCCCATTTCACGCGTTTTCAAACGTATACAAATCTTCTGAAAATAGCAGAGCTTTTAGGTCGCTATTTTCAAATGGCCGAAATGTAAGATTTTATAAGATTTGCCTCTGAGACGTAGTGTAGTAGAAGTAAAAGTACTGAAAAAATACCTCAAAATTGTACTTAAGTACAGTACTTGAATCTTGAGTAAATGTACTTACTTTACATCACTGAATATACCTATTTGCAGTGCACACACATGTACACACCTTTTATATGTGTACAACATTGGTTTAAGGTTCACAGATGAACAGATGTATGAGCTAAACGTTTCTTTAAAAGCATAAAAGGTTTTACATTTTTCTTAACAAAAAAAGATGTGTTTAATAGAGAGAACAGATGGTTGATAACACCTTTTTGTCTGAGATATTTGGAATGATACCTGCAGTTCCTACTCACAGCTGACCGTCCGTCCGGGCTATGGGGTAGAGACTCTATGTATTGGACACGCGAGACATCCGGGAGCTTGGAGTTTCAACAAGCGCATCTTATTGGTCTAAAAAGGACTCGACCAGATCTCACAGCCTATCACAATAAGTCAGGGGACGACTCGTAGAGAGTAAACAATCAATACAGCTGTCAATCACCCAATGGTAGATTCCGTAACATCTGTATTCTGTACAGTTGTGTAACAAAATAAACATACATACATACATACATACATACATACATACATACATACATACATACATACAGATTGTGTAGCAATTTGAAGCAATTGTAGAAATATTAGACCCTAATTGTTGAATTTTAAGCATGTTCTAATCATGTATACCTTATATTTACTTAAGACCATTTTCCTAATATTTTATCATTTAACATTTTGGACAAAAATAGCCAATTTTACATTGAGGTGCCCAGATGTCCCTATGCCCATCGATCGATAGCTGGATAGATGGGATAGGATGGATGGATGGATGGATGGATAACAAAAAAAAAACGACACACTATATGTTGGGGTAGCCTAATTTGTTTTATAAATTACTTTGTAACTGTAGCTTTTTAAAATTATTATCATCAGAATCATATAGATCAAATGAAGTGTTTGCATGTGGTTAACCTGTCAATAGCGTTCATAATATTAGGTCCAACAAATTGGACATCTGTCCAAAAAACAACTCCTGTATATTTTAAATCTGTCAAAACTACTGTAGTAGTAATCCATTTGATGGCATTTGTACACTCTCAGAGTTAAATTAACACAGGATGTATTAATACATTATATTATTAATAAATAACAATAACAATAATAATGCCTCAGATTTAGTTCGTTTTTTTTAAGTAGTCAAGGTCGCTTTATGGGACAAACGAGAAAAAACGTAGGTAAAACAGAAATACAACATTTTTTTATAGCTTTTATTACGGGCAGTGCATCACCTGCTTTAACTACAGGAGAAATATCCCGAAAAACACACACAAATCATGTCAGTTCACATCATTGTTCACCATAATGAACATTCCAGCGTCTCCATGATTTAGCTACCATTGAACCACTAATATTTCTAGAGACTGACGCGGGCCACATAGGCTACATACACAACCCAATGCCGCCTCTTGCCGTCTAGTTGGGTGAAGGGGTGTTTTTATTAATTTTTTAGATGGAAAGTGAAACGGTAGAAAGAAAAATTCTACTTTCTACTAGAGCAGCGGTTCTCAACCTGTGGGTTGGGGCCCCATGGGGGGTCTCCACATCATTTTTTTTGGGGGGGGGGGTCCCCAGATTACGGCATCAAAAGTAATCAACAAACTATACTATAAAAACTGGTCAAACTTAGACCCAAATTGTCAAAGAATATAAATAAGAATAATATGTGAAAATAGTTGTGAGCTTGTAGATCTGCTATTTTCACAATATCTATCTGTTGTTGAGGCATCTCTAAATCGACTACATTCAAAGTACTTATCACGGTGGGGAGATCCCCAGTTAAAATATGCTTATTTTGGGGGGATCACGGGCTGAAAAGGCTGAGAACCACTGATCTACTGTAGACTCTAGATCAGATGTTCTAGTGGTGGTTCTAGAATCTCTAGATTCTAGAGATCTTCCAACCTGGAGAGAAAAGCAGCAGCGATCAGCCGATCAGGAGTCACAAACACACCGGGGGAGAAGCTGGTGTGATCTGGGCGCAGCAGCAGCTCCACACACACAGACAGGACAGGAGAGAAGAGAAGAGCCAGAGGAGAGCAGATCAGCTCCACACAGACAGGGAGAGAAGAGCCAGAGGAGAGCAGAAGAACCATGGCTAACATCGCGGTCCAGAGGATCAAACGGGAGTTCAAAGAAGTTCTTAAAAGCGAAGAGGTGCGATCGCCGCGTAGACGATGTTATTCTGTGTTGAAGTGGGGTTCTAATGTGGTCAAATGAAACAACAGTCTGTCATGTCATTTTGTTGCGGTGAACGCTGGGGCTGCTCTTGTACTTTGGCTAATGTTAGCTTTAGCTTGTGTTGTAGATGTTGATGGGGAGGAAGTGAGGCCCTGGATAATAATAGGAATTGTTGAGCTTGTCTTGTTATCTAAACTGTTACGGTTTTATTTGTATACTTATGTCGCACGACCCCCCCCCCTAAAAAAAAAGAGAGACGTGTTTTTTAAATGATAAAGGTGTCGTCAGTATACGACGAAGTATACATTAATGACGAGAAGTGTCTGGTATTATTGTGGTTGGCTAGCGTTAACCTGGCTAGCTGACAACCACTTCATCATCATAACAATATCATGATGTGACAAAAATGCCAGTGCACACCCTTTCTGTCGTAAACGTGTCGTGTTTTTCCCCCCGAGTGTCACGCTCGTAGATCTATAAACTAAAGTGGTATTATGTCAGATGAATGTCTGTCAGGTGGTGGGGGCGCTGGGGGCGGGGGGGGGCGTTCATGTAGGAAACACCGAGGATTCACAGGCCTCCCGTTTCATTTACTCATAACAAACACCATTGCATGTCGCAACGGTTCTCAAACTTTCACATTTCAAGGTCTCCCCTTAACTCTGACAGTGTACAAATGGAACCAAATGGACCCGTAAGGATCCATTTGATTTCCTTACATACTTGTGAGGGTCCATTTAGACCCCCCCTAAAGGTACTACCCAGATATTCCCTGGAATCCACTTTGAGAACCACTGGCATGTCGCATATACTGATGGCATCTGTGACACTCTTTATGAGTCATTACACATGTTTTATAACGCTGTGTTAGATCTTAGATGACGTGATCACAAGATTGTTTTAGCAGCGTTTGACAGCTATGTCTTGGCTAGCATTAGCCAGTGACAGCTCGTAGTAGGCTAACTCACTAACAAACTTGTCCACATCGACGTAACGTTAATTGATTCGTGGTCGGTGTCCCAAGTTACATGGATTCGTCTAAGCAAAGGTGAAGCTTTTGTTATGTCACCCTGCAGTCCTTAAACATGAAATGGGCAGAAGACAAGTTAACAATTTGGTTTTGCTATGTTGCTAGTTAGCTTTACACAGAAACTGAAAGGATCCATGGTATTTCTATGACTTGTCATCATTGTTAACATCTCAGTAACTAACCGTTTTAAGTCAGAATCTGTGATTTTATATACAATAGATTCAACAATCGTAATGTCCTAATCACATTTTTGTTCTCCCTGACAGACAAGTAAAAACCAAATAAAAGTAGATTTAGTGGATGAGAACTTCACAGAGCTGAGAGGGGAGATTGCAGGTCCACCAGACACACCATATGAAGGTAACATACCCATGTCTTTTTTTTTGTACAATTAGCAGTGCTGTGTGTCCATTAAAATGACATGCTATCCAATTAAGTTTATTTGTTGTTTCCTCATATGTATCATTATCGTCACGATCTAATTGTGTTTCATGTCTTTCCTTCCTAAGGTGGAAGGTATCAGCTTGAAATTAAAATCCCAGAAACGTATCCATTTAACCCACCAAAGGTATGTATTCCAGTTTCACCACTTGCTCTGCAGAAATAATGTCAGCTTTCTGTCCATTAAGAGAACTTTCTCTTAAACACACACACACACACACACACACACACACACACACACACACACACACACACACACACACACACACACACACACACACACACACACACACACACACACACACACACATTTATGCACACATACTACTCCTATTCTTTTTCTCTTGCATGCTAAAGCATTCTTTCAATCTCGCTTCTTTCTCTCTCATAGGTGCGATTCATAACTAAGATATGGCATCCAAACATCAGCTCTGTGACAGGAGCAATTTGTCTGGACATTTTAAAAGACCAGTGGTATGTAAACAATGCCTGCATTTAGTGACCAACATCAAACATCTTTCCAGTGTGCTTTATATAATAGACTTGGCAGCACTTCAAATTAATCAATTTTACACTCACTGCCAGTATCTTAACTGCTTTCTGTTCTTTCCTCCAATCGTTTCATCATGACCACTCTATTTATGTCCACCCCTGTCCTCCCATACCCTGTTCCTGTCCTCCCCCTGTTTTGTCCAGGGCGGCTGCTATGACTCTGAGGACAGTGCTGTTATCTCTACAAGCTCTCCTTGCTGCAGCTGAACCAGATGACCCACAGGATGCAGTAGTAGCAAACCAGGTAATGAACAATGTCTCTTTTTTTTGTACTGGATAATAATAATGCTCGGGGCCTCCCCCAGGTCATGTAATGGTCAAGGATGAGGGAGAGTACTATAAATGTTGAAGACAGTTATATTAATTGTTGCTTGAAGATATGACAACTGAACCCCCTGAATTGCAGTGTTACAACAGCAATTAAACAAATTCACCCAACGGTGAAAACCCTGCTTGCACTGTACTATGTCTTTTGATGCCCTTGATTTTGACATTTATTTTGTAAGATTTATTTTGCAATTTGTATGCTTTATTTCAGACAGGAGAGTGTAGGGAGACAGAAAACCAGAAAGAGAGAGAGACATGCAAGACAAGACAGGGGTCGAACCTGAGTCCTCACGCTCACTAGGAGCATATGGTTTGTCCGCCAGGCATCCGCCCTTTATCTTTTTGACCCAATAGTGAATAATCTATTCGGTACTGATAATTTCCACCAAGTGTCATTAAAATCCACCAACCTGTTCTGTATTTTGACCATGACCTTGATTGTGACCTTGGTTTTTGAGCTTTTTGACCAAAAACATAACCATCTCTCGGCCATCCATTTTGGTTCTTTTGGAAACAAATTCAACATTATATCAAACAAACATGCAGAACTGATTGTTGCGCTGGAAGGGTAGATAGAAGTTATTTAGCTAAGATTTGCCCACAACAGGTTGAATGCAATCTTTCTCAATCTGGTTTGTGAAGAAACTAATATTTGTTGGTACTTTGAGTCCCATTGTAATATAGTAAATCAAATGAATAAAGGCTGCACACATCTCTCAATACCAACAAGTTATACATGTTTTTATACGCCAAAATCTTTTGGAAATATGCCTTCTTAGGATGTCATTTTTCTCTCTGCTCCCACAGTATAAGCAGAACCCAGAGATGTTCAAACAGACAGCACGGCTGTGGTCTCACGTGTACGCAGGCGCTCCTGTTTCCAGTCCCGACTACACGCGTAAAATAGACAAACTCTGTGCTATGGGCTTTGATAAGGTCAGTATCACTTTGTTTCTCAGGCTAAATTAATATTGAATGAAGCATGGTATGGGATAGCTTAATGGGTTTAGTTTCAAGGCATCCATGTTCAAGCTTTACAGGGCTTGTTAAGTCTTATTGCAAAATACTAAATGCCAATACACCTGATTTATTAACCCATTAAGACTGGGAAAGCCTAAACGTTGTTAAACCTTTAAAACCGGGAAAGCATTTGTGTCATTTTAGATGTTAATAACAAGGTTTTCTGAAAACTTAGGTTAGGATTTAGAAGGCGTTTTTAAAAATCGGCCTTGAGTCTAAATGGGTTTAAGATTTTGAAAGGGGCATGGTGTGAATATAAACCATCTCTTTCTCTGATGTTTCAATGAAAATATACAGGTATAGAGAAGGGGTGCATTACATATTTTATGTTAACAAGAGGAATGCCAACCCCTCTCCTCCCTCCTTCAGGTCATTACCTCAAGTTAAAACAACTTTGTATGTAGTAGTGGGGAAGGTCACTGTTTGATGTAGCGTTTGATCACACACAAGTAATTTGTTTTCCTCCCTTCCAGAATGCAGTAATAGCGGCCTTGTCTTCAAAATCTTGGGATGTGGAAACGGCAACAGAGCTGCTCCTCAGCAACTGAGTCCCAGCCAGGCTTGATGGTCCCCAACACCCACTTCTCCCGGTTGCCATTTCACCATTGCCTTCCATTACATTGAAACTCCCGCCAACCACATCCGTCAAACTGAGCCTTTTTTTTTTCTCTTTTTCTTTTTTTGAGAGGGGGGGGGGGAGTGTTGTCACAAGTTTGTATGCTATAAACTTGTCACAAATAGCACCACAATCGCCAATATGCACACCACCTTGCTGCCTACTGTCTCTCGCCATTCATTACTCTTCTCCATTTGAATTATGTATATTCTTTCATCTTTCACTTTGAATTTCCACTAACTTAATCATCATGTCCCACCCAAAAAGAAATCAGAAAAACCTAAACATGACGCCTTTTATGACCCGCTTTTTTTGTTGTTGGGGCACTTGGCACAAGATTGATTCTGAAATTCTAAAACTTTTGACAGATTTCCTGTTACTGCAAGGAATGATTACTGCCACCACCTGGTTAAATTTTAATCTGTAGAATCATCCTAAAACAAAAGGGAAACCCCTCAAACTGCACTTCCTGTACATTGTCAGTTATTCTGTTATTTCATCCCAGTTGGACGTTTGTCAGAGTATTCTTTTGATGGACATTTAATACCCTGACTAAAGCCTTGATTGGGCTAAATAGATGCTGTTGTGGTGAAAGGGTGGTGTGTGGGATTTCCTTACTGTTAGAGTCCAACCCCTGCAAAGGTTTGGATATGGTTTTTAGGGTCTAATCTATAGAAGCAGACAATGGCATACAAACATACATGCATTCTCTTAACACCTGCACAGCAGGAAGAAAGTTATCTGTAAATAGATATATAAGTGTGTAAATTTGAAAATAAATTGGGATATACTTTTCTTTCTTACATGACATTGTAAAACAAATTATTTTAAATATGAACTATACCTAGTTTACAAATACATGGAGATATCTTTTTATCCTTTTGTGGTCCATAAGTCCTACCTTGCTATACCTAATGTCTACCTTTTGCTTTCTAAAATGATTTCCATTTTATTCCAAGTACATTTGAGTGGCCGAGACTGTGATATAGTGAGTGGCACAGCCAATATCCTGGTCCTGATTGTATTGCAAGGGGGTGACAGAACAACCTGCCCAGGCTGCTAGGCCCTGAAATATCCCATTTCTAAAGTAAAGACATACCACCTTCTCCGCTGTACCCCTAACCTTTTCTTGTGTCTGTACTTCTTTGCACGTTATAGTATGTTGCCTTCTAATAGGTTTTCCTGGCCAAGTTACATAGTTATCTAACTACTGGCACCCTTCTTAGAAGTGAACTATAATAGTGCTAAAGGCTTATCCAGTTCTACTGTATAGCAGCCACCTCAACGGCTACGAAACTAACCACTAGGCACATCCAGTGTGGTATAGCTTTGTGGAAATTGAAGCTTTGCTGTTTATTTTACCTCAGTATGTTGCTGAGAAATCCCATCCTGAATAGATTTACCTAGAATCAATAATTGATCAAACTGGACAAAAAAAAACATTCTGATGTTGCATTAGAAGAGCCGCATAGTTTTTTTTTTGTACAGAACAATCACCTAACCATAGGCACAAATTGCCCTTTGCCACAGATTTAAAAGCATCTCACCATCTAAAAGATCCTAATATAAATTGAAGGAGACTTATTAACTTTTTCAGAGATCAGTCTGAAGATCTTTTCTCTGCTCTGACTCAGTGACACAATCCAGCTGGAGGCAATCAAAACCTGGACCATGTCCATGGTATAGTCGGCAATGCCCACATGTCACAAACTGACTTTTGTAACCGCGTGAGATGGTCAAGCTTGTGCTAAACTCAAGTCTTATGGATGGTATATAGAGGCTGGAATTCCTCTGTTATTTAATATCAGATGGCAGGCCTGCAAAATATTTGCAAGACTTTATTTTTTTCTTTTACTGAGGTACCATGAGCAGAAATCACAAGAAATGGACTGCTTAGCATAGATTAGTGGGGTATCCATGCATCCTCACACTGCCTCCTTCAATGACACACATACCCCTTTTGCTTGCCCTCCTTGCACTACCCCTACCAACCCAGTAGCATGTAGTACGACTAGGAGATGGAGAGCAGAAGCTGACCACCCAACAGTGAAGTGCTTCAGACTAGATCCAAATAAGTGGTGTAGGTACATGTGCTTCTTTTGTAAATAGTGAAGGCTCTTTATCAATAAGAGCATTCTGATTATTACTAGAGTGCACCATTGAAGGCCGGATTTATATTTTGTAAGAAAAACAGACAAACAAGGAAAGACACTTACCCTGTCTTCCTGATGGATGTTTGACAATGGTCAATATTGCACGATGACGCGGGAAAAAAATGGGGTTGCATCTGGGATTCTCAGTTAGGATTGGGAATTTATTTTCCTCTTTTTTTCCTCTGGACGCAAGCATCAGCAGTACAAAGCATGGTTATTTATTGTGACAGTGTCATGTTTCTTTGATTAAAAAAAATCTAGAAAACCAACGCTTTGCATTCTGTGTCTCTTGGTTAGGGGAGTTCCGAGGGGCTGGGGGACTTCTTTGCAACATGCTGTGACAAAAACAAATGCACTGTAAAACAAAATGTAAAAAGCATTTATTTTCAGAAATGGCATGTTTCATCCTACAAAACAGTAATATGTAAAGAAAAATATAAATAATTGTAAAAGACAACAGACATACATGTTGGATTTGTGTGAGATCCAAAGTTAAGTACTTAATGTTTATCATACCCATCTTGTTCTCAATCTCCTCTTCCCAGTCTAAATGAGGTGAAAGGAGTTTAGGATATTGTCTTAAAAGTTTATTTTAGTCAAGACTTACATTAAATTGTATATTACTTTGCAAAATGAATGAGTCAATAAAGCCATTGACTTTCTCCCTGCCCTTATGACATTTAACAACATTACAAAGTTTATAACAAAATATTCGCTAGCAAGAGGAATAAGGTTTCTTTGGACATTGCCATTCCAGCTGATAGTGACCCAATCTTTAGCTATTTTTGTATGTCAAGATTATCATTTTTTTTAACTGAAAATAGCATGTAGCTTTATATAAAACGGTAAAACATTCAACAGGTTAGCAAAATGAAAGTTCAAAATTAAAAATTATAACATTGCTTAGTAAAAAAGACATGAGGAAGACGCCAGGAGACATAAGATTTTCCCAGGGAATTTAATAAGCAACAATCATAACCAGATTAAAACGTTTGTAAAATGTCCATCCTTTTTTTTCTTTTAAAAACAGCTCCACAAAAGAAGCAAAGAGCAACAAACACAAAAGGAAAAAAATAACATGTTTTTGAGATTAAGATCTACATACAATGAGCTTCCATTCATAACTACGAGGTGTTTAAAACCTTCTAGAGTATCAGTGGTGTGTGTGTGTATGTACTGTATATGCATGTGGGTACGAAAGGTCCATCACGTGTCCAGAAGAGCTTTAGAGTCAGAAAGTATGTGTAGGGGCTAAGGAAGAGGGGGGGGGCATGAGGGAGTCTGGTATTTTCTCTACAGTCTTGATCTGGCCCTCAGTGGTCTCCTCTTTACCTGAAAGAAAAATAATTACAACTAATATCAATAAAATTAAAAACAAGACTGCCATCTTTCAGATACCTACAGCACTACAGCTAATTATAAGAATCTTCTAATTTGGAGTACAGATAAACGTAATGAACAGGGCTCCGAATGGGTTCAAGGAACGGAAACAAAAATAAACAATACTGCACTGTTCTGAGCCAAAACGTTAATTAGAAATTTCCTTTAGGCTACATGTTAAATAATATTATTCTTTCGTTCCTATACCTGGAAGTGGAACATTTCTGTCCAAAGTCCCAAATGTCTTCAGATCTACATCACGTTTTGGCGGGCCTTTATTGTATTTATGCCAATTCCTACTAGAGAGCAGACTAACTTGCCACAAAATGTATCCAGTCAGAGCTTACCACAGGTGACATTACACAGTGCATGGCTCAAATGTGTGCTGGACACAGACAAAATCGACAGTTGCTTTGCATAGCGATTAGTCCAGTGTCTAAAGGGAAGCCATTTGCGAATGATGCATTCGTAGTTACACATGATTATAATTATTTTCAGAAATGTCAAAAACGCACTATTGCCATGCACGAGAGGCCATTTAAAACATAGCAAATGTAGCAACGCACCCAGTGCAACAGAGTGCACACCCTCCCTGTAATCAGACAATGATGATGATGAAATCAAACACTTGTTGCTGGCAAAAGAGACAACACCAGGACCACAGTGTGCCGTCCTGACGTCTCCATTGTGTCTCTCTTGGATGCATACTCAAGAGAAACCCGCCTAAAAGTCCCTTTTCCATATCAGGGCCAATTAGGGCCAGCCAGGGCCAGTGCAACTTTCTTATAACCGACCTTAGAAGACCACTGCCGCTCAGAGAAAATGAGTATCCCCTTGCCAACCTTGTTTGGGCCAGTATTGGCAATCAGATGTTTTGCTATTTGCTGACATTTCTGACAAAATGTTAGCAAATAGCAAAAATTCAGACAACACCAACTCACTGTCGGTATCCCTGTCATGTCTCCCCCGTTGGTCTCTTGCTGCCTGCCAGAGGGTGCTGCCCCTAACACAGAACTGGTGTCAACTTTGCTGCACACGTTGTTGCTCTGTCCCCATTTGAGGGGTATCTCTCTCTGTCCTCTACCAGAGAGAACACTTTCTGGGCTAGTCTCCAGCTCTATGTCAGCGTCACCCTCACTGTCCAGGAGGAAGGCAATTCCTACATTTCTCCACGTCTCTTCTCCACTCTCCCTGTCTTTCACTTGATCCTGTTCTCTGCTCAGGGGCAAAGACCTGGAGAAAAAACAGAGCTATCAAGTGAAGGAGGACGTGCGGCTTATTCAGTGTTCTACTGTGGTTTGCCATAGTTGGGATTTCCATTTGGTTTCTTAAATGACAACTTCAATGTTTTGAGGTTTACCTTGCTTACTGTAAATCGCTCTGGATTAAGTGTGTCTGCTATTAAAGCCTAAATTGTAAATATAATTGGTCATCATTAATGCTCATTATGATAAGATGGCACCATTTCCTTGCACACAGAAACTAGCCTATCAATGACATCATTGGGGATTCCTAACTATTGGAAATTAGCCTTCCTCGTCTTCCAACGTTCTGTTCTTCCATCAATAAAAATAAAAAGATCACTGATGATATCATTGTTTCTCAACTGTCCACAGCTCACCTCTGAGACACAGCTTGAGTAGACAGAAATGGTACCATATTATAATGAGCATTAGTGAGGACCAATTATACGAAGATGAGGTTGAAACTGGGTGAAGTGCTCCTTCAGTCTCATTTATACCCCAAAAACCTTGCATACATACATCATACATACATACAGTCAAGCTAAATGCTAACAGATGACAGAATTCTGTGTGAAGTTATAATTTGCCCAAATTCTCTCAGACTTACAACCCTCCTCTCTTTTCATCCCAGTAACCTGTTGCCCCGGGTGCCTTTATTCTCCAGTTCCACCCGACGACTCACCTCTGCAAGTCAATCTGTCTCTTCGTCCCTTCGTCCTTCTGCTGCTGCTGTTTTGACATCTTGATGTTGATCGAATCTGCTGGGGTGTCAGAAGCGGGGTCTGCCGCCCTCTTCCTCCCTCTGCCAGCCCCACCCCCTGTCGCTGCCCCTCCCTCCTTATCGGCCACGACCGCAGGGGCTGTTGCTGTCGTCCTGGGAGGACGCCCGCGCCGCTTGACGGGTGATGCCTCTGTTGTAACGTCAGGGGTCGCAATCCGGCCTACCTCCTCCTGAGAAAGAGAGAGAGGAAACACTTGATGAAGATAATAAAACAGCGCATTAAGAAAAAAGAAAGATTTTGGCCATGAGCAGCATATTTGTCACAATGAAATGGGTGATACAGAAACCCCCCTCAATTTCTGACCATTTTAAATATATCATATTAGATTTATTGAATAACAAAACGCATAGTCAATCTCTTTTTTCTGTTTCTTGTCAAGACATGCTATGGAATATCCCCACTACATCTTTTGAACAGAGGGTTACTTACAAAAAAAATGTAATGGTCAATGCCAATTGATGTTGAATGCATATTAGGTTCCTTTTCTCTTTTTTAAGCTTCAAGCACATAATATTGCTTGCCTTTCTTAGACGTAGATCCTGTCTAGATTTACCTTTGTGTCATTATTCTTGATGATCGGGTTCTCCTCATTTTCCCGCGCTCCGCTCTCTGACGACTCTGTTCCCACAGTACTGTTGCTATGGGAGAAAAGTCACAAAAAGAAAAACACTTTCTCACAAATGTGTTCAGTCAACAAACCACGCTCGAGTGTGTGTGAAATAGAGAATGTGGGTGCAGTGGGGGACTGAAGGCCTAAAGTCTACCTGTTCTTGTTGAGGGCTGGAGAGCTTGGCTGGGAGTTGGTGCTGGCGTTGCTGGCGGTGTCTGAGCCTGTTGTGGGCTTGATGTAGACCCTCCTCCCTGGTACGGTCAGAGGCTTGTTCACTGCTCCCAGAACTGGAGAGGGCTTAGGCTGTAGAGATGGCCGTAAAGTGAGGGCGAGAAGAGGTAGTGGGGGTGTATTTATGTTTATGCTTAAACAACCAAGGACTGTCTTTGAAACAATGTATCTGTCAAAGGGAGTGGTTAATACTTGTTAATGCATGTACTGTATGTCCATACTCTGAGTCTGTACAATAGTGGTGGGAAAGATTTCAGTGAATGAACGATTTCGTTAACGGCAATGCTTCGTTCAAATGATTCGTTCATGTTCTCGTTCAGTAGGGCTATTTTCTAGTGAAAAACACTATCGCGGGAGCGTTATTACGTCGCGCGTACAGCCCGCCCTCCTGTCCTGTGTACGGGGGAGGGGATGGGGGGCATGAACGATAGCGTGAACGTAACAGTTTCAGGAAGTGAAATGGCTCGTTCACGGCAATGAACTAGTTCTTTTGAACGAATCGATCATGAACGACCCATCACTACTGTACAACTTTAATATGGCTTTTTAAGAGCCCCCCATTATCATGTTGTTTATACATTTATAATTCTCAAACGTGTCACGGCCCCACAGGAAGCCTCCTCAGCGTAATAACTGTACCTGACATTAAGTAAAAGAAAGGAATGCCGCTACGTTTATTTGTGGAAAAGTTTGTAAGTATACAACATGATAAAATCTATGATGTTTCATGAATGAAGACCATTATGTTTTCCAATCAAGAGGTCATGGTAGTGGAGTAACTATGTACGTACCTTGCCGGTGAGCAGCACTTGTCTGGTTTCTGCAGAAAGATAGTCTTTGTCGTTTTTGAAGTCCTGTCGAGCAGAAGAAATTGGTGATGAGCACAAGTCACTAACTAACAACTTGAAGCCTAGCGTTCCCTTTTCTGGGCATGTCATAATAACCAAGCATTTAGAAAAAATAGCAGATCTACGAGCTCAAAACTTGGCGCAAAGTGACTAAGTATATTAACCACTTTAACCCTAGCATTCATCTGGGTATGTCATAATAAGTGAACATTCTTACAAAAAATATGTTTTGTCTCAATATGGATACGAGACCATAGTTTAGTATGCTTGTGTGAACGCATAAACAAGGATATCACCTTGTCCTGCGCAATGAAGAACTTGTTAGGTAGGATGGGTTCTTTGGGAGGATCCAGGAAGCATGCTGTGCTCTTGTTGACAATGACGAAGAGGGCGACATCACACACAATATACAGCTTCTGTAACCATGGCAAATGAGGCACATTAATATCGCAGTACAAAATATAATAAAACTGAGAAACAGAGAGGCGTAGAATTTGTGTTACAAGGCACTGTATCTGTGTGTGCTCATTCCCAGATTATGAAGTAGGTGGTTACACAAATGTGTATTCTGTAACTCAGCGAACATTACCTCATTGGCCTTTGCATCTTCCGGACACTGTGCGTCCTTGGTCTGTTTAATGTTCTCCACCATTTTCCTCAGGAAGGCGTGGCTGTTGTTCTCATTCTTGGTCATCAGAACCTCCAGCATGAACCACAGGCACCTGTTGTAAATGTAAAATGAATAAGTACTGAGCAACTGCATAACCAATCTTTTGCCAGAAATGTTATCAGAAACCATTTTTCTTGGACAGTAGAAGTGAAATAGAGATAATTTGCAGACAAGTCAAGGTTCATCATTGTTCTTTAGTGCTCTCCTACGCAGAGGGTTGGGCATTGCTATGATGACCAGCTACATTGAAGGGGTACTAACTATCTGCAGTGGAAAACAAAGTACCTGGTACCAAAAACGAGTGGAGTATAGTTGATCTGGTACCATGCAGTGGCAAAGCACCATTAGGTTAGTAGTTACAGGACCATATGTCGTCAGTACTTGCTATTGTCTATCCATGGCTTCAGCTTTACTTTAAACAGGTACTTTAAACATGCCAGATGACAAGTATGGTCCTTCAAGGTTATGCAACTCACTCTTTGATGTCTTTTAACTGGTCATACTCCTGTGGTTTTGTGAAATCTGGGTCGTGGGCCAGCAGGTGGATCATGTAGGGAACCACATACTCTGGAAGAAGCGACAACAGCTTTTCTGTAAAGACAGAAAGCCAGCTGTTAATGTTATGTCTCTTTATTACTTATATTAGAAGCTCTCATCAACCATTAACAACATAATACAAAGTCTAGCCGTGTTCCATAATGATGGGGACCAACAGTGACTGTATTATAAAAAAGGTTGGCCAAAAGCAGGATTCAGACCACACAACTCTGGACTCACCGTGAGCAAGTTGGTTTTGTTTGATGAACTCTCTGCGGACGGTGATATTTTTGAGCAGGCACTGTCGGGCGTGAGCGCGTCGCTCCTTGACGGGGTCCTTGGCACACAGTGCAAACACGGCCAGATACTCCAGGGGCAGCATCAGCTTAACAAGCGCCAAGTGCAACTTCTGGGCATAGATCTGACGCACCTGGTAGCACTCATCCTGGAGGGCGGAGGAAGCAGGGAAAAGGCCAACATGATATTGGATGGAAGAATTCACAGCCGTAGATATGTGGTTAAATATAGTGGGAAATCAAAGCAGAAATTCATCAAAGTCACACCACTCATACTAGACAGAGCAGATGTTATGTTGTAAACTGGGTTTACAGAAGGTTCAAACTGCATGATTATTCATTTATACACACACACAATCAATCAGCTTAATGGAATTTAAATGGAATGCAAGAAATCAGGAAAACATGCACACACAGACAGACAGACAGACATACAGACAGAGAGGGAGTGAGAACTGACATTGATGACCAGGCCACAGAGCTGGAACTGTTCAGGTGTGATGATTTCATGGTAGACGGGCTCCTGGGCCAGCTTCATGATAGCGCCACCTGCAGCCAGCCTCAGACGAGACATGTCTGACTTACTGTAAGGAAGAAGGAGAGAGACTAATCATTTCTCAAAACCATCTCACACCCGTTCTCCTAAATAACAACATTTAACCTCCTGCAATCCATATTACACAGTAAAATCCATAGTGGGCATTTAACCCAGTGAGTGCACGAATGCAACACATTCCTAACTCAGTGAGTGCAGACATGTAACACATTCCTTTAACCCCAGAATTACCTAATCTTCTTCTGCTCCGTGAGGTCTCCCTCACTGACCAGCATGGCCGAAAGCAATCGCAGGGTAGAGTTAGCCGACTTGGACTGGTTGTTCTTCATCCCTAGTAACCAGCGTACCAGCAGCTTGATGGCCTGCACCTGGAGGAAGAGGAAGGAGAGGAGGAACAGCTGTTAACAAAACACTGCCTGAATGACATCTTTTTAAATAGGCATCTTTTTAAATATTTGAATGTTGAAATTGCCATTTAAATGTTTTAATTCTTTTTATCTAATGATGACTCACTTCCTGACCTAACGATGTGAAAACAAATGCTTTTATCACGTCATGCATGATCAACAATAAAGTTTGAGTGCATACTCGCACAGCACATTGGCAAGCAATGCATCTGTGTTGTGCGTGCACGGCCGCTCGCCTGTGTGTGTCGTCTGGTCACGCTGAGACAGAGACAGACCACAGTGGTTCCGCGCAGCAGGCAAGACTCCTCCTCCCTTTCTTCGCTTGAAAGTTAAGTTTAAGAAACTTTCATAATGATGACAACAGCTAAACAATCTATGTAACATTGTTTATGCTGTCGACTAAAACATCGACCCGTGGCTATCAACAGCCCTGGGACGGTGTGTGGCGGTCCGCCCCCTGATTTTATTTTCACGTCACGTTCATTCACTAGTTCCACTCCCCATTCACAAAACTGGTCAGCCTATCACCTCCCTTCTGTCTCCGCACGCTCTCCACCCCGCTCCCTTTGAAGTGCAAACCAGGAACTCACCTCGCTGGCTCCGTCACTGTCCGTGTTTGTTGTGTAAAGTCTCACAACCGAAGAGGCTGCGACCGTTCGGTTTGTGTTATTATTAAAGCCATATATGTTTATAGTGGCTCTTTAGCGTCCGTGCGCCGCACGTGTTACAGTCCGCGTCGGGAGGACCTCCGTTGGATCCGCGAAAACGAAACCAACAACAAACGAGACAAACAAACAAAGTGGACGTCGGCGAGGCGACAACAACGGCGGATCAGGACCGGCCATTAATCCGGGATTCCACGCCACGGTACCAAAGGTAAAGGGGAGCCTGGTTGCTGGAGCTAAAGTGTTCTTTGGAGCCTATTAACAGGCGGAGCGCGGAGGTCGGGAGGAGTTTGGAAGGGGGTTATTTTTGTTTATTTTGGGCGTGAAACTGTTTTCTAAGCAGCATTTATTTTTGGATTTTTTGGATTAACTGAGCTATTAACTGTGGGTATTTTTGTGCGTGGAAGTGGAACTGAACTGAGTTGAATAAAATCCTACAAGGTACTTTTTGAGTTTAAACAAGGACTGCACTGCGTGTTATTTTCTTTAATGTGAATGGTATTGAAATTGAGTGTTGAATTGGGTCTTTTCCTCTTTGTGACGTTGTGGTGTGTAATTTAAGGGTTCATGTTGTACATGCAGGTTGCCTGATGGAGAGCCTAAATATTACTCTCTTAAATTGAATGTTTATTAAAGCCATAACCCAAAGCCATAATCACTATTTAGTTATTATAGTATTGGAACGCGTGCTCGCGGGTGTTCATTATTGTATAACTATTAATTATTTTATATAATCATATATAATATATACCATTCAAATATATTAAAATGTATAAACTGACAGCGCAATCTTTCACAAAAGAGTTTGGGTTTTTACAACAAGATTCAAGGCACAATCATGTCATCAACACAGGATTGTTCTTGATCCATGTTCAGATACAGCATCCTTTTAAAGGGTCTTACCTTAGCTAGAACCTCAGGTGAGACCTCCTCATCGGATGTCCACAACTTCCCATTCTTGTTCCCCATTGACTTGACAAAACATAAGGTACAGGACAGATTAGATTATACAGTATGAACACTTTGCATATATATATATACACGACTCTAGGGGTCTCTGGGCCTCAACATGAGGCCCGGATACCACCCAGGGGTCCTTGGGGGGTTCCAGTGGGTCCAATGATTGATAGTTAATCGTCAACATTACTACATGTGGGCCACATGGCTTGGCAAGACTTAATTATTATTACATGTACAAGTAAATACAACTAGAAACCGTACGGCTATTTTTATCAGCATCTCACTGTTATCTCCCTTCTGTACATGGAGTTAGACAGTAAGGAAACCTGGACCAAATGACAGAACATATCATATAATGTCCAACAGTGCAAAATTTTATCAAATCAACCTGACGTCCCAATTTTGGTCATTTGTAGGTAAAAAAAAAAAAAAAAAAATCTTGTGAACTTGCAGATCTGTTATTTTTGCTATTCTTGAACATGTTATAAAGTATAAAATATTAGTGGTTAAGAAGAATCATGGCTATGTCATGTCTTACTCCTTATGTCTTAGAAATGAGAAATGCTGAACAAATATAATCAACCAATGTGGTAGTATAATGGGGAATTTGTTTTGCAGTATTGTGCCTGACGATCATGCAGTGTTTTGCTTTTTATGATGTATGTATTACCATGCTCATGTCATGTTTTTAGTCTGTGTAGTATTTATATGTGCTCTCTGTGTGCAAAGCAAATTCCCGTAAGGGCGATAAAGGTTTCATTCATTTCATTCAATACATCAGTGTGTATGTGACTACACCGTTTGTTCCACATACTCTGTCATTCATGAGCAAGTCCTTGACAATGAAATTGGCCACAATGGACTTCATGGGTGAGGCAAACTGATCTGGGGCTAGCATGGATATGTGGCCCAAGGACACCAGAGGAGTTATCAGCTGCTCTGGGACATCTGCGTTCAAACTACGAGACAGAGGCTGTGGGAGAGAAATGGGAGAAAAGATGAAAACATTTGTAGAATGACTAACTAGAGGATCGTCTTTTACAAGAGCAAATTCAGGCAATTCAAAAGGAGAGGAAGTGACCTACCTCAAAGATCTGTGCCAGTTGCACTTCCTTGTTGTTGAAGATGGCGTGTATGCAGTGCACGGCCTGCTTGGCCTGGTGGGGGGTGCCCCGCTTGGCTTTCTGATGCAGTACGGGAATGAGTGTCCTGGTGAGCACATAGAGGAGGACAAGACAGGAAGATCAATGGAGACCGTGTTGAAAAGTATTTTAACCACATGACGACATTTGGCGTAGAGGGAAAAAAAAGAGGGGACCAATTATAGATCCTTGGGGGACCCTGGTCAACAAAATAAATAGGGTTTAAGTGGTTATTCCAAACTTGGGCTGTACAGGTCCAATGACCTGATCCAATTTCTGCCAAAACAAAATGTGTCCAGTGCAACATCAAGTGCATTATATTTCCTCCTTCCCACCCTCCATTTATCCGTCCGTCTCTTACGATTTAATCAGTTGCAGTTCTGTTTCGATCTTCTGGCCCGTGTTTCTGAAGATCTGGATAGCTGCTTCTGCCACCTTGTCATCCTCCATCTTTAGACACTGGAGGAGAGACTCGTATGTCTCTGCTGAGTGGAACGCTGTGGGGTGTGTGAACGACAGAACCTGGAGGAGTGAGGCAGAGAAAGAGCTCAGTATGGGGTTTACATCGTTCATCCTTCTAGGCCCTAGAATCTAGGGGTTCTAAGGATTCAGTCCAACAATTACTTGACTACCGTTCTTTCAGCATAACAGGCGGGATTCGAACCCACAACACGCATTAGCAGCCTAGGTGCCTGGACTGCTACGCCAGACGTCCGGGCCGGGCCTTTTCAATTTAAATGAACACCTCAATGTGATATTAATCTATTTGTGTTAATCTAGTCTAAACATTTAAAATCACCAAAATTGATTGTATATATAACACACCTAATTTCCATTCAACATAACCTTCCATTAATTTGTGGACAGGTGCTGCTTTTCATACCATAGTGTTGCAACACGTTATGATCTCGTAGATCAACTATTTTTGGTGTACGAAACCTGTGCGCAGCCAAATATAACTCAGGTAATTACAAGTTCATGCTCTCCAGAGCCCTCTACAAGTGAATCAAATAATGTTCCTATTAAAAGAATGCATTAACAGAAGCAGCAAAGCCTTGATTACTCCCATCTCTTTAGTACCGTCGCTTCTCTTTTCTATGCTCTGTCCAGCTCCATTGCATTGCCTGACTTATTTGACAGGACAGTAGGCTGACAGGAAACGGGGAGAGAGATGGGGGGGTGACCTACAGCAAAGGTCGTCGGGATCGGGAGTCGAACCCGCGACACGCTGTCAAGCTGGATTACCAGCGTATGTGGTATGCGCCTGGACCGCTAGGCCAGCAGGCGCCCCATTGCCTCACTCTCTAACCTTGAGTAGTTCCAGGCCGGCACGGATGGCTGTATCAGGGGTGACTCCCTCCTCGTCATCATCAGCTGTGCCTTCGATAGACTTGTTGAGCAGTTTCACCAGAGCACTGAGAGAGAACATCACAAACGACCAAAGAATTGAACAATTAAAAAAAAAGGTACTATAAGTGATATTTTTTGGTTTAAACAAAAAGGTTTTTGTTAAAAAAAGCTAAAGCCCTACCATATTTTCCAAAGGTAATCACTGCTATAGTGTGTTTGTTCAGTAACAGGGTTCTCCCCGTCTCTTTAGTAAAGAGAATATACATTTTCAGGTGGGTCACACATTTTATCCAATCAGGAGAGAGAGCCTATTTATCATTGTCCCTATTTTGTCTGCTCATTTATTTAGTTAATTACTTCCAGTTTCACTTGTTTATCTTGCCTCCTGTACGAGTTCTCTCTCCCTGATTGGATCCCGACCTGAAAATGTATCTTCTGTTTACCAAAGAGCTGGACAGACGGGGAGAACCCTTTTACTGAATAAACACCCTAAAGCAAATTTTCATATGGGAATATAGAGCTATTGAGCACTTATTTTAGCACAAAAACATCACTCATTCCCCTTTTAGGTTAATAAACTAAACCAATTTTTGACAGGTAAAGGCGTTTTAGCACGAACGCAGATGTCTTAGACAATGTCAGTGTTTACATCAAACAACAAAATGTGTCAGGCTGAACAGCTTCAACACTATCAGTCAATCCAGAGCAGATGTTTCCCCCCTTGTGGTGTTTTTCCACTGAGCAGAAAGGGTTAAACTGGCATTTGGTCTGAGACCTGTAGTTGCACCCTGCCACCAGTAGGTGTCTCACTGAATGAGAAATGCCTGCATGCTGTTGTAAATGTGTTGTTACACAATCACACAGGGACATGGGGGAGAGCACAAGGCTTTCCATCACAGAGATATTGGATGAGACAGAGAGTTCTGCTGGTGTATCATACTGTGACAACATTGTTACTATAATGTATTAAGTAAATCGCACTGGGTTCTGTTTCAAAATCAAAACAATTCCATTACCCTGTGAGTATTATTTAATCATGTAGAAATAAAATGTCCAGTTTTGAGAATAAAACTAAGGATGAAGACCTGCTGTGTTTAGAGCATTACTGACCTGATGGCCTCAGAGTCGATGTGGACGGGGGCGATGCGTTCCAGCAGGAACTTCACCATCTCTAGGAAGGGGTTGGTGGGCTGTTTGGGGAACGTCAGCTTACGGGTGATCTCCCTCTGTGCACAGACAGCAGTAAACACACTTCAATCACTACGCCTCAGATTGTGAGAGTGTATGCATGCGTGTATATACACACACACACACACACACACACACACACACACACACAGTATACATATAAACACACTGTGTGTGTGTGTGTGTGTGTGTGTGTGTCCGTTTGGGCACACTCACATCTATGTTGCTATATTCATTGCTTCGCCCTGCCCTAAACCTAAAAATTACCCCTTTTTTCAAAGTCGTTGAGTTAGTCTAATTGATTAGTCATTGGTCAAAATGCAACAAATCCTTTCTGCTGTTCTCAGTTTATAAAAAAATAGTCAACAAATGACCAGGTAATGACTAGGAAACCATCAAACCTAGCATCTGTGTAAACTACATGGTATCTATCTAACATTCTTAACATTTGTAGTCAAGCAAACAGTATGTCTATCTAAACTAAGTAACATATCGTTGCCAGGCAGAATCTACATATTTCATATTTATGTGTTTTCGTTAATGAATGCCATACTTCATCATACAAGAGTGTCGAACAAAAGTAGTGAAAATAGACAATGTAGTAGGTCTGCTATTTTCACTAGTTTAAAATGTTTTAAAATAATAATAAAAAAGACAACTATATATAAGCATATGTGAAGAAGTAACCAATGGTGTAATACAATAGGCTGTGTGCACAAATGTAGTCCTGAGTTTCCATAAAGTGTCATACCCGTTTCTCATTAATTTTCCCATAGATTTGTTTGATTGGTTCAGCAGCAGATTGATTAAACCAGAGGTGTCATTATGTGTTTACAGTTCAAATGTGTTTGAGGAAAACAGGTGTGATGTATTGATGCATATGTGTGTTCTCTCACCACACAGATCTCAGCCTGTTTGCAGGAGCAGGTTGGGCTGATGAGCATATCTAGCTGGACTCTGAGTTTCTCATCCTCGCCCAGCACCTGGTTAAACTTCTTCATGAAGTCCTGGGCCTTTCCTGCATCTGGCAGGTTCTCTGGAAAGACAGGTTAGGGTTAAATGTGTGATGGGCAGCAAGATAAGCACTGCTTCCTTCCTGCCTGATAAAGGAAATGGTATTTGATATATTCGACAATCGTACACAGAATAGAGTATAAAAGCTTGAAAAAATATAACATTTTATGGTGGCGGTGTACATGCACATATTCAACTCACTTGCAATGGTCATCAGCTTCCCAAACATGGCTGTATTGTTGGCCTCAGACTGCCAGGGGAGAGAGATAAGATTATAGAGATACTGTATGTCTTGCAAACAAAAATAATGTCAAGTATGTCCTGTGCGTGTGTGCGTCTGTGAGACTAACCACTGGCAGCTTGTGGAGGTCCAGCAGCTCCCTGACCAGACCTCTAAGCATGTTCTGACATTTCCACATCTCATTTAGAGCCCTGAGAGGAGAGAGAGCGCGACAAAGTGTAGAAAAATAGACAAAGAGACAAAGGAAAGAGGTAAAGTTAGAGATTACAAAAAGTGTGTGACAGTGTGTGCAAACATGAGGGTCAGTGTTCCTCTACAGGGTTCTATGATGCCTAAGTTTGTGTGGGTGCATGAGTGTGCAGGTGCACTTACTTGACAGCATTTGTGTCCAGACAGGCATACAGGTAGTAGAGACACTTCATCTTCTCCTCTGTGTCCAGACTGTGAGGTACCATGTACTGGGCAAAGATCTTCTCCACCAATAACCTGAGAGATAGACAAAAGATAGATAAAAAGAGCAATTGAAGTGGTTAACAACATTGAAATTTGAGTCTATACATCCCACTAGCAGCCCCTAGATCTTCTGTTCCAGGTTTCATGGCATTCTGCCTAATCCATTTTGAGATATCTTGCATGGAAGATAGGTGGAAAAGTGGATGTTTTGGCACTATAGTAAAGGCCACGCGGTCAGCCAAGTAGGGTTCACTCTCCTGGGGAGAGTTCAGGTGCACAGCAAATTCCATGACAATCTAGCTAGTAGTTTTAAAGCCATCTTGAGAGCAAATGGTTGGATGGACATACAAACATTGGCATCCTTAGAGTGCCACCGCTAGCAGGGATAAAACTAAGGCAGGAAACATTAGTAAGCATTTGATGCTAGATGTCTGTCTTTTCACCACTAAGCTAAGCAAATATTCCTATCCGTCTTTCATAGTTTCTGGCCAGGACATTTTTCAATATATGGAATTGATTCTAAGAGTCACTATGTGCATTAGCTATGTAATGCAGGTCGGAGTCTTCATCTACGTTATGTGTGCTCACTTGTCATCAATGCTGTTCTGGTAGTAGATGTGTAGCAGCTTGTCTTTGATCCAGCTGATCTTCTGGGCTGACTCCTTGCCTGCCTCGTGGTGCAGGCAGTATTTCTTAAAAAGCTGGGCCAGGCCCATCATGGCCTCCTTACGCACACGCCACTACAGGAAGGAGGGAGGTGAGGAGGAGAAGGTGGGTTTAGCGAGACAAATAATTTACTTTTCTTGTGATATTCAATATTAAAAGGTGAGGTTCCATGCCGTCATGTCCCCTTTTTCCACAGTGTTATCTATCACTTTAACACCATAGTCAGTCCAACTGATAGAATAATAAGTCCATGTACTCCATGACTCCCTGTAAAATATGTGTATTTTAAATATGTGTGAATTATAATCAGGGATTTAGGGATGGGAATCTACTCCCCAAGCCCATTGTTATTCATATTCAGCCTGTACTAGAATAACATTATGCTTATTAAAAATAAGGCTATACATACATGTACAGTATACACTGCTACACATGTACATTCACATTGTGTGTTTAGGTATATGAATAATACATAATATGGTGAGTGTATGTGCAGCAGTGTAGCTTGCCAGCAAGCTGCCAGCAAGACTGGAAGGCTACCATCTCCCTTGACTAAGTGGTACATGTTTGGTTTCCTATGGAAGAGTCAGGACAATCCAATCCAATTATAGAGCACAATTAAAACAACAGCGTTGAACCAAAGTGCTGTACACTCAGTAAACATATATATACTAAAAATCAAACCCTGTGTGAAGGTAGCGGCGCCTTTGATACATTTTGTCATCGATACGTTTATAATGTGTTTATAGCCACGTGTCACGTGAAGCTTGACCAATCACTTTGTTGACGTGTCTGACCAATCAGAACGTTGACGTGTCTGACCAATCAGAACGTTGACGTGTCTGACCAATCAGAACTTTGACGGTGAACACGGACAAAGTCAGGTATAGAGCAGGATCCGCTCTATACCTAAAGGTATAGAGTGGCTAGCGCCGCTAAAAATACTAAGTGTAAAACAATATATATACTAAGTGTGAAACAATAAACAGGGGGAAAACACATAGAGGGCGCAACACAGACACATTGCCTGACACACAGGTTCGGGTTTTGCAGGGGTGGGTGGGTGAATAGAGTAGCCACCTGAAGACCATAAGCCTAATATCCTTACTATTTCACTTGTCTAAGTGGTAGATGTTTGTTTTCCCATGGCATGCAGGAGATCAGGGTTTAAATCCAGCCGATTACACATCTTACCCTTTTGTCCAAGGTCCTCTCCCGCACAAAGCCCAGCAGTTGGTCATTAACCAAGTTGAGGTCCTTCTTCCCAGCGTTGATGATGGTGACAATGACATCATGGCGGATAGCCTCTTCTGGGTCATGGGAACGCACCTTCAGGTATTCTGATAGATTGAAGCAGAGAGAGGGGTTGGGTTTTTGTAGTGACGTACATCATATGACAGGGATGTAGAACAGCTAAAAATGAGGCCAGGACACATGAACACACAATCACACCTGTGAGGTCTTTGGCCAGGTCTGGGTGGTTCATGAGGCAGTGGCTGGCAAACTTGACACACTCCAGCCTGACTGGGACATGGA
The DNA here is from genome assembly GCF_963454915.1 of Gymnoscopelus microlampas. NCBI lineage: Eukaryota > Metazoa > Chordata > Actinopteri > Myctophiformes > Myctophidae > Gymnoscopelus > Gymnoscopelus microlampas. The sequence goes on from NC_139939.1 coordinate 25,563,505, forward strand.
TGTCATTAAACCTGGTGTGGAAGGACAAACAAAATACAGTTCACAAACAATAAAGAGTTCACACAAGTGGACGACTGGGTAAGTAAAAACAGCTGTGGGTACTTGGTTGCACATCATGTCACGCACAGATAATAACCGATCTCAAAGAAAATTATGCTTGACACTGGCTCACAACTAGGCCTGTGTGTGTGTGTGTGTGTGTGTGTGTGTGTGTGTGTGTCTTACCGTCCTAGGAAGCACTGCCACAGAGGTCTGTTCTGTGTGGCCAGCTCAGAGTCTTTGGCCCCAAACAATTTAGCTAGTAACCGTACCACAGCTAGACGCTCCTCGCCATCATTACTCTGAAACATAATGGTATCATTATGATCCTTACTGCTGAGGAAAGCTAAATGCATGTGACTTATTTCAATATTATACTAGTGTCAGAAGGCTTGGGCGGTCCCCAAGGTATTACATGAATTTATTCATTTGCAAGTCTGTCTCCGCCACCCGCACATCATTTCCGTTCAGCCCACTGATGTATTGGTATGCTCCTCTGCAACAAGTGTCATTGGCTCTTCCAGCAAGGTATGCTGAATCTATGAAAGAAGGACGCTTATTTCCTATCTACTCATTAATCTATGGGCCATAGTATTTAAACCCACCAAGACTTGTCCAAGTAGGCTAATTGCATATTAGACACAGCCTTGTAGTCTAGATGTCACAGGGAAATTGGCATTCCAGGGAAATTGAAAGAGGAGCGCTCGCTTTTAGGCGCGGGGCTTCGGCGCGAGGCGGGGCTTTTCGAGACAGGGTTTTTTACGCGAGGCTCGCGAGGTGGAGGCGCGAGGCGGGGCTTTGATACGATCCGGCGCGAGGAGGAGGAGGCGCGAGGCGGGGCTTTGATGCGAGGGCGACCTGGATTTTGTTGTTCCCCCCCACATAGCAACCAGGAAGCTACGCTAGGGGAACGCTGAACACGTGTTCACACGCACACGTGAGAATAGTTATTGTCCATGACGGAGGCGCGCCGACTCAGCAGAGCTTGAGGCCGAGGAGGCGCGAGTGACCGCGCCGACCGGCCAAAGGTCTGCTAGTCGAATCAGCGCCGTCCGAGTTGTGAACCGATAGGGGGAGAATAGATATTTTCATGGGTTACAGCCTATGGTTACTATCCAGTGTCCACAACAACACACATGTGTGTGTGCGTGTGCATGTGTGCGCATGCGCACACATGCACACACGCATGTGCATGCGTGTGGATTCAGTGGGCATTAATTGCCCTCTAGTGTTGATTATACAGAATTGCCTGGGTGGGTGGTAAAAACAAGCGCTCCTTTTTCAATTTCCCTGGAATGCCAATTTCCCTGTAACATCGACAATGCCATACATGCTACAATGACTTCTATCACCAGCAGCACAGCTTTTAAGTGTTTTTGTTTTGTTTAAAACATTTTTTTTAAACAAATACATATACCATGTACCTGGTGAAATGTCAGGAAGGTATAATTGCCCAAGCCTAAGTGACAGCATGCTTAGCCTATTTGAAAATAAATTAATTCTTTACAAGGGATAAACGGTTTTAATAGGGGTAATAGTGTGTGTCTTCAACCTTGAGTTTGAACTCTAGCTGAGGCATGACAGAGGTGAGAAGGAGAGGGTCGATAGCAAACAGCTCCTGGATCAAGTCGAAGACGTGCTCAGAAAGGTCGCTGACTGATGACTTGCCCATCACCAGCACCTGGTTGAAGAACTGAGGCACAACAGAATGTTAGAGACAGGACAGTAGGGTAGCACAAATAATCATAAATCTATGCAATCTTATTTCTAAATGACAATGATTCCATTAACGTCACGTTGCATTCACGTTGTTTACTTATTTGCTTATGAAACTCATTTTAACAGGAATTGTGAAGCAGGAGAGTGAGTAAATTGTGAGGGAGGGACGAGAGATGGAAAGAAAAACAGACAACAGACAGGAAGGCTTGAAAAACTAATTTAGAGAACTATTGACAATGAATAAAACAAATGAGGGCACTAAGTGAGGGCACACCGAAGAGAGATAAAGAATGAAGGGAAGAGTAGAACAGGAGCTGGTACTCACATTGGCAATGCATGCCTCAATGGTCTGGACTGTCCTCTTCAGCAGAGTTTTGGCCAAGTCGTAGGCCTGTTTGTTCAGATTCTGTGTCACAGAAAATGTAGCAATTAGTATCACTGGCTGGCTGCATGTGTTTAGCTTAAATTAGGAATTTAACAATGATGTAAATATACAACTGTGTATGTATAATATACCACCTTGTGTGCAGGTATAAGGTTGATGAGGATGGTATCCAGGAGCTCCTGTGTGACTCCGTCTCCCTCCATAATGATGGAACTCATCAGGTCCATCATGTGCATCTGAACCTTCTGGTTGTGGCTATTACTGTAGACGGAAAAGGAAGAGTGAGAGAGAAGGATATCAGATTTACAGCACTCTGGTTTTTAATAGTTTATCAGTGCACCAGATGTGTGTCTATATTTTCAGCAAACAGATTGGGCAGTAGTAAACAGCCCAATGTAGGGTTGTCTTTGGCGAATTAATTCAGTTTTCTCACCACAGTCTCCACCATCATTTCAATCCTATCTTAACCATATTTTTTTTCCTAGCACACTCAAGGGGAACAAATCTTCTTCTGGTGCTTTGCATTTTCCCGACGAGTGGAGCAATGGTAAGACGTGCATCACGTACATTGCTGACACTGGTTAACAATTATGGTAATAACCAGCACCCTGGAAATCTGACAGGTACTTTGTGTGCGCAACGCCAGAACATCTCATAATAAATGTCAGCACATTCGGTTTGCATAAAATAAAAAAACTTGAAACTCACAGTCTTTTTAATGCCCTAAGAAATGGTTCAATTTATTAGAAATAGTGGTGGAATTTTAATAAGGAATTCATTAAAAGAAAAATACATTTTTTTTAATTAAAATTAAATCACATTAAGTTATTTTCTTTATATAAAAAGGTGTTCAGAAAGGGTAGGTAGGTAGTCATTAACATTTGGGCAAATATCGTAATCGCTACTGAATTTAAGCTCAAATGAAGGAATGTAGGAAAGGGTACATTCAAATCAGACAGTGGGAAGTGTTGAGGGTCTTGCCTTATGACAGAGAATAGAGTTTTGAAGAGCTGGATGAAGATCTCGTTGCAGTCCTCCAGCTCAAAGCAGATGTTGTAGGACTTCACCCATGCTAGGTTCTACAGCAACACACAAGAACAATTTATACTCGTCAGCTGTCACTCATCCTCCTATAACATCAAATAGAGGTGCTCTTCTCTATTCCTTTACAACCCTGAACCCACCTTCTTCTCCTTTTCCCCTCTTCATCTACCTCACATACCTCAAATGGAGAGAAGTGTCTCATCGACAGGAGTGCTCAGTATCATTAGCTAGTGACAATTCCTTATCTTACAATCACACCTCCTTCCCTGTAACTCTAGCCCCTACTCAGTTCCTCACCTCCAGCAGGTAGAAGTATCTGTTAAACTGCGGGCTCTTGGTGTCTTCCAGTCCCTTTAGCTGTCTGGTGATGAACAGAAAGATGTCCTGGAGGCAATTAACAAGGAAGAAAGGTGTGTAGTTAATAAACGATGGATGCGAATGAGAAGGAGAAAATAAACGTTCTACTGTGAAGTACTAATGATTAAAAAGAAGCTGCAGAGCGCAAACTTTTGATTTTCATTCTACCAAAGGAGAATCCTCACTATGGTGTGTGAGTGTTGGGATCCAGCAATTAATTACATGCCCCATTGACCCAGTTTGATGTTCCCCTACACTGCAGGGTGAACATATTCTCAAATCTCCAAAACGGCACCCTTAAATCTTAATGAACTGAACATATGTAGGGGGAAAATTATTTTAGCTCTTAGCACAGCTAGGAACTGCAACAGCAGAGATGGTGGTTTGGTAGTAAAGAGCGGGACAGAACATCTAAGTACAACGCCACAGGAAGTTATTTTGACCAGGGGGTGTGTGGTGCGGAGCACCTCCTCTGTGGCGGAGAAAATAAATAAATAAAATGGGCGTCCTTATGCACCATGGCCCACACGCTCACAAAACCTACACAATTCATGATTAAACCCTGTTGAATTACTTGCCTTTTATTCTAAGATAAGTAGATTTTGGCTTTTTAAAAATACAGGCAGCAACAACACATAATTCCTCTTCCCCCTTGCAGCCTTTGATTAACTGATTAATACACAAGCTGTGATATATTGTCACAAACATAACCATATTAGAAGCATGGTAGCCCATCAAAACATAATACATGTAGGCTATTAGTCACGGACAGTGCATTCGCGATAATAACAAAAAGGCTGTAGTTAAACGATATTTATTTCCAAAATAGGCCCATTTTCTTTTATTCTCTACCCCAGTCCCATTATTGTTCATATAAGGATAGGGGATATTGTGCTGGTGGTTATTTATGATGGAAATCGCTAGTTGAGCTGGTAAATTCCCCACTCGCCAGAGGGGTACAGAGGATTTCAATGTTTGTCACAACTGTACTTCCATACCTTGAGTTTGTCATGGGAAGTGTAGGGTGCCTCTGGGGCATAGATCCTGAAGATGTCTGCCAGGCAGCAGGCCACCAGTAAGCGCACATCCTTGTTAGGGTTCCTGAGGAAGAACTCTGAAGCCAAGTGCAGTGCCAGGCCTAGATACTGCTGCTTCTCCTCCTCAGAGTCCTGGTCCATGTCCATGTAGGTCTTCACCACCATCTGATGGAGATGAATGGAGAGAAAGAGAGGGGTGAGGGGGAGAATGTACGTATGTGCTTTAAGCCAAGTTTTCACTACAGTGCCAGAATTTTTCCAGCTAATAATTTGCATAACTTGCTGGAATGGCAATGGGAGAGTTTTCACATGCCCTCATTGGCAGCTATACTCACGCGAGAGTGACTGTAAGCATGCGAGATTGTAACTTTAATCAATTGAAAAAACAGGATAAGCAAGCCGTTTTCTCTTTTTTTCTCTCTCTCTCAATCATTCATTATCATAGGGACGCAGGGATTAACAGGTGGAGTGGAGTTGACAGATCTGTTTCTAGCATAAAGTGCGATATGTCAAAATATTATCGACAGCACAAAAAAATAATCACAGATTGCCAAAATATTCGAGCTAGAAAAGCAAAATAATGTGAGAACAGCTCCCTAGTCGTTAGCTCGAGTAGTACATCGCCATACAGCTGGTACGTGTTGTGAGTGAGCATGTAGATCTGCCATGTTCGGCGCACGACCCCGTTGTACGACGAAGTATACATTTGGCTGTAACACGTGCAGTGTCGGGGGGACCTGCCTTCCTGCATCATCAAGCTTGCAAATGCCCAGCGACTTCCAGTACTTTGATTTCTAGCGTTTTCAATACAGGGAAAATGTTATTCTCCCAGTACGTTTCGGAAAAATGACTAGGTAGCTTGCCGTAAAATTTCGACCGCCAAAACTTCCGCCACACATGAGACGAATCTCAAAATTTCCACTATACTTCCTGCACTTTCGCTCTGTGAAAACGGGGCTTTAGTTGATTGATGTTAGAATGCAGAACTAATGGCATTCACCTTATCGTTGGTGAACAGTGTGACAGCATCCTATTACTGCATGTTTCACACTGATTGATCATGGTAACACATTGCTTGACAAGGTAAAGATAGTTGTACATTTCTGACATGAAGAACAACAACAGTGAAAAAGCAACCATTAGACACACACCGTCAGGTTAAAAGGGGAGTTGGGTGTGGCAGAAAAACAAAACAGAATCCTATCAAAGTGTAGCTTGTGAAAGCTAAACTAAGAAAATCTAGCTAAACAATTTTTTTTTAAAAAGCTTTCATTAACTTGGCTGGCACTGACACATAGGCCTTCCTCAGGGTGCAATACAAGAAGTTATTCAAACTAATCGATATCATCGATTATAAAAGATACATGTTGCAGCACTGCACTGTGCACTCATAACCATTGACTGAGAACGGTCTCAATAAGGGTTAAATAAAACTAAACTCTTCCAACTCTCCCTTTAACAATTAATCTTTAACCTCTAAAACACTGAGCTGTGCAATGTTAAACAGGAAATCTGCACTCAAACAAGTTCACAGCCACACACAAATCTTATCACAGGCACTAGGACCCAACAATACAGCTCAGTCGTCTAGCTGTGTGTGTGTGTGTGTGTGTTGGGGGGGGGTGTGCTGCCAGGCTCAGTGGAGCTTCCTCAACAGTCATTCAGTGGAGTGGGGGATGGGCACACTGCTCCCGACAGGCAGTAGAGTGCTGTAACTCACTCCTCCACACACACAGGCTCAGTCACTCTCAACTGAAAACAGCCATACTCCAACCGATGAAGGCGACTTGCACAGAGACATGTCTGTGGGCCTTGTGGTTAACGGTGTGTGTGTGTCAGTGTGTGACTGTGTGTGTGTGTGTGTGTGTGTGTGTTCTCATTACAGCGCTTCTGTACAAACTTTTGAGTTCTGTGGGATTTAATTTTTCTGCAAATGCGAACTGACCCTATTGTTTCAATCACATCTGCAAACCAAGATCACATTATTCAAGGCCGTTTTACAAAATGAATAAATAAGGGCATACATAAATAAGCAATGACAGTTCATGCAACCAGAACTCAAGACTAGCTGATGAACTTTACGTGTACGACTGGCCATTTCCTTTCCACAGTGTGCCTGTGGAAAGGAATGCACACAATTCACATTGCTTCTCTCTGACATTTTTAATACAGTAGCACTAGCTAAAATAGCTTTTAGATCAGAGATTTGCTATTTTTGTCACACCATTGTACAACGAAGTATAAAATAGAAATTCAGTTGTTAATCATATGAATCAATTTATTCGATTATAAAAAGGTCTATTCAAATCTATTCAATCTATTTGTTCATATAAAACATTAACAACATGCATCTTGATTATATTCAATTAATCAAAGAAGAAATCAATAGAATAATCGCTGAAAAAAATGTTAATAGTTGTAGCACTATTTCTGAGTGCTAACATTCCTGCAACAATATGCATGTTTATGAATAGTTTTGACGGCAGCATCTTCTCCCTGACTAGCTTTGGTAGTGCAGAATAATTAACAGTCAGTGAAGGAACTGTTCAACCCGCTCTGAGTAAATCTGGTTTGAAGCACAAATTTCTACTTTATAATACATGACGCGTGATCAAACAGTGCCGCTGCCCCTTGTGCCTGTGTACTGTTGCCATCTTTTGATAGGTCAATATCCATTACCATAATGATGAAAACGGTAGGGCAATTTTCATTGGGGTTAGGTGGAAGAAATAGTCTACCCTTTAAAAATAGTCAACACACTTATTCTTTGACTCTTTAAGCTGCAACTGGAGCTTCGATCAACTGACAAATAGTTGAATTGTGTACAAAAACTAAATTATACTGATACTGTATAACACCAAGTCAGATAACATTTTAAGGATATCATTGTCTAAAGTAGGAAGCACAAGTAATTGTCAATCCATTTCACCTTCTTTGGTGCAAATGAAAGTGACAGGTCCAATGAAGAGGCAAGAGCAAAACAACCCCCAAAAAGAGAATGGGTTAAATGTATCACAAAATAATGAAAATTAATCAAATTAATCAAATGTGCCAAATCAACAGGGCCTTAGTGTTTGTGCACATTCAATTCAGTCTGAGCTAGGGGTGGGTTCAATCAATCGATACTGTATTAGTATACTGTACTAACAATAATCGTATTGTATTCCTTGTCAATAATATCAATACAGAGGCTACCATATCGATATGGCAGGAAATGCTGTGTGTGACGCGCATTTATCCATCAAAACTAAACTATTATTTATTTGTATTTATTTCCTCATTTCCCATTTTCTGACACTATATTGGTCAAAACATCAGCAATCGGTGGTCTAGGACTCTGCAAAAGTAACTTTAGTAGGACACACAGTCATTATTCAAAATCAACGCGTTTCACGATATATATCGATATCGTGCCTCTGTATCGTGATACGTATCGATCGTGAGGTTGTAGGCAATACCCAGCCCTAGTCTGAGCCGTTTTAAGTCGGTCTTAGCTAGCCTGGAATCCAGACTGATTCGCTAGGTTTGTCTTTTTCTCACTTCGCTACTCAGTCTGGCCAGGGTCCTATTTGACATGTAGTCTTGTATTACAATTACGTAGAAGTCAGGAAGTGACTCGAGTTTTACATTGGACAACACAGGTTGCCCCCCTCCCCCAGACCAATCAGAGGGTGTGGGTCGTTTTCTCCCGTTTGTGCACAGAGATAGGAGGCTTTCCAGACTGTGAAGCCGAAGTGAGAAAAAAAAAACGTTGCAATCAGTCTGGATCCCAGGCTAGGTCTTAGCCCCTTTGACAGGGGGTTGAGTGCCAACATTTGCCAATGAATAAACCAAAACTAATATAGTCTACCACCTTAACATCACATACATGTACAGATGCAGAATAAGCATGCTGGATTTGATTTTTTTTGTTGTTCAGTTAATCAGGAAATTCTACTGAATTTAACATCAAATCATTTATATAGTGTTGTATGGGTTGATCTTTTTTCTCTCCCTTCCCCGCTCATGCAGTGTCACACGCATGTGGTGGTGGCCACAGACAATTGTTCTCTCTTGATACTTCCTGACTGATTCTTATCAAGTTGTGTTCTGCTAGTGTCCTTGTCACTACTGGTAGCATGAGGCGGTACCTGTGGGTAGCTCAATCCAGGATGGCACATCCATGATACGGTTAGAAGTAATGCAAGATGGTTTGCCGTTTCTCCTAGCACAGTCTCAAGAGCATGGGTGGATACCAGACGACCAGCCGTTACACAAGGAGAGCTGGACAGGGCAGTGGTGAACATTATGCTGCCTGTACCATCATCCAGTATGACCACATGAAGGCATAGGCTATCCTTGGTGGGTTTCACAGACCTCCTTGACACAGCCAATGGTACTCTGACTGCTGTTAGGTACTGGGAAGACATGCTCAGAGCAACTGTCAGACCTTACACTAGTGCAGTGGGCCCTGGGTTCCTCCTGATGCAGGAAAAGGCTTGGCCTCTTGTGGCCAAAGTGTGTATGTAGACAGTTCCTGGATGACAGAGACATTGATGCCATTGACTGACCTCTCTTTCCCCTGGCCTAAATCCAAGAGCAAATAGGACGATATGTATCGGCACATCTGATGACGCCAAGTACCACCACAGATTGTCCAGGAACTCACTGATGCCCTGATCCAGGTCTGGGAGGAGTCTAGGAGATCCTTCAGGACACCCTCAGCATACCCAGATGTTGTTGGGAGTGCAGACAGACATGCAGGGGCCATATACAGTACACAGAGTCACATTTTGAGTTGCCGTGATCAAATTCACGCAAGTTGGATCGACTAATTTAAAGTTTTCACTTCCAGCCCAATGGCTTGCTGATACTGTATGCAGATGATTCAGCATTACTTGTATCAGGTGAAAATGTGTCAAAGATTGAGGAGACATTTAGTATGTCAGTGAATGGATGACAGAGACCAAATTTCAACTTGGCAAAACAGGGAGACGCCTTCAGAAGGCAAACAGGATTAATGCTGTCTGTAATGGGGATGACATTGGATCAAAGTCAACTGTAACATACCTAGTTATAATATTAGATCACTCTTTCTGGGGAAGCCATTGCAACCAAAGGAATCTCTAACAGCGCTAATAAACTTAGAATCTGTGCCTGTGCTGGACAGGTGCCTTTTTGTCCAGCTTTGGGTTTATATTACTAAGCAATTAATCACAACACTCTGGTTTCTCCAGCTTATGGGATGTACCGTACTATCCAATTGCAAATAGGCCTGCATCACAATAGCATTAATGTTTGTGCACATTCATATCAGTCTGAGCTGTCTTAAGTCGGTCTTAACCCCTTTGACAAGGGTTAGAGTGCCACAATTCGCCAATGAATGCACAAAAACTATTATACTGACATCACAGACATGTCATGTACAGATACAGGTTAAGCATGCTGGATTTGAAAATTAAACAAAATCGGTGAGTTAATCAGGAAATTCTACTGAATTTAATCAACTAGACGTTCGGGCCGCATCACACCTACGTCTGACCGATCCCTGATGTCATCATCAGTATATGCCCATATATATGGAGATCTCTGTATCTGTCAGGCTGTGTCTTTTTATGCCCATATATGGAGATCCCTGATTGTTTGGACCCGATGCCATGACGACACATTGAGGTTAGACAACACACTCCATATTTGGTCATAGCTGCTTTGGGAATTCCTTATGGCCGAGTCATAGTGACATCCGCGTGATGACGTGGTCCGCCCACTCGCCCTCCTATGAGCCAATTTTAATATAGCATAAGTTATATCATGTTTGTATGGGTTTCTCTTTTTTCTCCCTCTTTCCATCTCATACAGACTGTCACACGCACATACAGGTATTAAGTTATGGTCTGCCACCTTTCAGATATACGTACAGTAGGCTATGCTGCACATCTCATCCTACATGAATTTACGTTTCAGTGTACAACTAACTGTCAACTGTGTAGCCATAATGTAAATTACATTACACAGCATACTACCTCTCAAGAACCTAACCTCTAAACTTTGATTTACTGGAGATAAACATAACTGACACATTCAACAACAACCAAAGAAATCACACTTCATAGAATACACGGAAAATGTAAATGTCAAAAAGTTCAGAATTATGTGCAGAATCGTACTAACATTGGAGCTGGGAGAACGCACACACATATTGCAATGTATGAGGCTATTATAACACAATGAGGACATGTTTGTCCTAATGTTGACAACATGCCACAGTAGTTTTCGAAGTCTACACTGTCCAAGGATTTGTCTTCATATAGCTTTCTGGTCTACTTTGGTTTCACTAGAATGATGATGCAATTACAGTCCTTTATATCCCTCCCTCCATTGTCCCGTGTCTTTTCATACTAGGGTGCAAAATCCCATGTTTGAGACAAACTGGCACACATTTTCAAGTTACAAGGACGTGGGATTCAACTAGAGCTGGGTGATATGACTTCAAATCAATATCACGATCATTCAATGATTCAAACTTTGTCTTGGTGGAGCGGTAGATGGGCGGAGCTTAGCAAAAGATCTATTGTACACAACCTCCAAGACTGATTTTTTTGAATGTTCAATTATTGTGATAATTAATGCAAAGTGTTTAAAAGAAGACTCTAAAACAAACTCAAAATAAATAACTGTTCCATAGAGATATTAGGCAAGGCCTTGACTTCAATACAGAACAATAATGAGAATTTGTCCTCACTCTGTGGTTATATCAAGAGTCTTCAAATCTATGCTTCACTACCTAAGTCATCATCATCATTTTACAGCAGACATAATAAATCAAATTCTTTAATAACTTAAAATGTCTCCTTAGGTGATTGACCAGAGGCGTGTAGGGAAATCTTTTTGTAAACATGTACACTAACTTGGAGAGTTAACAGTTAACCCTATTTAACAGTAACGTAAGTAATATATATTTTACAGTACATATATATGACAGAGGCAGCCTCTGTGTTAAACACTACCACGGACACACTGACCCATGTCACTTTACAGCTTTTATATGCACACAGATTATAATTGATGTTTATAACCCAGGAGTAATAACCTTGCACACAGTGCCTTCAATCTCCTTAACCACAAGGACAACGGTCAAACTGTTCTTTCTTCATTGTTTCCTTTTTTCCCATTGATGTTGTACAGTATGTTTACAATCATACCTTTTGTTACAATGTATGAGGAACATTGTGTTACTATGTATGTATGAGGAACCAGAACAAAATGTATTCAGTACTACGTAACAATAAGGAAACCTTGAAACAAATGAATAAATCTCTAGCCTTGGACACAGCAAATATATCTATACTGGTGCACCTACGTCGCACCGCCGACCAATATCTGAGTCATAGTGTCGGGGCTTTGTCAGAGTGCCCGTTGTCTGTCTGTGTCTCTTTTGTGCCGATATACGTAGATCTCTATATGTCAATCCTTGTCCATTTTATGCCCATATATGGAGATTCCTGATGTCATCACTACATGCCCATATATTGGAATGCCCATATATGGGCATATTGGTTGGATCGGCGGTTCTGGACAACTTCATATCCGAATTACTTGACAGCGTGCACTGCACTCCCTCGAGTCCTTGCCGATGCGCGCACCGAGTTTGAAGTCGGTTGGTCCCATATATGCACATGACCATAAATGGGCATGGGAGTCGGATCTGTGGCTCTGGACAACCCGGATCTCTGTATCTGTCAGTTCCTTTTATGCACATATATGGAGATCACTGATATCAGTATATGCCCATATATGGGAATGCCACCTTTTATGCCCACATATGAAGCCGACTGATTTGTTTGCGCCTGATGCCATGACGGCACATTGAGGTTAGACAACACACTCTATATTTGGGTGTAGCTGCATTGGGAACTCATTATATGGTTATGGCTGAGTCATAGTGACATGAGCGCGACGACGTAGTGACATGAGCGTGACAACGTGGTCCGCCAAACCCGGGCATGTTAGCAAATGTGGTGCTATTTGTGCTAATAGCTACCCACTAGCCAATTTTAATATAGGATAGATGAATCTAAAAAAAAGTTCGGAAACGTACCTTCAGTCCATTATTTCTCCCCTTCAATAATACCAATCGGTATTGTATTTTACATCGCTGATTAGTCACCTTCACAACGAGGTTTAAATTGTAAGGACAAAGGATCGTGCAATTGTGGAATGAGCAACACAGCTAAACGTATGGGTAGCACCCCCCCCCAAATATTTGCCCCAATCCCATATGCTTCTGCAACCTGACAGTCACAGGTGTGTGGTGGCACCTGAGCATGGCAGAGATCTGCCAGTGGTACCGTTGTGCAAATCTTGCCTGCAAATATCTGGAAGAAAGCCTATGGTTCCTCAGTGAAGCAAGGGTGAGGACCCGGTCTTCTTGGGGTATTGTCTTCCTGGGACGGCCACTTCACGGTCATTCTTTGACTTCACCATACACGGAACTTGGTCCCAAGTTTGGAAATGGTAACAGGGCTGACAGAAATGCTACCACTCTGGGTTACGGAACATCAGCTTCCACTTGCCCTATTGCACAGGCCTTATCCTGAAGGGACAAATGTGGGTGCAGTGTTGCTGCTTGGAGCATACACAAAGTAAACTCAACAAAGTTGCAGGACCCATGCTCATGTGCCAGTTACACACATTTGACTGGCACACACCTGCCAGCAGATTAGTGCTACCCACACATTTAGCTGTGTTGCTTATGCCACGATTGCCCGATCCTTACAAGTTATACCTCGTTGTTAAGTGACTAATCAACGATAACTACCGGTACATAAAATACAATAATCTAAAAGATAATCGAAGCTTAATTTCCAAACTTTTTTCTCGAATCTGACATATATGTCTGGATAGGCCCGAGTTAAATTTGTATCTCCTGCTGAAAAATGCAGGGGGGGGGGGACGGGACGGACGGACACCTCAATAACCATAAAAGAGCAAGACTTATAAGATCTAAACATAAAATAAATTATATTTGCATTTCTATTTACACATTTTATACATATGTACACATTTAGACTAACCAGAATCAGCATTCAGCACCTTTGTTGTACAATGGTGGCATGCAAAAATAGCGAGTACAGATCTTGTCAGAGAACTATGAGGGCAGTGTAAAATAAAATGTATAAAATAATCGTTCATTCATCGTAATCGACGCAAAAGTTTGAAATAATTGTGATATTGATTTGAAGACATAATTGCCAAGCCCTAATATGAAAGACACACTTGAATATTTTTTACAAAATGTAATAAAGGTTTTATGGTATGTTTAAGGAGTAGGATTACTCCTTAGCTCAGTGGCCTTGTTGTTAAGAGTGTCTGCTCTAGACTGGGAGGTCAGGGTTCAATCCCTAACCAAGTCACACCATAGATACGTACCCAATGCCTCCATGAATCAAGGGTTGGATAGGGGTAAGTCCCTGCGACATACTACCGTCATGTCCAGAGTAGAGGGTGCACTTGTATATCAAGCTACCTCACGGCACGCTAAGGAAACAGGAGATAGCTCACAACCTGGGACATACCCAGGATTTTCTCAGAATAGCTTCAGTATGAAAGGGAGATTTGGCTTGAGCCTCGATCAAATAACCTACTTTGTTATGATCAGAGGCACACTGACTAGTATACGGTAATAGTTAGCTATTGGTGGTAATAATACATTACATACTAAACCACAAAGTCATAAATGCAACTCTTCTTGATCACAAAAAATGCTTGAATATGTTATAAGTAGGTGTATGAAGCTGTCATAAGTAGAATAAAAATAAATCCTATCAAGTTTACCTGACTAAGCACATCCACACCACCCACCCTGTGTAATCGCTAGCGTACAACAACAATTGTTGCCACAATGTCACCACAGACCACAATGCAAAATGGCTGATAAAAACATTGTTGCATCCAAAAGTATCACCTTTGAATGATGTTAATTATTCAGTTATTAACAGTATTCGCCATTCACAGTTATAACATTTGGTTGGTGTTGCTTACAGTTGTATTTATAATCAGGCCACATATCACTATATTTTGTTACTGGCTGGGTCAATCAATGTGCGACCGCAAAGCCACAGAACTGAGTAGTTCCCCTTCTGTGAGGACACAAGGCTATATTTAAGCCAAGTATACTAATGATTGTTATAATGTGGGCTGTTTTGGCAAGACAAAAATAATTTTGCACAATTCATCAAACTGTAGCTCAATAAAAAGCAGTCATTTCCACTGGGAGTCATAGGCAAGAGTTTCAGTCTTAACCCAAAGGAGTATGTACCCACCCATTTAGCAGGTCTGTCTATGTGTGTGTATGTGTTGGTACACAAATTATATTCTGGTGCACCTCAGTGAAAAGGTTAGGCACACCAGTGCAACCAACTAAAAACAGTCTGGAGCCCTGCCCTCTTGTGTTGCTGCCACCACAGACCAACATCTACACATTTTATTGCACCCCAATATAGTGCAAGCTGTAGTTGTCCCAAAATAATCGTTTTAGGTCATTGGTTATTTTGGTGCAAAAGCCCCATTTCCATTTTGCTTATGCAGACCATGGCTCAAAAAAGGAAAAGAACAAGAAAATAAGTGCTAAAATACTAATACCTATTCTATAATGGGGACCACGGAACCACTACTCAGTTTTTGTCTAAGTGTGATGACATTATGCTAAACTTAAACTGACATAGATTTTGGCAAGCACATTCACAGCACAGATAGGCTAATCAATCAATGCTGGATTGAATATGTTGAACAAGCCAGTCGATACCTGGAAAGCTCTAGAGAGCATCTTGATTTGTTATGTTTCTGATTTTGATGAAAACAAAATGTTTCCACTAATGTATAGGGTTCACATTAAGGGTTTGGGCTCCTTTATATCACCATATATGTCTCAGTGTTGCTGTACTTAAATTAGAGACAATTAGATTAAATTAATGAGCAATACACTGTGGAAAATCTGGAAATCATATTTACAGAGGGACACAGGTATACAATACTGGAATAAAAAAAAAACAAATAATGGTGATAAGTAAAAAATAAAAAAGTCCCATTTAAAAATATAAATACAACTATTTCACCCCCTAATGAAGGTTTCTGGCTCCATGTCAGGTGGTAGGCATTGATCCGAATAGGTTCAATGGGTAGTGTTATGCATAGATGCTGAGGTTGTGCCATACATTCAATAGACGGCAAGAGATGAATGACATTACCTTCAACCGTTTGACCACCTCATCGTTAGTGATCTTGTCCGTAATCTCCTTCACCCCTGGCGGATAGGTGATGATCCCCGGCGCCGGTTTCTGCTGTTGCGGGAACTCCATGCTTGTTGAAGTATAATCCACACGGTCTTCTACTGGCCTCTATAGGTCACAAAACAAAAGTTCAACACAACCATTCTACCCGTACTTATCAAAAAAACATATTTAAGACACAATTCCCAGCCTCCGGCGATCATTTCTGGACCAGAAAATGGCACAGCGAGCACTTTCAAACTGTGATGTCCTGAGCGACCAAATGTTTTTGCAAGACAAAAACACAATAACACCACCTACACATGAATGTTAGCTCGGATGCTAACACACACAGCCAGCTAAAATATCAAGCTCCATATTCACAAGAGTCGCTAGACGCCGTTTGTGTGGGAACAAGAACGACTAGTCTCTAGTCAAACCACTTGAATAAAACAAAGAGTCAAGAGATGCTTTACAGATAATACAGTGACCACATGCCCACCACAACACATCTGAGTCCATTAGCCAACTAGCTGCACTGCAGGCATCATTCACAGGCAATTTTGCGGGAGGGAGTAGCTGGGGATGCTAGCTAAGGCTAACGGCTAATCATGTTGTCCATCCATGTTAGCCAACTGGTTAGCACGGACTGCTAACACAGGCCGCCAACTATTCAAACATACCCTCATATCAAGCACTAAAACAACGAGAGAAAAGTGTCCAAACCCTTTGCTTCGAGTAGTTATACTCGTGGCTAATTTCTGCAATTTCTCATAATCATTACAACTTTATTAATGTAAGAAATGCAATTAAATGTACTTGTTTCTATCTTTTTTTTTTTTTTACCCCAACACAACTTCATCAACATTAGGTTCTTCCTGTCGCTAGTTTAGCTGCTCTCCTCTCTACCAACTTGTCCCCCACGAATGCTTTTTATTTTTAACATCCTAATGAATTCTATCTATTTCCAACACACATACGGTTTAAACAGAACATACCCGCAGGCGTTTGCTGCGGATTCCTCTTTAGTATTTACCTCTGAAGTAGGCCGTTTTAATTCATTGGTCTGACACAGGTTGGGTTTCTAGTTTCGGCACAAAGCTTTCTCCTCACAGTCAGTCAGTGCCGTTCCAGTGCTGTGTGTGTGTGCGTGCTTGTGTGTTTGTGTACGTGTGTGTGCGTGTGTGTGTGTGTATACTGGGTATATAGCACCCCCTTCGGTCAGCCGATGGCACTGCATACCAATATAGATGTGGCGGGATTCAGAGAGAACAAACAAGCCAACTTCAAGCAGTGGTGGAAAAAGTACTCAAACGTTTTACTTAAGTAAAAGTATCAATACTGCAATGTGGTGCAAGTGTCCCATTTCACAAGTTTGCATATGTATAAAAATATTGAAAATGAAAATAGCAGATCTACAACCTCACAATGCCTCACACTAGAATAGTTAGGCTACTCTTACATTTTGTTATGTAATAATTACAATTGAATTGAATTTAAAGTGGCCATAAAGTGAATTCAGTTATTTGCTTATAGACATATTATACATGTAAAATAGTCATGGCTGAAACCCTGTACACAGTTTGGGAACAATGTTTTGTTACTCTGTGTGGTGTGACAAACTGGGAATAAATATTGTACCATATTTTAATCATTTGTCTGGGGACCCTGCTGGGACCCTCTCAAGGACCCCTGGGGGTCTCAAACTTCTAATCTAGTGTGATTAAGTAAAGATGCACTACAATCTGAAATTGAATGTGAGTACAATTCCTTATTTGGTCAAGGAGGAAATTATACAGCGGTCATATTCAATTGAACATCAGATTAATAATAATAATAGAACAAAATTGCATGGAATATATAGCTAGTTATTGAGGAAAGTACATTTATGTTTCCCCTAATTCAGATCACAAGTGAGTTGGTAAATAAGTAAATACATAAATACAAACTTTTCATTCACTGTTCTCTTAAATGTAAATAATTCAGACAGTTCTACGTTTCAACGCTTGGCGTGCTGTCAGCTAATGTCACCCCGAGTTGTTTTGCTTTTCTGCCATAGCAGGAGTGTTGCCATGTCCGCTTATTATAAGCGACGTTGGGCTTGTTTTTCTGTAAAGTTGCTTTATTATTGATTAGTTGCGGGTAGCATTTTTTTGGTCTGGTTTCTAAAGTGTAGTTGCTTATTTGGGCTTGTTTCCAAATGTCGTTTGAACCAGTGGTTCTCAAACATTTTCATGTCAAGGAAAAGACCCCCAAATGAATATGTATTTATCCACTGACACGCCCCCATCTAAAAATATTTTGTGCCAGGGACCACCATACAAGTTTTGTGTTGTTAAAATATTCCGAAATATTCCAAATATTCCCATTTTTTTTACCCCCAAAGATTTTATTTGAAAATAGCCCATAGGTTTAAAAAGTACTCATGTGGTCGCTTCTTTTGGGCTGGTTTTCCTAGACCTGGTTGCTTATTTCTCTCGCAAAATCTGGCAACCCTGGAAACTACTACTACATACGCGGTAGCCATAGATAGGTCGAGGGTGTGTGTGTGGTATGTATAGTATACTTTAGCCAGCACAACATTTCAGCTCTGTTGTCAGACATTATATCACACGCATACAGCTAATGAGAGCAAGCAGCAGGTGCTCCTCGGGTGAAAATGCCACGGAAAAAGAAGAACGGACAGAGCCCTGCCAGAGTCCCAGCACCACCCGGGCTGTTGTCCAACGAGGGGTCCCGTTCACAGGAGCCATTATTCGGTGCCACCATGGCGAGTAACTTCACCCCCAGCAGCTCCTCCACGGCACAGGCACACATTGACAAGGACACCATCGTCCGGAACATGCAGGAGATGTTCTCGCATCTGGAGCCCGAAGTCATTTACATCGTCCTCTCCGAGTGTGAATTTAAAGGTAGCACTCAATAACACGGAAGTACTGTGCCCTGTGCAATGCTAGCCATGTTGCTATCCAACTTTTAGGGGGAATGCTGCTAGGAAGCTAAAGCAGCTAGCTCAGCTGGGCTCGTGGGCTGACTGGCTTGGCTTGTTTTGAAGGTTGACTGACTTGACAGATGAGAGGGGTGTGTTGTATTGCAGTGGTTCTCGACCTTTTCAGGCCGTGACCCCCTCTTTCTTATATTATTTGACAATTTGGCCGATGTTTGATCAGTTTTTATAGTATAGTTTGATGATTACTTGTGATGCAGTAGTAGGCTAATGGTCTTTTTCTTTAGGCGTTATAAAGGTCTTTAAAGTCCTCAAATTGTCACTTCACTGTCATCTGGGGACCCCCAAACAATCATGTGGGGTCCCCACCCACAGGTTGAGAACCACTTGTTGTATTGAACTTAAATGCAACACAGGTCGTGCAGCGGATTCTCCCCATATACTCACCTCTTTACCTCATGTTGTTAATGTCTCATAACTAAACATGGTCACTAGATAGTTATTACTGAAGGCAACATGGCATGCAAAGTGTATGCTTGCTCAAGACCAGTAAATCTGTCTCAAACTGTGTGTGTGCGTGCGTGAGTGGTCTACTCAAGACATGCTGCCTGTTCTGCACTCTGATGATGTTTTAATATTGATTGAGCGAACACTTTATTTGACAGAAATGTAAACACGAGGTACAGTCAGACATTTGGGCTAAAAAGATAACACAAAAAAGTCCTGGGGACTTTTTTCCATAGTGGCTCACAGTTGAAGCGGTGATATTTTGTATGTGCATGCAGTGCAGTGCCGTAATTATATTTAGCTGAGATAAATGCAAGTATTAAGAAAATACACGTTTTTTTTCTTCCATAGTTGAGAATGCAATGGATTCTCTCTTGGAGCTGTCAAATGCTGCTGAAGGTGAAGGTGCAACTCCCTTCATGTCTGGCTTTGAGCTCACAGCTGCGGCCCTCCTCAATCCCTCCCCTGTTGAATGTGGCCCAGTCCTGGACTCCTCCAAACCGTCACAACTCCCTTTCTCCACATCTCCTCTGCCAGATGAGCTTGACCTGCTGATTGATCAAGAGCTACAGACACTGACAACACAGACAGAATTAAGGGAAGACCTGTATCTTTCCGCCACTGACCCCCGCTCCTCTTTTACGCCACCTACGGTCCCCAAGCAGGCACTCCCCGAGTTGCTTCAGTCCAGCCTGGATCCTGACGCTACAGAGGCCCCCAAGAAACAGTCCTGCCTAGCAGGAATGACCTCAGAGCAGACAGGTCAAGCTCTCCCCCGACTTGACCAGCTCAGTATTTTGGGAGAAGAGGATATTATGGGTGAGTCTTCAGTGCTGGACTTCAGCTACCTGGCCTCAGGAACACAAGCAGCCAAGCAGCATTCTAATCTCGACCTAGGTGCCTCTGGACGTCCGTCAGCATTCCAGGCCTATAGAAAGCAAGACCAGCCACCCGCTCCCTCACACACACCCACAGGAGGAATAGTGGGAGGAGCAAGATTGAAGGTGAGTACAAGTACGGACACAGATAGCAATCAGCAATTACTCTGGAACCCTGATGCAACAGAATTCTTTCCCTACACTGATGGAAAGCAGGGTCCAGTCTTCATTACTCCTGTGGTTCAAAAACCTTCCCCCTGGGAATCTCATCCACGATCTGGCTTTCCCTGGTTGGGCCAGAGGCCTGTCAGCCAAGCACCTCTCAAACCATCTGCTACTATTCCAAAGTCCTGGGCCATACCTGCTGCACCACAGGGCCCTGGCCCTAACATTGCACTCAACAGGCTTCGTTTGGAAGGGAGGGTCCTTGTGATGCTACGGGGTGCTCCGGGGTCTGGAAAGTCCACTTTGGCCAGGTAAGGATGCTGTGTGTAGTTTAAATACGGTATCATGTTTTATTATTTTAGTCTATTGTATTAAGAAGTATCTGCCAATAAGCAGTTTATTTGTAACTTGTGTGTATGTGCACGTGTGTAGGGCAATGTTGGAACATAACCCAGGTGGAGTGGTGTTGAGTACTGATGACTACTTCAGTCGCAATGGAACATACAGCTTTGACCCTTCTGCTCTGGGGGAAGCTCACGAGTGGAACCACAAGAGAGGTAAAAACGAAAGGTCCTATTTTTGGGAAACAATTGAACTGGTGTGAAATGCTGTCAAATGCAGTGTATGGGGAGTGGAGACAGACTTGGTATTTTCGGGACCAGAGAGGGGCAGAATACCCTCTTCTAAGTGGTGAGTGGCTAGTAGACGTTGAAATGACCCCAGAAGTGTTTTAAAGTGAAGTACCCCTTTAATACATCTAGCATTGGTCCTACAGAATGAGTAGCGTCTCCCAGTGTAATAACACTGTTACAATGATACCCGGCAACAAGCCAGTGAGAACATGCGTACACACAGAGATAGACCGGAACGCCCACAACCATCACATCTGGTTTTAGCGTGGGGTAAATTTGAATGATCTGCCTCCAAGAGTTATACAGCTTACATGATCATAGACTGATCGTAGAATGATAGCACGGAAATAATGGTGCTATTGTTGGTTTTCTCTTTGGAATGAATGAATGATTATTACTACTCTAGATATGCTACATTTCCATCACAGATGTTTTGTGATGGAAATGTCATTGTCAACAGTCAGGCTAGGAGGTTATATTTCCGTTTGTGACCCCTGTCTGTGTTTTGCCACCTCTATCCCTTAGCCAAGGAGGCTTTTATGAGTGGTGCTAACCCCATCATCATTGACAACACCAACATGCAGAGCTGGGAGATGAGACCCTATGTTGCCCAGGTCTGTCAACTTGTCATCAATACATGCAACCTGATCATTTATTAATAATTTACAGAAACTTCTATTTCTGACTAAGTATTTAATAGGCACTATTCAAATCTTTTTGGGGGACTAGTGTTAGTGTTATTCATGAAATACTTTTAATGTTTATTCTTTTGCACTATGTTCTGGGGCCATAATGTGTCTTAAACCATTAACAAAACGTTTGTTTTTATTATCCATGTGGTCTTGGGAATGTTCAGAATAGTACCTTCTCACAAGGATATTGTCACATTTCCCCCTAGGCTATAAAGCATAAGTACAAGGTGTTGTTCCGGGACCCTGACACCTGGTGGAAGAACAAGCCCAAAGAACTGCAGAGGTGGGATCATGAGATTGGAATCTTAAATCTAATTAAAGTGATATGTTTTTGTTATAGAAAGTCTTTTGTTAAACACTAAACAGTTAAAGCGCTATATTCCTATAATGAGTGTTAGTTCAGTAACAGGTCTCCCCATCTCTCTATCTCTTTAGTAAACAGAAAATACATAGTCAGGTCCGGATACCGCTTTTATCCAATCAAGAGAGAGAACCTTTCCAATTACACTTGTTTATCTTGTATCCTGAATGAGTTCTCTAAAGACCTGGCAAGGCGGAGATACCCTGGTTACTGAACCAGCACTCTATAGCAATGATTGCTGTCAGAATCTAGAGCTATTTAACAACATGAATTAACATGAATCTTGTAAACAACAGAAGACAGTTAGTTGAATTTCAGTATTAGATGTCATTTTCTATTCCTATACACATGGGTTGAGGCTCATGACAAATGATTGACGTCACTTGTAATTTTAATATAGATTGTTGCTCATGGTAACACAAACTGGTTTCCAAAAGAACTATACAGAAAACAAAGGTGAACTTAGGTCTCCAGTGAAATAGTTTCATTAGGAATTAGCACACCTAATTAAGTTACTGTGCACTCTGTTTCTATCAGCCTTGAAATTAAGATAACGACTGGTGACAGCTGGCTCTGTTGCTGATGTCAGTTGCTGATATCTTCTTCCCTTTGTTTAGCTTATATTTATTTATCGTTTATCACTATCTGTGCATTTATAGACGTTCTAAGCATGGTGTACCGGTGGAGAGGATCCGGCGCATGCTGGAGAACTGTGATCGCTTTGTTTCTGTCCAGTCTATCATGGGTTCACAGGCCCCCGAGAGGATACAGGCTGTCCACCAGGGGAGCAGGCCTTCACAGTGAGTGTCACCAGCCTACTCTAATCCAAACATATGTTATTGTAAATCTGAAAAGTATTGTCCTTCCTTTTAGAACTAGGGACATCAGCAAATATGTTCAAACTACCGTTCATAACTCTGCTTCTCCTAGGCCAGTGTCCTCCGACGCAACTCACCCTGACATAGTGGGAGAGCCTGGATTATCCAGGAGATCTGAGAAGCCTTGCTTCCAGGCCCAGCTCTTCTGCTCCCTCCCTGACGTGTCGTCTTCCGGGTGTGAAGGGTCGATGGGACTGCCAGGAACCACCGACCACAGCTCCACTGATTATCTCAATCCTCTCTCCAGTGAAAGGGTGCAGGAAAACCTTGAGGTCCCCTATGAGGATGAAGTGATGGATTTTAGGGAGTTGGATTCCGAGCTAGATGCCCAGTTACAGCTGGCTCATCCGATGGGAGACCAGGGGATCCCTGACTGTATCGTGGAATCGGTGTTGACAGAAGATCACCATTCTGACGAAAGGCCCGTGGCCTTTTCAGAGTCCATCGCCCAAAGAGTGAAAAGAGAGAGGCGAAGCAGAAGGTCTGATTTTGAAATGTCAGAGCCTGCTGATCTGGTGAAGGATACCAACCAGTCAGAGAGAGAAGCAGGTGGAGTGGAGGAGAAAGGGCAGATGAAGGCTACGGCAACAGTTGGGGGGGAGCTGTTAGGGGATGGGAGTGAGAAAGGAAGGCCAGAGCTGTTGGATTTTGTTGGAGACTGGCCCTCCCCAGGGCTGGAGCAACGGCAGGGGAGGAGAAGAGAGTTAAATGGGGAGGAAGAAGGGCAGGTGAGCAGAAAAGTAGATGGCCATGCTAACGGAATGAAAGCACGGTCAGGCCCTGATGTAACAGAGTTCCAGAGGCTTCTTGATCTTATTCAGACAGGTGTAACCTCCCCTGACTCCGCCCTTATTCCTGGCTCTGGAGAGGGCTCGGATAGAGAAAGTGAAGAGGGGGACGGGTCACAGGAGTGTGACAGAGATGACCGTGAACGGAGAGACCAACTCAAGAAGACCACGGTTAGAACTGAATTACCTGACTGTGTATTAGACTGGAAGGTATGTGATTCTTTTCCACTGAAGGAGCCCTCTCAATCTATAATAGTAGAATCTGGAGCGGGCGACAGTGAAAATGGGCAAAGGAATGTCAACGAGAGGAGAGATGACATATTAGAGGTTGATAGAGAAAAATCTTATGTAGGCTTGGAGTCTGAAAACCCCAGTGGTTCTCTGTCTTATCTCAGCATGAAGAAGGATGGCTATGATGGTGCAGAGGCTGACCTGTGTCATACTGATAAGGTAAAGAAGGATTTCACACACAGCTGCGCTCTTATCAGCGTCCCCGTTGATGCTCATGGCGAGGGCAGTCGCAATCCTTTCTTTGAGATTGAGAGTAACGCAGAAGCAGATAGTGGCCCACTTACAGGGGGCAGTCAGGAGCGGAGGCAGCGCCAGAGTCGCAGGGCTGGAAAACAGTGCAAGTTAGCCCTTACATTCACTCAAAACTCTCCCTCACCTAAATCCCTCAAAGACAGTCCTCACACCACAACCTCAAACAGTAGTCATCGCAGCATTGAATCGGATGTTGAGCTCAACTCTAATCCTGACTGTAACCTCACTCCTGAGTCCAAACTAGACTTTGACCTGTCCCTTGACCCCATCCCAAACCCCAACCATCTGTCACAAGTAGAATACCTTTCCACTGCCACTAACATAGATAGTGGTTGCCGCACCCAAACAGACCCCCAAGACTTTGCCCTTCTTTGGCGCCTCAATCAGCACAATATCCCTGATGACACAGTTGTTGCTGCGGATAACTTCCCCAATGACATCACAGTCCTGTCGGGCAACCCCTCTCGCTTCCGCCCTAAGCTGTCCTGTGCAGCAGTAGTAGTTGACCCATCTGGCCCCACTGTGATACCCGACCGCGTAGTGCACGAGAAAGGCACACAGGTGGACGAGAAAGAGGTTTCGGGGGTTAGAAGCCGATTGGATAACCTACGTATCCTCAGCCGCCATTTTAAACTGGTCTGTTTTGATACATTGGAGGATCTATATGACAAATGCCACCAGGACTTGGAATGGACCACCAACCTGCTGCTGGACTCTCAGGAAAGGTTCTTTAGGGATGAGGAAGGCAAGGAGGACGTCATTGTTTTGGCTGAACAGGATGGCAATCCACCTGCACTGTGTGTAGCTTCAGGCGTGGACATTGACTCTGGTGTGTGCTCTGGTGCGTTAGACGAGCTTCACCCTGAAGAAGAGGTAAATGCTGGTGGTGTAGAGGATGGTCACAGGTCAAACAACGCAGGTTCTCCCAGTAGCACTATAAAGGAATCATGTGGCGGTTTTGACGGTGAACCTGGGTCAGCAGGGGTGATGAGGGAAGACGGCTCAGCGATTGGAGGTGCAATTTCTCAACTTGCAATCATTCACAATGACCGTTGTGATGAAAGACTGCAGTCCTCTCAACCACTGCTCAGTCTGCTTGGAGACGTAGGAGACAGAGAGGGAAGTGAGGACACCATGCAGGCAGGAAACACCGAGACGACAAGTCTATCTAAAGACATCGACTTAGAGGGAAGATCTTATGGCGGGGATGTGGATGAAGGGGAAGCACAAGGGGAGTTGAGGGATGAGAATGGGGGAGATGAAATGTCTCACATGGATGAGGTGACCCGGTCGCTTGTAGTTCAGCTTGAGGAGATTAAGAGACGAGAGGGACAACAGAAGAAGGAGCAGAGGAAAGAACAGAAGGAGAAACATCGGAGGCACCTGGACATTCAGAGTGTAGAGCTCAAACTGCCGACTGAGCTGGCAATACAACTCGCTGAACTCTTCGGTCCCGTGGGTATAGACCCAGGTAACTATTATTCTCTCACACACACACACACACACACACACACACACACACACACACACACACACACAGTGTAACTAGTCAGGGTCTAATGGCATGGCTTAGGGATCTCAGACTTCATGTGGCCAGTCTGTGATTGTTAGTCATCTATGACTTACAGTATGACTCCCAAGTTTCAGCTTGATCTGACCGCCATTATAAAATTAAACTTAAGTATTTAAAATATATATAAAACTTTTTTTTCGTGTATAGACTGTTCTTCCTTGTAGACATCTTGCCTCTTACAGAGCCACGCTATAAAAATATGTTGCACGACCTCCCAATACAACAGTCCAAAGTCCTATTTTTGTTTTCTTGATAAGTTCCTGAGCCAAGCTCTGTGATTGTCTAATAGGGAGCACAGACTTATATGAGTGTTAACCGTCAGTACCGTCTTCTGCGTTTAGGTGCTTGCTCTGCTGAAGACTATGCTGTGCGGATGGACCTGAACCTAGCTAAGCTTCTCCACCAGAAGTGGAAGGACTGCATCCAGGTCAGATGTTGTTCATTTAGCCATAGATATATATAAAGGCTAGGTGACTCACCCGCGCTGCTGGCCAATGGAGTACGACGTTGCCACATGGCGGCCATCTTGCGACGGTCATACATAACATTATGTCTATGGTGCATGTACTTTGAAATAACCATTGCAGTATCATAACTACATCTTTGGTGTTTACAACACACCAAATCGTTTGAAAATTGGATGAAAATTGAGCACGCAATGGTTATTTCAAAGTACATGCACCATAGACATAATGTTATGAATGACTGTCGCAAGATGGCCGCGGTTGAGCTGCGCTTGCAACGCCCCCTTGAGCCATCTAGCCTTTATATATATCTATGCATTTAGCACCCAGTCAGACGAACAGTTGAAGTCTAGCATTATCAGTTGAACCGATCAAAGTACAAAGTGTATCCTAATCTCAGGTGTGTGTGTGTGTGTGTGTGTGTGTGTGTGTGTGTGTGTGTGTGTGTGTGTGTGTGAGAGATGTTTTTACAGTTGGGGTTAGCAATAGAAACATGTATGCGAGTGTGAACCATTGATAACCTTGACCCCTGTGAAAAAATGTGTTACAGGAAAGGCAAAGACAAGCAGCGCTCTCCTATCACTTGCTTCAGGAAAGTAAGAAACATCCACATAAAGACATTTTATGTTTATCAATTTAAACTATCATACTGACCTGATGAAGATCCCGGGAGATTGAAGTGTTGCTGCAATAATAAAGTAAATCATTTGCCTGGAAATTGGTGTGCGGGCTCTACCTCCTTTCATATTAGTTTTTTTTTATTGGCCCAGTGAAAACAGTTGATGTGCATGTAAATAAGTATGCTTATCAATTTAAACCTAACAGTAATTTCTGTCACTGCCAGGTTCTTCTCACTGGGGAGAATCCCAGCTTAACAGGACTGCGCAGAGAGAGGGGCCACAGCCAGCCCACTTTCTCCTTGGTGCCGATGGTTATGCTTCACTAGGCAGCCAACCAGAGGCCCGCGATGACATGCCTTTCATGATGGACCACTGGAGTCTGCCCCAACACCATGTCTCCCTACGGGACATTATGTCAGAGGAGCAGGCTCTGCAAGAGACCCTGGAGAAGGTAACATGCATACAATCATAAATGAAACATCAATGCTCACATACTCGCATGATCCTTTCAATCTTTCCTGCAACACAAACAATCTAGATTAACCTCTCCTTATTTTATATATTATTTTGCTTGCACTTGGTTACCATTGGCTCCACTCTGCTGCCTTCTTCATCCCCTTCTTCTTTTTCCTGTACTTTCTTATTATTTAACTTAAGAAGGGACAAAAAAGGAGGTGGCTTCACGCTAACGTCTCCCTATCTGATCTTCCTATGTAGTGTATACTAGTCAGGATAAGTCGGCTTGGTGTGTCAGGAGGACCTCTATATTATACTCCCTAATAACCTTACTTCACCTCCAACCCTCCCTTCTTTTTGTGCAGTCCAGGCAAAGTGTAGAGCAGGACAGGTGCAGGCGTGATGGTGCCACCATTTTGAAAGAGCAGCAGCTCCTCTCCCTCTTCCCCAACATCGACCCCCACTTTCTCCAGGACATCTTCAGGGACCACAAGTGAGACCCGAGTGAACGTTGGAGGTCGCTTTGTAACGCAGTCAAATGAATGCACTGAATATTAAATGCATTGCTTCATGTTGATGCACAGCACAATATACAGTTAGGCATAGGCTCTCAAGTCTGATTAGTTTATTTGTTAGATGTATAATCAAAGGCAAGTGTGGTATGTGTTTTGACCACTGAATGATCCTTGTGTATTATGTCTAGCTACTGCCTGATACAGACGGAGCAGTTCCTCCGCTCCCTACTGGATGAGGGGCCAGTCAAGACGGTTGTTGCCCCTGAGGCACCCAAATCTGACACCCACAGGGCACCCAGCAAGGAGAGAGAGAAGGTATATGCTTGTATGACCCACTCTTCTCCAAGCAGTATGCTGTATGCTAATTGAATTGGGTAGGACTTGGCAGTAGTGTTTGTCCCTGACCTTCACAACACTATTTGTAAACACCGTTGCCGCCTCCTCATCACTTTTCTCTTCCCACCCCACAACCCTTCTTCCCCTAACCCTGTCAGAGGCAGAAGCCCCCAGAGCCAGTCCTGCCCCACTACCAAGACGTGGAGGACCCAGAGTATGAGGACTTCAGGGCTGAAGCCAGTCTGCAGAGGGATAAGCAAAATGAGTGCTTTGCCAAGGCCGCAGAGGCATACAGTCAAAATCGCAAGGAGGTGGCCTCCTTCTACGCACAACAGGTGGGCTGATAAAGAGAAGTCCATTTTAAGAAAAGAGGTACAATGAGTTTAGAGTTGCTGTTTTTCCTTCATCGCAATTTCATCAACAAGGAAATTCTATGATTTTTACATAAAACATGCCATGAAATGTGCAATGAAATAAATGTACATTTGTAAAAAATACGGATGGAAGGTACTTTGAGGAAGAACGAGTATTTATATATGAAATAAAACATACCCAATGAAACTCTTGACTTGTGATGTGTTGCTGTCTGCTTTTGTAGCATAGCAGTAGCACATGGCTGTGGTTCCATCTTCCTGTAAGTGCTGAGGATGACATACAGTAGACTGCTGACACAAAATGCCTAGCTTATTAAATTTCAGTGTGTTGCAGACTCGGAAATAACATTGACATCTGTGGCTGGTTTGCTTTGAGTGATGGCGATTTAGAAAACAAACAGTGCACAGTAATATGCTTAACCAGCACAGTTTCTAGTGCAATTAATCAGAGTAGATGGTGTGAACTGGATTCTAGTAAGATGCCTGTGGTAATGTCATGAGGGGTATGTTCTTATTTGGGACTGAAAGTTTGGTTATGGGACATGGTAGCTGATGGAAGGTGGAAGGTATTTCACACCTGTGTTCAATAAGACTGTTTGGACATGTTCAGAATGCCAAAATGGTCTGTGTAAAAAGTTTAAACGTGCCAGAACCCAAATAATTTCAATGTAGGTATTAACAGAAAAATACAGGCTGTTGTCAAAAAAGAGTAACAGATCGGTTTTATATCCTGACCCGTTTTTAAAATAATGTGCAAATAAAATATTTTACAAAATCACTTGAGAATACTACACATGTTGAAAATTATGCTGACCCTGACACCTTGAATTATAAACAAAATTTGTACCTTCTGGAATCAGTTTTGGCTTTGATTCAATATTATGTCTACATATACATTTATGTGTTCTCCCCTTTGCCTCCCTGCAGGGACACCTCCACGGTGAGCGACTGCGAGAGGCCAATCGCCGCGCAGCAGCCCAGATATTTGACCGGGTCAATGCATCATTGCTGCCAAGTAACATCCTGGACCTCCATGGGCTGCATGTAGATGAGGCCATACAGCACATGGCCCAGGTCCTGCAGGACAAAACAGCAGGTACTGAGTCTTGACAACATTAAGCCTGATTTAGTACTTCATCATACGATGGTGTTACGCGCCGGAAATAGCCGCTAACAAAGTGTACAGTCGTACAACGGAGCATAAATTAAGCATTTCACTAAATAATGCATGGTATGCATGGAATTCCGTATGACAGAAAGATAGGGATATAATACACTGAAAGACAAGTTATTGTGTGTGCATGCATGCATGCTTGTGTTAAGGTCACCTTCATTGCAACTGAAGGTAAATTTGTAATGCAGACAGCAAATCTAAACTCCCAACATAAAAACATGAATTGCACGTACAACAATTGTTGAAAAATCTTAAACTCAGTCATTTAAAAAAAAAAACGCTGTGGGCGTGTTCTCTCATCCCCGTCATCAGTGCCCATACCCTAGGTGGGGTTGGCGAAAGGGCCTTTCTGTGTGGAGTTTGCATGTTCTCCCCGTGTCCCCTAGGGTAGGTACCCTCACAAAGAACATGCAGTAATCCTGGTCTCTATACTGCCTCCCCGATGGAGGGGAAAGGAACTGGTAGGAATAACGTGTTCCTTCCACGTGCTACGTCCTACTGGGGAAACTCTCCCCTGTCAGGTGATATGAAGCGGCCAGCTCACTCATGCATTGAAGGAGGCATGAGCTCAGTTCGGGGCTCTCCCCAGGCTGGCAGAGGAAGAGTAGCGTCCAGGATTACTT
Source organism: Gymnoscopelus microlampas (assembly GCF_963454915.1). Taxonomy (NCBI): domain Eukaryota; kingdom Metazoa; phylum Chordata; class Actinopteri; order Myctophiformes; family Myctophidae; genus Gymnoscopelus; species Gymnoscopelus microlampas. The sequence continues at coordinate 25,593,858 of NC_139939.1, forward strand.
AGGCAATTGGCACTGGGTGAAAAAATGGGTTACAAAATCGTGGGATAGAAAAATAAGATAATAGTAATACAATATGCAACTACAAATATATCCATTAAAGAAGAAGAAAATAGGAGTGCTTAGACACTGGAGAAAGCTGTTTGTGTGTGTTTGCGTGCGCAAGTACGTCTTGTCTCAAGATAGTGTATGTCTGTGATGCCATCACTAATTCACTCACTCTTTCACCTACACGTACAAATCTTATCCTTTGTATAGTGTGTGTGTGTGTGTGTGTGTTCTAATCTCTTTATATCTGTGTATGTAGCGTACCAGCAGGGGCAGTGTCAGCTTCGGCTCTCTATCATCACAGGAAAAGGGAACCACAGCTTGGGGGGCGTGGCCCGTATTCGCCCTGCTGTCATAGAATACCTCACCAGCCACAACTACAAGTACAGTATACACACACAAGACCCTGTATCTGCTGTGAATGTTTCCTTTTTTTGATAGTTAGAAAACTAAAACGCGAACTGAACATTATTTTTTTTAATCATTTTAACCCTAACGCAATTTCTTGTGAGCCCGTAGATTGGCTATTTTTAAAACATTTTCAAACCTTTGAAAACTTTTCACCTACTATATAAAGACATGCCCAAGTTAGGGACGCCAGTTTGAAAGTGGTTAAAAATTGGGACACATCAGCTGCAAAATTGCTGGTACCGATGTAGTATAAGAAAAGTCAAATAATGGCTGATATATCGACCAGACTGATTTATCGGTATGGCCCACAGCCACACCCACACATCGCAAAGCCCTTGTACAACATAATCATTGATCATCTCTTTTTTTGTTCTGTCTTAGGTTTACTGAGCCAAAGCAAGGTCTAGTGTTGGTCTCTTTGAACTGAACAGAAGCCAGCAGGATTGAGCAGGATGTGAGGGACTGATGTGAAGCTGCAATGGAGGACGGCTCCTCTCTCTGTACCTCTTCCAAATGGTGTGCTTTTGTCAACCATTTGACTTAATCTCTCTGTCATTTTACTGCTACTACTCTGCTGCTCTCTCTCGCCTGTTTTCAGTTTGTCAAAACACCGTAAAATCCTGAGTGCTAGTTTAACCACATAAGCCCTATTTTAAACATTTTCAAAATGTTTTTCACCTGCAATTACATGCCCAAAATAGGGCCATCAGGGTTAAAGTGTTAAACTTCATGCTCTTGAGAGTTGAAGTATCACTCAAGATTTCACTGCAGATTCACGCTCCCTCTATCTTACCTCTTTGTCTCTGCAAGTCTGCATCAGTGGTTAGCAAACAATGTGGCTTGAGACCTGTCCAGCTGGCAAGAGGAGCGCTTTTTATTTTTTATACATGGGTAATAATGAGCGAGCTGCTAGGCGAGCATGTTTCCACAGCGAGCAGCTGATGGCTGCGCACATTGACAAGCTCGCCGTTGTGCATTCATTTCCCAAATACAGAGGCAAATTATATACCCTAAAATAATGTTAAATTATGTATATTAATGTTTTTATTTGGAATTGGTAAATGAAAATGTTTGCAGGTTTATTAGAGCGATAACATGTTAAAGGGGCTATTTTGCACGGACATGAATACAGGTGTGCCTTGAGATATTGACTTTGTCCTTTGTGTGCCTTGGCCACAAGAAATTTGAAAACCACTGCTCTAAGCCTCTCTTCCTCTTTCCTTTCACTCGCTTAACCTTTCTTTTCATCGTTCTAGAGTAAGAGCTGCCAAAGTGTAGATCTATGTCAATTGTTTACCATCATTTTAACATCACACACAATCATAACATGATTGCTTTCATATTGTGTATATATAAATTATATATTAATGGACTGTATTTGAATATGAACCAAACACTTAAATTGGGATCAGTATGTATTTTTGGAGCCAGATAGCTGATATTAAAACAAGAATGTACATTTTATTCTTTAGAAAGGTTTTATCGCTACATTTGTATTTACATTTTTCCACATTTGCCTTTATGCCTTTTAAGGAGGACAAATGGAGAATATTTTGGAAATCATATTTTGTTTTTTAAGTAATATGGAGATGTTTTAGGGGACATTTTGTTATTTTATTGTAATACTAAATATGTGGACATTAAATTGTTTTTAATGCAGACTCAGATTAGCCTCACATTTAAGTAACTGGAACAAACTTTAATGTGCTGTGTGGCAAACTAGTTTAAGCATTTGCCTTGCTGCCTTTTAGAAGCGATGCACAGAATACAGGTCAATTTGATTTGCTTTTACAGGACAAAGCAAATAACTTGTTTCTGCTGCTACAGTTTTGTGACTCAGGTACAGTAGGCTATACTACTTCACCCCACCTCAACATTAAGTTTAATTCTCATTGAGGCCAGTTACAGTACTTGTTGATTCTCTTAAGCTTTTTCCCTCCATCAGCCAACATTATCGTTGTAGCGATAGGTATTACTCAGGTTGCAGGTTTAAAACATTTTTTAACTTTCTTAACCTGTGTTGTATGTTTAATAGGCCTAAGTGGAACAATCAATTTTGAAGAGAAATTTGTATTTTTGTATTGTATATTTTTCTTATTATTTTACATGCTGTGTAGATATTGTTGAATAAAGATGTATTTGAGACTTTTGTGATCTAGTTTGTGTAGTTTACTTACATATTTCTTTCTGAGAAAATAAAATATATGACCTGTCTACTGCATGATAAAAGTGTCTGACAGTAAGCAATTGTTTACATTTTGAAAGTAAGGACATTGGCTGTCCCCTAAGTGTGGGCAATAGGCTAGTATGCATTCAATGGTGATTAGATCAGATATTTGTTGGGCACAATTAAGCATTGCATTTGCTATAATATTGCAAATGTCTTTTCATGCCAACCATGCACAACTGATATGTCTAAGAAACAGTGGTGTAACAGTGGTGTAAAGAAACTAAGTACATTTACATAAAGTGTTGAGGTATTTTGATTTAACTGGAATATTTCCAATTTTCAGTACTTTTACTTCTACTCCACTACACCTCAGAGTTTAATATTGTACTTTTACTACACTTAAATTATTTGAAAACTTTAGTTGCTTTGTAGATTTAGAATACTATTACAAAACATACATTACCCACTTCAGCCCTATACATTTCGGCCATTTGAAAATAGCCGATCTACAAGTTCACAATGCATGCATCTGCTATTTTCAAAAGTTTTTTTAATACATTTTATACATTTGAAAACTTGTAAAATGGGACATTGTGCATAAAGAGTACTTTAAAATATATATATATATATACCGTCCAATACGTTTGTACTTTTTACTCAAGTAAATTTTGAATTCCGGACTTTTAATTGTAACAAAGTATTTTTCACCACTGCTAAAAAATGGTACCCGTCCATAAAAGAGCACGTTTAAAAACAGCTGTGTGTGTGTGTGTGTGTGTGTGTGTGTGTGTGTGTGTGTGTGTGTGTGTGTGTGCGCGTGCGCGTGCGTGTGCGTGTGCGTGTCGTCGCATGCAGAGGAACAGGATCGCATCACCATCACCCACTCCTCCACCCGTCACCAGGCAGATGCTTTCAATTTCCCCGACGCGTTTTGCTATCATAACTCATAAAGCAAAGGTGCTAAATAATCCGTTCGATCATTCTGTAGCTAGATCAATAAGATCATCAGCGTTTTTGTTTCAATTCGATGTGATATCAAGACAACAAGTTATAGCACGGTAAAAAAGTTGATTAAAATCAATTGCCTGTTTCAGTTAGTGGAAGGACTTTTGTCTGGGCTTTGAACTGTACTGAACTCATGCAACATCCGCCTCATTGTTGCCACCATTTAGATGTCGACAGACAATACAGGTAAGACTATTGTTCTGTCGTTTGATTGTTTTATCTTGTGCTATTGTCTACCTTCACGTTATCTGTTTTTTTGTAAATAGTGCTGCTTAAAGAAATTAATTCAGTCCCTCTGTTAGCCTATTTTGTAATATTTTGTTTCTTTATGTTTCTAAACATCAGTACACAACAGACATTGTAGCCTACAAACTAACAAACTTCCCAAAAATAATACAACTTCACGATACTTTAAAGGGAATAGCTGTGATAGGAAAGATTGGTCATATGGTTCTACTAAAGAAAGAGAGAAGCTTCTCACAATTCTTCTAAAGAAAGAGAGAAGCTTCTCACAAAATGCCCTAACATCAGAGTAACTAACAACAGTGATTTGGTTTGGTCGAGAAATGTATAATTTGGCTTTAGTTCACTGAGGTGACACATTTATCATGCTCACAATGATAATGGCTCAAGGACAACAATCAATAGCAGAACTTGTAAAGCAACACAAATACTGTATGTTACAAGCGACCACCATCATGGCAGGTGGTTTAGGGTCTTAGGATAGCTCTGGTACATAGCCTACTAGAAACTATAAGCGCCCCCCCTGCAACAGGAATCCCCCAAATGTTAACCTTCTGTTCTTGTGATTATATTGCTTGGGGAATCACACATGAATTTGTCACTCTGTGGAACAATGTATGGACACAGTTTTTCAGGCTCTTTTGAGGCGTAAACTGCGGAATTAACATTGTGCCTTGTGGATGAGAAGAACAAGGGTAGGTATAGGTCAGACTATACATATTGCAGTTTTTCTGATAACCAGTTAAACCAGGGCATATTTGGTTAAGACAGAGTTTTATGACACACCCAAAAGTCAGAATCTTTGTGAACTTCCGGATCATATCTATACTTCATTATGGTTCAGACCCGGGTGCCATATTTTCACTTCTTTTTGGATTATAATGTCTCTATGTTCCAACTTATTCAAGGAACTTAGTTTACTTGGTAGTAAGTTGTCCAAAATATCCATCTATTTTATATGATGAATACTAGCTTGAAAGAAGTACTGAAAGGTATTTCTCAATTTTAAAATAATCGTGTAGAAATCAATGCTGCGGTCTTCTTCCTCAACATGAGTCTATTGCCAAACTGGTGAGAGATGTAGGCCTAAGCAGAGTCTTGTTCATTTCTGACTGGTCTGTACTCTGTATGAAAGAAAGAAATCACCGTGCATATCTACTATTTGTAATATATCTTCTCATCACGGTTGTGGGTCACTTCTGTCTTCTCAGCAGATACTCGTCATCCAGCCCTGATTGGTCAGACCTGACTCAAGAAGACGAATCGTATTTAAGGTCATCGCTGTGAAGACCAAAACCAATCGTCACAAGAGGACGGCCGGAAACAACGCGAGAGGAGATGAGGAAAGGAGCTGAGAGGTTATGTAAAACCTTTACGAAGCCCTGCTGCTGTCAACTTCCTCAGTATATTTGAAACGAGCAATTGACTCAGAGGAGAGACTTAAACACAGACTGCATGGCTCAGTACCACAAGTTGACCACTACATCTCTAGTCCTGTCATTACCACAGGGCTAATAATCAACATCTACAAAAAAGCCCTCCCCCACACACACACACACACAAACACACTCCACATCTTATAATCACATATGCACTGACCACCACAATGAAATACCTCACGACTCCCTGAGCGCCGTAGCACCCTGTATCCTATAGGAGAACTGCGCTGCAAGTATCACAAATCCAGCAACGACTGAGACGAGAAGCAGCGTCCATGAATGGAATGGAATCGACTTCGGTGAAATGTGTCCTGGTGGGGGACAGCGCGGTGGGTAAGACAGCCCTCTTGGTGCGCTTCACGTCGGAGACCTTCCCGGAAAACTACAAGCCCACAGTGTACGAGAACACAGGGGTCGAGGTTTATATGGACGGGGTTCAGATCAGCCTGGGGCTGTGGGACACGGCAGGCAACGACACATTCCGACAGATCAGACCTCTGTCCTACCAGCAGGCTGATGTGGTGCTCATGTGCTACTCTGTGGCCAACCCCAACTCCCTGGCCAGCGTGCAACAAAAGTGGATAGGCGAGGTCCGGGAGAACTTGCCGGACACACCAGTGCTGGTTGTGGCCACGCAAACAGACCTGCGGGAGTCGGGACCACATCGAGCCACCTGCATCTCTGCGGAACAAGGGAAACATGTGGCCCGAGTTTTAAGGGCCAAAGGCTACGTGGAGTGCTCCTCCCTAAGCAACCGTGGCGTGCAGCAGGTGTTTGAGTCTGCCGTCCGGGCAGCCATAAACCACGCCAAGAAACGGGAAAGGAGGGAGAGGTTCAAAATGAATCAGTGTAACATGTTTTGACCCAGGACTTTGACCAAATGACTGGTGGAGAATATGGGTTCTAATGGAATATTCATCTGAGTGATTTGTAAAATAACGTGACTGATTTGTCAATGTTTGAGATCCTGATGAAAGTTACGTAATGGAAGATTTCCCACAGGTCATATTTGGCTGGAATGATCAAAGTGATTTTTAAGTAAACCATCCATGTATCTCTGCTGGGTTTGACAGAAAACTTATTGACGTGCTTGTTAATATGTTATTAACTGCCCTAAAGGATTTGTAATCATTATATATATATATATATATATATATATATATATATATATATATATATATATATATATATATATATATATATATATATATATATATATTTATGACAACAGACAATACAATACAGTCGGAGACATAAAACAAAACAAAAGAGAAACTAATAGATATTGCTACGGTGTACAGCTACAGATATCTCGACAACCTATGATATGGTCCAGCTATCAGTTTAGTTCACACAAAGGTATTTAATATGTCCATATTTTGTCATAAATGTCAAAATTCTATAGTGCAAATAGATATAGCTGAATATCTCTGACTTCCACCGAGACAATGTTGGGGGAGAAGAGGGTTTTTATTTGAGTTAAAACATTAATTAGCTTGACTGTTAATTTGTTTTTATTTGTTTATTGATTAGTAGTAGAAACTACCCATGAAAAGTTTTAATAAAATAGTAAACTACTGTACTGTTTCATAATATATTTTTGTATTCTGATACATATAAATATCTGTACCATAGGGAGTCAAGTGGAATGTAGTGAGTGGCTTTGCTCTGGACTCATTATAAATTGATAAAAGAAATAAATCATATAGAAAATGTAATTTAGGTACTCACCACACCTGTTAAAAGCAAAAGGTGTAAGAGTTCTGCTATAACTTAAATATCGTCTCTATCAGGTGGAAACGTCCAAAACTGTCCAAAACTGTTACTTTTCAGGATTCAAATAAAAAAATAGCAAAAGTAGTATATCTACAAGCTCAAAACGCAGTGCGTTTTGAGCCACGTTTCAAGCTTGTATATCTGCTACTTTTGTGTGACGCTGTAGTATGGTCAAGTAGGGCATTAATTTACGGAAAAAAATAAAAATAAATTGTATATGGTATGGAGATAAGAGGTTTCTGCCCAACAATATTTAATTGATCACAGTTTCTTATGTATCTGATATGTCTATTGACTTTCTGAATAAAGAATATAATTAAGTGCCAAATATATAAAAAAAATACAAAATATAAAATTCATATTAATTAAGTTTTCATTAGCAAATGGATTCCAGTCCAAACCATGCAAATACATTTCTTTTATACATAAAGATTTCATAGATAATATGAAACATCCAGACTGGTAATTTTGTAAAAATAAAATAAATGATTGTAATGATCGTGAAAAGAGCTGACGACAGACAACTGGAAGCATCCATAACCACTAAGGGTACGTTACTGCTGGTATCCATGCTGTGGCAACCATACTGTAGTGGGAGATGGTGGGGACTGGGTCTGAATTTGGTCAGCTAGACATTCATCCTTTAATGAAGTACGGTATCTCTTAATTATGAACTCATTATGACGGGAACAATACAAGTACTATAGTACAGTAGGTATGTTTAAATAAATGATTATTAAGATCATTTAAATAAATTATGATTAACAGGTACTTTAGTTTTTATTGTTGGTAATATTGCTTCACAGATTTTTAATTTTCTTCCTTTTCCTTTTGTACATGTCTTTATTAATTCCATTTAAAACAAATGGGCAAGGAATTATGTATTTATTTTAACAAATGTAAAGAAGGTAAATAAAGTATAAATCATCTACGACAAAACCAAGTAAGTTTCCATTTATTGTTTTAATTATTTATACTGGAGTTTCATTAATATCTTCATACGCCTTTCTAAAACATAGTTTTATCCTGAGTGAAATACAAAAAGCTACAAATATATAGAGAGAAATGTTTGACAAAGTCTGTGAGGTGATAATAGAGACAGAAAGAGAGAGTTTTTCTCCCGCTCTTTCCTCTTGTTGTCTTCATCTCATGTGGTTGATGGAGGCACTCTGAGGATGAGAGACAATGCAGGCATATCAAGGATTCGCTGAAAACCAGCTAACCACATCCCAACTCATACACACACACACACACACACACACACACACACACACACACACACACACACACACACACACACACACACACACACACACACACACACACACACACACACACACACACACACGTAAAAACAGGCTCACACACACACACGTAAAAACAGGCTCACACACACACACACACACACACACACACACACACACACACACACACACACACACACACACACACTCGTAAAGACAGGCTCGTACACAAAGTTAGACAGCACTAGAGTCACTCATTCACTCACTAAGTCATTTGATACAGATGCATGTATGAACGTATGTATGTACTGTATGTGTGCAAGGGTGTCATGAGTGCATACATGCGTAAGTTAACATGGACATTACACAGTACTGTATGTTAATTTCTCCATTGGTAACTCTGAGAGTATACAAATGTACCTTACATACATACATTCACACACGCACACACACACACACACACACACACACACACACACACACACACACACACACACACACACACACACACACACACACACACACACACACACACACACACACACACACACACACACACACACACACACACACACACACACACACACACACACACACACAGTGTACAAGTGTATAAACAGAAGAAGTTAACAATCAAGTGACACAGCTAAGTTTTGTGTGCCTCTGTCCACTCTGGCAAACAAAAACATTGAAGAACGTTATTTTTGACAAGTGACACTTTCGAGTATAAATGATGCTTAAATTGTACAATGAAGAGAATAAAAGAAGCGAAAACACCTCATAGCAGCTGGGCAGTGGTGTTGCCTTTAGGTTCATATAATACAGGAATTTGACTTTCAAATGATGTCTTTTACATCACAAAGTAACAGCAATGTTTAATATACTATGAATGTATCCATGGCCCACTGTTTGCCTTGAAGTTATCTTATACAACAGTGCTCTTTTTGATGTTTAAAAAGGAAGAAAATTGAAGGTAAAACACATATCGCTGAGAACACATATTGTGGTCAGCGCTCTTGTCTCTAGTGTTACACTTCTAAGAGCGCTAACCCACACTGACAGTACTTGCCTGTGTGTCTCTTCCTCTCTACCCCACTCCCTCTGAACACCACACAACCCCCCCGTCTCTCTCTCCCTCTCTCTCGTCTTTTACACTAAACACCAGCAGAACACACACACACACCCACGCAAACACACACACACACGCAGACAGACGCACGCACGCACACACACAGAGAGAGCAAAGCACAGTATACTGTACTTAACATAGGGCAACAGGGAACAACTTCAGATATTTACATAGTAGTACAAGTCACTATCTAGACAATATCTAGACAAAAATAATAAATGATATCCACAACTGCTGCAAAAGAGCTGTCCAGGTACAGTATGATGGATCACTACATCACCAGTGGAGTGGAGGAAGTTGCTAGTTGTGCATTATGTACTGTATTGACTAATTATACTTATCCATATACATGATCGATATTGGCTGATCGTGAGGTAAAACATCAGTGATTGGGATCGGGCCCAAAGAACCTGAACAGATCACCCCTATAATCCTTTTACTTGTTTATATGGAGCTTGGGTGAGTTTACCAGGGTGGACTTCTTCCAATCCTGACGTCACAAAACGTTATCCTGGATGAATTATGAATGTTGGGGGCAGGGTAGATTTAACTGAAACGCCAATTTCCAGATGTACACATATTTATTTGAATTTCCAGTATCTAAAATGATCAGTTGCCCTGTTTTTAACAACCATGTATTTAACCGTACATTCAATCTAACACCACAACATGCACTCTCAGTGTTTTTTCTCGTTTTCACACTGACATGCTCTCTCCCTCTCTCTCTTTCTCTTTCTCTCTCTCTCTCTCTCTCTCACACACACACACACACAGGAAACACCTGTGAAGCTCAATACCACAGAACTGAAAGTTAGTGACACACTAAAGTCTCATTGCACAATACCTAAAAAAAAACACAATATAACACATCTCATCGTCATTGTTCGATAAATACAAAGGAGAGTTGACTTCATTTTGACTGTAGGTCTCTTGGTTAGTTTAGTCTTGTGATGACAACACTTGTCCGGAGAATTTACTCGAAATATTGGAAAAATACATGTACAGTATAGTAGACAACAATACAAAATTCCAATTCAAAACTGTAGCAAACATTTTTATTTCATTTATTTATGTCATAATGTTCTTGGAATTTTTGAATTAAACTTGTATGTTTCTAGAGTGTTTATTGGTACCTAAATGCATTAATTAGACATACATGTCTACTCTAAACTTTAAAACTTTCTAGATGTAACAATTCACTTATGGGTCATTATGTTGAACAGTCTCCAGTAAATAATGCATACTGCTTGGATTCAGTGGTTGTGGTAGTGAAGATGTATAATTATTACATAAATTGACAAAACATTTTATTGGAAATATCCTTTGAGTGCTGGGGATTTTGCAATTAAGTTAACAATCATCAATATTTATTAACTTGATTACCGTCTATATTGAAGCTGAACAAAGACAATAATATACATGGAGAGGACAAATCAATCATCACATATGTTAAAAGGGAGAAAACACAATAAACTGTTATAGATTTTTTTCCTTTTAGTTTTTTTTAAGGACAAGTGGTTTGGGCTAACCTGGGAAATACACACTAATATGCCAACATCTGGGTGGTTGCTGCTAGTTTTATCTATTTTATTAATCTCGAATGTCACTTTCTCTATCTTTGTCCTCTCCTCAGTATTGGCCAGTTGTCTCTCCCCATCATATAGGCCTACAGACAAATCTGGATTAAACTCTGAAACCCGCAACGGTCCATTTTCATACCTTCAGTGTTGAATGAATACTTCAGATTTTGCTGTGTATCTCCTCATTCTGTTGTGGGGACGACAGCCGTGGCTGGTTTCTAATATTTTCCTGGGCAATGAGATAAATGGCAAAAGGCCAGCTACAATCAATGCTCTCACATAAGGTCCTGCTCGACCTTCTTCTGGGCTATTTTAGGCACTGACAGCATTAGTATCTCCAATGCCATCTCTGGCCTAAACTTAAGCTTCATACCAATCAGCCATTCTACTTAATCCGGGTTTTTTGTTCTCTTTTTTCTTTTTTTTACCATGTGTGGAAAACTGTGGGGTCAGGAAAAATCCTAATTCCAAATATTCTACAGTAGGTCAAATATAAATATCCTTAGACAATTCTTTAAAATATTTTAATCTTAGAACATGTAGTGGTGATTAATTAACACAACTCCAAAAAAGTATTAGGTGCCGTACAACATTTTAACGAGTGTTTTGTTTTCTCTGATAAATTGCTAACCAGGTTACAAAATTGTCTTCCTGCTGCTCTAGATTCATACCTCACTGATATGTGTTTGTCTGTTTTTAGTGTATAACTTTTTCATCACTTGTTTGGTTCTGTTTTATTTATTGTATGTAATATTTTCCCCTTTACATGTTTTTTGTTGTCAGTTTTTGTTGTATGTCTTTGGGTGTTATCTAGAAATCTTGAATAGAAATAATGTAAGCAAATTACATAAATATATGTTTGAGGCCTATGTAGACTAATGTTGTAAAACACACACAAAATTAGTGGACAATACAAAGTAAATAAACAAACGCTTTTAAACATTTAATTGCTCTGAAATGTACCTTTAATTATTCATTCATTTGAGAAAAAGACCAGGTATCACCAAACATCACAAGTGAAATGCTGTATGCTACAGAGTGAATTAGTGTATTACTATTATTTAGTAAATTGCAAACTCCTCAGTGTTAAAGCAGCACTATGAAACTTTACTCTTCTACCCCGAATTCAAACCCAGTTTCCTGCGCAAGTGCTGACATTTTTACCATTGAGCTAATAGAGCCGGCCTGCTTGCTTGGGGGATAAATTGAATATTGACCATCAGGTCAGAATTCGGGGGACAAAATACAACCACCCCAATTGTATACGTTATATTTATTAACATTACATTTTATTCTAAAATGTTAACCACTTAAGCCCCATTATCTACTTTTACACAGTAAAAATAGCCAATCTACAAGCTCACAACGGTCGCTTCACAACAATATTATAATACTGTCATTATATTATTATTTTAACAAAATGTGTACATTTTTGGCTATAAAGACATGCACAAAATAATCACAACCAGAAGGTTTTAGCTGCTACTACTCACAAGCACAAGAAGTGAAATGCAATTTTGTGCGGTCCACAAAGTACTGTTCTACAACAACAATGACTTAAGTTAAAAAACTAAGATAAGATAATAATAACAAAAAGAAAAGAAAAGGTATGTTAAAGCCTTCAGCAGTATCCACATCAGCGTAGCATAATAAGGGCAGGGAGAAAAAAAAGGTAAACAACATATATAAATGTGCAATGAGGCACAACGCATATAAATGTGCATTAAGGCATAGCCATGTAGCTGTAGAAAATCACATGTATATGCCATCAGACACTTGTACTATAGCAACAGTACCTACTAGTATCTATCCTAAAACAGCTAGCAGTCACACTGGTCACATCAACATGACAAATGTGCAAGATACCTTGTATCTATATATTTTATATCAGCAATAACGAGTTTCCCTGTATTGTTTTATAGTGTAGCACAGGACACCAGGTTGAAAGTGGTTAAATGAAGCGTGATGATTAAACAATGCACAGTGGCTGACTCAATGGACCCATAGGTTTCTCGTCTGTTTGTCCCTCCTCTCTGGTTACTGACCTCTTCAAAAACCAACAGACAGGGACACGGTGAAATCTACTCCAGCCACAGCTGGTCTACGGTCAGAATATGGCCCTTACTGACCTTACTGCAATCATCCCTATTTACAGTGTGAAATCTGATTCTGAATCTGTGTGTATTTTGCTCTTGCCGTGTAGCATGTTCTGTGACACACGTGTTGTTGCAGCCTTGCTGACCTGCATGAACCACGGTTCGCAGCCTGCCTTTGACTATCTATGTGACTGACAGCCGTCTAGTGTCTGTGTAATGCAGTAAGGTGCTGTGTGTGTGTGTGTGTGTGTGTATTTATACGGTTAGTCCTAGTCATGTATACTGGGCTGCAGGAATCAAATTTCACCCAGCCCCTATGTGTTATGTGATACTGAAGTGTACCTGTGTGTGTGTGTGTGTGTGTGTGTGTGTGTGTGTGTGTGTGTGTGAGTGAGTGTGTGATAGCCTCAGGTCCAGTTCCAGGGCAGCGATCACACAGACAGTGACGGAGGAGAGCGGCGACTAACGGCTACTGAAGCATCCAGAGCTTGTGACAGGATGTTAGTTTTGTAGAATTCTTCGTGGTCGTAGCATGCCAAGTCCCTGAACACGATGGAACTCAGAGTAAAGTGACAATCTGGATTGGGACCCGGGGCCGTCTTGGTGGCTGGTTTATTGAATAATTGATCCGTGAGCTTGTGACGGGTTGAAAATGAGAACGGCTGCTCTGATGCTGTGGATCAGCCTGTTTGTACAAGGTCAGTTCTCCATGTTGGATATATTTGATGTGTATATGTGATTGACATAATAGGGCTGTTATGTGAGCTGGCATTTGAACACTAACGCTGTTCTGTACCGACCCCTGACCTGCCTGTCTGTTTCTCTTGTTGCTTTTGAAGTGTACCTCTTGACTGACATATTTCTCTATGAAACTGGCCCCACTTGTTTTTCATGCTCCACAGTTCCTGTCTAACAATTTTGGCGTCTACTACTGATCCTCCCTCCCCCTTCCTTGCTATTTGTCGTTCTCTCTCCCCTCTCTTTGGTTTTCTTATCTACCTTCCACTGCTCTCTCTCACACTCTGTCTCTCTCTCACACTCTGTGTCTCTGTCTGTCTGTCTGTCTCTCTGTCTTTCTCTCAGTGTCGCATGGTGCCCAGGGTCATTATGCCCATAAACTTTTGAATGATCTGATGGAAGGCTACACCAATGCTCTGAGACCTGTAGAAGACACAGACAAAACCCTTAACGTCACACTGCAGATCACACTGTCACAGATAAAGGACATGGTGAGTAGAGGACATACTTATGCACCGACATATCCCCTCAGTGCCACTGAATGTCACAGATCAAAGAAGTAGAACCACAAAAGAGATACTGTAGATAACAGTGTGTATCACAAGTAGCCCTATATAAAATACAGTTATGATAAGGTCAAATGATAATGCTCTACTTTGAGGGCTATATTTGTGTGGCTGACAGTACAAGCCTCAGGACGAAGTTCAGAACGCTGTTGTTCCCATTAAGACCACTAGAGGTCACTGAAGTCGGTGTAGATTTGAGAAAACCAAAAAGACATCCCATTCCCATTTATAGGTCAGCATGCAACAGTTCCCAACCTTAGTTATGCAACTGGCGGGCAGCTGACTTACCTAAACAACACCCTAAACACACACACACACACACACACACACACACACACACACACACACACACACACACACACACACACACACACACACACACACACACACACACACACACACACACACACACACACACACACACACACACACACCCCCTAAGGCCTTCTCTCCCCCCCTGTCTTTCATTTGCACGTATGTGTTGAGCATGCTTATTTGTTGTCTATGTGTCTGCTTGTGTGTGTGTACGTGTAGGATGAGAGGAACCAAGTGCTGACCACCTATCTGTGGATTAGACAGGTATGGCACGATGCCTATCTGAGTTGGGACAAGGAGGAATATGATGGACTAGAGGTGATCCGCATCCCCAGTGACATGGTCTGGAGGCCAGATATCGTCCTATACAACAAGTCAGTAACAGAAAGACTGAGCGATACAGAAAGAAAGTGAATGAAAGAAAGTTTTTCTACTACTACTACCCTGGCGTCCCTATTTTGGGGACAAAAATTGTGTGACACCATTGTTGGACGAAGTATAAAATAGGGCTCAAGTGGTTAACCACTTAAAGCCCATATGCTTCACTGACCCTCAGGGGCATATACTAGGGCCCATCCTTCCCTCTACACTAAATATGTTTGCAGAAAATAACAGATGTACAAGCTCTCAACACTTTCAACACATTGTGATTCCAAGCACTGTGAGCTTGTAGATCGGCTATTTTAATAACGGTAAAAAACAAAACAAATGGACCAGGAGGCAAGCTTGCATAAAATAAATATGAAGATTTAAATTAAATTTGATCCAGGCCAGGACAACAAAAAGTGGAAAAAGTGTACAACAGAAGAAAATACAACTCAAAAATCAAACAACTTAAATGGAGCGGCAAAGCGTCAACCTCTCCCCATGGCAGCCTACACTCCTTCTTTCGGGTTTATTGGCGGTTGGCAAACCAATATACTGTAGGTACATTGCCGCCATCAACTGGACTGGAGTGTGGAACTAGAGATTATACAGCAAACCAATAAAATAAAACAAAACTCCTATATTCTATTAACTAAGTGGGTTACTCTTATGAACGTAATATTATGATATATTTTGCCTGCTGCTTTTCCTAAGAGACCTGACAGTGATAATCATGATGTTTTACCTTTTCCAACAACTGATATAACCGATTCCTCTCACTATTGTACTAGCCTACACTCCTACTGAGCCCTTATATATATATATATATATATATATACTCTGCAGGCTACACCCTTTGATTTTTAATCAACCAACCACAGAACAATTGACTATATTCACACAGTAGCCATTTTGCTCTCACGTCATATTTGCGGGTGGGGAAGAAATGCCTGGGGTGGCATTATTTCATTAACTTAATAGCAAAATGGCCATGTGAATATGGTGAATAGCAACCCACCCAAGATGCACCGCATGTTCTAATCAATCAGCAAATTACACAGCTAGGCTTCAACAGGCTCCCCCATAACAGCATCTCCCTGTGCAGATAAATAAAACGATATTAAATTGATTCCAGTCACAACAGAATGTGCACCTTCTATGGGACTGGGAATCTACGTAATCTAAGTTACAAACATGCATTTCAATATGAATGTGTACGGCCAAACATATAAAATGTTTGTCTGTAAGAGGCTGCTCTGTGACACAAATTATTATTATTAATGTATTTGTTTGGGGGGTGGGGGGTTATTTAAAAACAACAGGCTTAAGTGGTTAAAGTAAACATTACAACACAATGAATCAGAAAAACAATCATATAAAGCAATGTTGTGGAATAGTATGTTTGTTGTGTTACAACACCACCAACATTTTTGTGCCGTTCTACACCTGTTACTGAATTCTTTACACTATTTAATTCTCTATGTATGCAAGCATTGGTAGTAATGTGTTTTGTGATGAGGTTGTGATGAGGTTCATTACAAACTGTAGAAACTTCATCCCAGTATATTTATTCTAAAGTCAGTTGGCCATTTTCCTAAAGTGCAGACTGTGTTGGGTAAGTCTTGACATGCAACTTACTAGCAATTAATGTAAAAGTATTATAAAGTCTATGACGTTGGTCTCTATTGATAACTGCCATGTGTCTGTACATTTCCCTTCCACTAGTCATATTTGCACCCTTTAGCATTATTACTTATCTGCAATGAATTTATTATTATATTATGTTGTAATTATGTTGACTACTGGCATCTCTGGCCAAGTATTTCATGTAAAATAAATATTAAACTCAGGGAGACTAAGTAACAAATGAATTTCTCCACATGTATCTTGCTGTGTGTTGTGTACAGAGCAGATGAAGAGTCATCAGAGTCAGTAACAACCAACGTGGTGTTGCGTTACGATGGGGAGATCACCTGGGACTCTCCAGCCATCACCAAAAGCTCCTGTGTGGTGGACGTGTCTTACTTCCCCTTTGACTGGCAGTCGTGTAACCTCACCTTTGGCTCCTGGACCTACAATGGCAACCAGGTATGCCAAGGACAATGTTTTTTATGTATAGATGACTTTAAGACAAATTTATACTATGTATGAATAAAGTGGAACTGAAAACTGAAACAGCTGTTAGTTACACTATACAACTCATTGATTCTCAAAGTGGGGCCCGGAGGGTCCCCAGCAAAATGATAATCAGTTCAGCCCTATTTTGTGGCCAGTCATGGATCCAGCAGAGCGACAACATTTTAAGGGCTTAAAGGGGAAATCCACCCATTTTCAATATTTAACTATGTCATTAATATAGCATAAAGGAGTTGTGTGGAAATAAGAAAAAAGTTCCCCCCTTTCTGTGTTGCCTTGAACTGGAGGATTGATTGTGGGTTTAACATTGCAAATTACAACGTGATGACTCATCATGTTGTAATTTGCAATGTTAAACCCACAATCAATCCTCCAGTTCAAGGCAACACAGAAAGGGGGGAACTTTTTTCTTATTTCCACACAACTCCTTTATGCTATATTAATGACATAGTTAAATATTGAAAATGGGTGGATTTCCCCTTTAATGACTTCCAGCATGCTCCCCCTTCTATAAGACTTGAGCATACAAACAACCAGTCTATTCGGAGCCGGGTCCAGCCCAAGATCCATGTCTAGGCACCAGCCTAGCTGTGGAAGGTCCTCGTGAGGATGGTGACCGGAACATTTCCTTGCTACTGCAAAAAATCTCATTCTGCTACTCTGCCACCAAAATGTGGAGTGCCCTGACACCACCCTTTAAAGGGTGTGAATCACTGGTTTCTTTCAAACTGGCCTGAAAGAAACATCTACCATGAGAACACAAGGGAAGGTAGATGTAATAAATTCCCATCGAAAGGAGGTGTCATTCACTGCCGCCGTTTTTCCTTTTCCTCCTTTGTACATATAGTGTTTGTATTAGTTGATGACATGTATAATTGTGTACATTTTTTATGCTAAGTTGATGAATTGAATACACTCGACTGGGCACCGAGCCTACTCAGGAACGATGCAAATAGGGAATGCATACCCCACCCCCCATGCAATACTCGTTATACCCGTTGTCAGAGTAACTCGTAACAGTCTGTCAGTCTGTGTGTCCCTTTTGTGCCCATATATGGAGATCTCTGTATCTGTCTGTCTGTGTCCCCTTTATGGCCATACATGGAGATCTGTGTATCGATCTGGCCTTGTCCCTTTTATGCCCATATATGGAGGTCCCTGATGTTGTCAGTACATAGCCATATATGGGCTTGCCCATATACTGTATGGCTATATCGGGGGGTTCTGGAAAGTCCTTGTGAAGTGGTAAACGTCTGTGGAGAATGAGTGCAAACTGACTGTGGAAAGTAGACTAACAAATCAAATGGCAGGTGTGGGAAATTTGCCAAATCAAGCTTAAGCTGGGGTTGCCATATTAATCAATTAGCTCATTTGGGCGACGGCCAGAGCCTTTTCTAGCAGTTCTGGACAACCGATTATCCGGCCGACGCCAGGCACAGCACTCCCTTGGGTCTGCGACGTGTGCGGCGAATTTGAAGTTGGTCGATCGAACGGTTCTCGAGATACGTGGATTACAGACGTACATACAGAGATTCCCTGCAGTGCTCCTTCCTTCTGCGTTCTGTGTTTTGTTTTGTCCTTCCCTGTCAGTCAGTTTTTAGTCTCGTCTCTGGTGCCCCTTCTCCTAAAGATGAGATGAAACGACATTTCAAGTGTCTAACTTCCGCATCGTGATGTATTTGTGACTGAATCAGGAAAGGCAGGCGGGACATAACATTAGGAGGAATTTGATTTGAACGTTGAAATGTGGGTGTGTCATAAGGAGAATTGTAATTCAAATTTGAAGATGGATTAATAGGTGGATGTTATATTATTGGTTGAAATTAGTTGGGTCAGGCCATGTAAGCATGCATTACATTCTTTTTACAGGAAGAAAGCATGATTTGATGTTGATATACAGAATCAGAATACAAAGAAATTAACTTTTGTGATCTAAAAAGGTTAATAACGCATTTATTATTTCATTTCGACATTAAGTCCAAGTCTGGGGTCCAAGTCAAGTATTTAGTCATTTTAGACAATTCCAAGTCAAGTCACAGGTAATCTGACTCAAAGTCTTATGTTTACATCGCTGGTCAAACGTGAACACATTTATTTTCGCATGCTCAAACCAGTAGCGTATGGTGAATTCTAACTTTGACCGGGCCAGAATTCGCGCAACAACGGCTGATAAGTCTATTGAGAATTACCGAGCCATTCCGGGTGGAAAACAGAGCGCTTGTCCCAAAACACACTGCCCCATTTTTTCCGGACCGAGGCCGCCGGTTTAGACCCGGGGCAGCGTGTTTTGGGACGACGATTCTTCTTCTATTACATTTCTGAATGGAAAGAGGTGCGCGACTCTGCGCAATGGAGAACTGGTTTGACGGCGAAACTGGTTTTCTAATGGCCACTCATTAACAATTCGGCCGAATGCAAATGAGCCCCATTTGAAAACAAAGGCGACTTATAGGGTGAGTGCTGCTAATGTTGTTATGTTGATTTTTTGTTGTTTCCCCCTGGCGGATCTGGGTTTACACAGACCGGGCCATGGCCTTGTTGGCCCCAATGACCGTACGCCTCTGGCTCAAACATGTGCCCATCATGTACAGTATGTGCATGCATGATGTGGCAAGAATGCATCTTGTGTTTCATTACAGTATAACATGCTGTTCTGTATGTATCTGTCCAAGGTGGACATTGTCATGGGTGGGGACAGTGGCGACCTGTCGGACTTTGTGGAGAACGTGGAGTGGGAGTGCCACGGCATGCCAGCGGTCAAAAATGTCATCATGTACGGCTGCTGCTCTGACCCTTATCCCGACATCACCTACACGCTGATCCTGAAGCGACGCTCCGCCTTCTACATCTTCAACCTCCTCCTGCCGTGCTTCCTCATCTCCTTCCTGGCCCCACTGGGCTTCTACCTGCCAGCTGACTCCGGGGAGAAAGTGTCCCTTGGGGTGACCGTGCTCCTGGCCCTCACGGTGTTCCAGCTGATGGTGGCTGAGAGCATGCCACCCTCTGAGAACGTGCCCTATATAGGTGAGCACGTGGCGTTGTATCTATCTATCAATGTTGGGCTATTCTGACATTTCGGTATGTCAGAATAGCCCAAGTGTGTATTTGAATGTTTAAAGTTTTTTTTTTACTTCGAATTAGAATGGAGCTTTATAATCGACTAACGTGATTATTCTTGAGCCCTATTTCATACTTAGTACAAAAGTTCCACAAAAATAGCAGAAATAGCTCAATCGATAAAATAAGCTTGTGAGCTTGTTTTTGAAAATCGATTTTTAATATTCAATTAAATAATCTATTAAATTGGTTTGTTCGATTCACTGTTACACTCCTGCTCGTCTATGAATGTGGGTACTTTTGGAACAATTTCTTGATGAGGAAAACAATATTGTTGCCTTGAGGAAATGGTGGCCTAAATGTCTAAAACTGTTTGGAGTTGCATTTATAGCAAGGAAACCTTAATGAGGCATATAAGAATATATACAGTAAAATGTGAGGTATTTTTTATTGTTACCTCTGCCCAGAGATGGAAGGGGTTATGTTTTACCCCATTCTTTGTATCTATGCGTTAGCATAATAACATGACCTTGTCAAGGGGACACGGTCATGTGCGAGGATAAAATGACATAATCCGTCATATCTCAGGTAGAAACTTCTTGACAGTTGCATAGTATTCGTCGTAGATATATACTGAGTGCAATCTTTCTAGTTTTTCCAATGACTTAATATAAGGGCAGGCAACATATAATCAACATGAAGTTTATGTGTATGTACTGTATGTGCTGCCCTATATCCCTGTGCATTATGTGACTCTTATCTTTCACCTCCTCTGCTTCAGGGAAATATTACATCGCCACCATGACTATGATCACTGCCTCCACCTCTCTAACCATTTTCATCATGAACATTCATTTCTGTGGCGCTGAGGCCAAGCCAGTCCCCCACTGGGCCAAGGTGCTCATCATAGACTACATGTCAAAGATCTTCTTTGTGTATGAGGTGGGGGAGAACTGCATCACACCAGAGAATGAGAAAGCCCCTCTCTATTCTGACGAGCCCATGGGTGTCACAAACGCTCATCATCACGAGGGTTTCCACGACACCCTCTACCAGGACAATGACATGTACCAGTACAGCAACGGCCACGGCCTGCATCACCACGGCAAACACAAGCACAATCACGACAACCGTCGCCAGGCAAACGGTCACGCTAACAACAGCCGCCACCACTACAACAACCACAACAACTGCACCGCCAGAGCTGAGGGGGGCGAGGAAAAGCATGAACCCGCGCGGCATTACCACCACATCGTACACGATGAGCTGAACTACCAGGCCCTGAAACTTCAGCACCTGAAGGAACAGATTATGTATGCGTCTGAGAAACAATACCTTCCTTCCTGCCCCTGCAGCTGCCCCTGCCCGCAACACAAAAAGGTGAGTCCCCACTATTTGCTATATTTGCTAATTTACTCTTACAATATTTCTTTAACCACTTTCAACCTGGAGATCCGATTTTGGGCGAATAAGAGAGATAAAGTAGGGCTTACTGTACTGTTAAGTGGTTACGGCATTTTCTCACTTTGTCTTGGATCTTCTAGTCTTGAAGATTGTACACAATGGGTCTGGCTAAATCAAAATAAATCTTGCCTAATCGTGACCTGAAATGAGTATTATTACATCCCTGTTCTAGACCCAAAAGCTTGGCCCAACAGTTTTTGAGGGTATGAGCATGAGGGAGGGAGAACAAGCTGTTTAACTAGTTGCCGTCTCAGCATTCACCAGAGCCTGTCATCTGTGTTTTGTGTGTACCACAGGTGGTGAAGAACATTCAGTACATCACCAACTGCTTCCGCGAACAGAGAGCAACCAATGCCAAGGGGGCGGAGTGGAAGAAAATTGCCAAGGTGATGGACAGGTTCTTCATGTGGATTTTCTTCGTCATGGTATTCCTCATGAGCATCCTTATTATCGGCAAGGCAATCTGAGAGCCTTTGCAACGCCTTTGCAACGCCTCGATTTTCATGACAATGACAATATTGATATCATCATCATCACCTTTGTAATTACCGTCAACATGCTCATAACCATCATCATCCTTACTAACACTGTTGTCACTTGGTGGGCTGCTATGTTACGGCGATTACTTTACCAGCAGTCGTTTTTATTACATAAGGACTCCGTTCCAATGTACTGTAATGTCACAAATCTTTGTGTACAGTATGATGATAAATAAGAATAATCAAAACAACTTTATGTACAAAGATTATAATTATTGTTTATTTTGCCATTGTCATCGTTTTACACTTGTGTGTGTACAGTATGTGCAGCACGTGGATTAACACTCACAGAAATTTCTCAAAGCTTTATGGAAATCACCATTGTTAAATAGTTAATGTCAGGTGTTCCTCCTTGCACATGTGAGGGAACAGTAAGACAATCCAAGCCGCGCCTTAAACATGCATAGACTCAATTATTAACGGACCAACAGCCAGACATCCAGCTATAGAGATTACATTACAGTGTATTTTAGGCATTTAACTAAATGCACTCACTTACAGTGAGTTTAAAAGTTGAATGTCAGGCATTCCTAGATTATTATGAGCAACAAATAAAAGGAATGGATGACAAAACAATCAGAATTTTACAAATATAAATTCGCCCCTATAATACTTGTGTATAATAGCGTTTGGTATTATAAGTATTGTTACTATTCGACCATAAAAACCTCATGAGACAATTCAGTCCAGGCTTTAGATGGATCCCATTAATTCCTTAATATCCCATTTTCAATATTCATGTCAGGGTTCTAGCAAGTTTCTGTGGGTACAAATTTCAATGAGAGCCTATGTACAGTATTTTGTTTTTGTTTTGTTTTTTACAAAGAAAAGCCCACTGTATGTACAGTACTTTGTTATAAATTGTTGAAAATAGCTGATCTACAAGCTGTGGTATTTTTTGAAGATTTTTGAACGTTTTTTTAAACATTCCAGAAAGGTTTTTCCTATAATGACATGCCCAAAATAGGGATGACAGGTTGAAAGTGGTTTAAGAATACTGTTACTGAGCATAATTTACAGTATTGTGAAGAAAGTCAGAAACAACCGTACAACAGACTTCTCCCAATGCCGGACTGATCAAAGCTAGACTGGAATGCGATGAGGCCTCAGAAAAAGCAAAAAATAAATAAAAAATGAATGAACAAGCAAGCAAACAGGAGGGACCAGTTGTTGCCTTTTACATTATAGCTAAGAACGAACCCTTCCAGAATAATGCATCCAGGCCTAGGGCTGTCACGATTATGACATTTCACTTGAGGATTGATTGTCGCTCAAATAATTGCGATTAACGATATGATTGTGTTTGTCGTTGAACATTGGAACATTATTAATACAAATTTAATTTCCGTTTGGCTTTTAGGCTTCGTAAACAAAAGTCGCACAGGGCAGATATGACAAATAACTTACATATTTAATAACATACTTTAAAAATAAACCTTAACAGTGGAAATAGAAAATATTTGATAATTTTTCAACATGGAAATGATTATGACGATTAAGCAAAACAATTATTTCAATTAACTCAAATAATTGCGATTAGACGAGTATGTAATAATTGTGACAAGCCTATCCAGATCCATTATATGTTTGGCACATAAATAAAAATTGCATGAGAAACAAGGAAACACAAGGTCAGAGACTTGTTTGTAGTCAGACTAGTTTTGATCAGCGTTCGTTTACATGAGTGGTGCTTATCTAGGTTCTGATTAACTCAGTGTGATTGCAGCTGTGTTGTGTTGAAGCAAACACAGGTATGATGAAAATGTTAAAAGGTTTTTTCGTACAGAAATCAATCACTTTAGTTTTCAACACTCATTAATGATTGGTTTGTCTGCAAATATATGCAGGCCTGCCGTCTGTCTCATTGATCAGCTGATAGGATCACTCTCAACAACGCACTTCATCCCAGCAATAAAAGGAATGGACTTTGATCCCAATGACAATGCAGAACTTATTTCCTAATTATTTGCCTGATAAGCTTTTTGTTGCCTGCACCGGACCATGTCCCTTCTCTCCATGGTGTATACTCACTGATAGGATGATGGTGCTGAGAGTTTGAGAGACAGACTATTGGACCACTGTTTTCCAGACTGATGTTGATGATGTTGAGGACATCAAGGTCAGAGTTCAGGAAAGGAGGGCCTCCTGGAGCTGACTGCCCACAGACACACCCACTCTGGCATCTATAGAGATACACTCTGTGTATTGCCCTCAGAAGAGACTAGAAAGGAGAAGCAACATGTCTTCCATCATCAGGCAGTCTTCAGTCACCTCTACAGCTGAAGGTCAGTTAAGTTATTTTGTTTGTTTGTGCTTTTTTCTTTCCCTCACTTGTGTTTCTATGTGCGGTACACTCATTCTGTTCTCCACTGACCTCTGTCTATCAGGTAGGAAGGAGCCTTCCTCTGTCTCTTCCAGTGAAGTGAGGTTAGTGCTGCTGGGCAAGACTACGACTGGGAAAAGCTCCACCGCCAACTCCATCCTGGGTCGCAGGGCCTTCAAGTCAAAGGTCAGCAGTTTCTCCATCAACCAACAGTGCCGTAGAGCGTGCGGCGATTTCCATGGCAGACACATCACTCTCATGGACACACCAGCCTCGGTGGACAGACAGCAGACCTCCAAGGAGGTGCAGAGGGAGCTTAGGAGGTGTGTTACTCTACTCTTTCCGGGCGTGCATGCCTTCCTCCTGGTGCTCCAGACCGGGAGGTTCACCCAGGAAGAGAGGGAGGCCGTGAGGCTTATTCAACAGGCACTGGGACCCCAGGCTCTGGAGTTCTCTGTGGTGGTGTTCACCCGTGGAGACGGTCTGGATGAGGGGATGTCTGGGAGGGATTGCCCCATGCAGTGGCCTGAGGGTCTGGCTGAGTTGGTGGCCAAGTGTGGAGGGAGGCACTGCACCTTCGGCAACCAGACCTCAAAGACCAAGGACCAGGTGGCAGTGCTCCTGAGCTTGGTGGACAGCATATCGGAGGCCAACGGAGGAAGCCCCTACACCTGCAAAACGCTCCGAGAGCTGTGTGACCCGGCAGAAGAGAAGGCGGCCCTAGTTCCACAGCAGAAAAAGAGGCTAGAAAGGGTGAAAGAGGAGCTGCAGAAGGGGGAAAGGAAGGAGGCAATGAGAGAGTGGTACCAGAGAGAGCTAGAAAAGATTCAGCAGAATAGCACCAGGCAGATGGAGGATCTGATGAGAAACCAACAGATGGAACGTGAGATGGAGACAAAACTATCCAGAGAGAGGGAGGAGGCGGCCGGAAGAAAGAGGACGGAAGACAATGACAAGAGAGAGAAGGAGCGGCAGATCCAAGATATGGCGAGAGTCACGGAGATAAGGCAGGAGGAGGAGACAAAGAGGGAGGCATTGCAAGAGCAACTTGAAGAAGTCATCAAAACACTCAAGGAGCAGCAAGACACGGAGGGGAGCATGAGGAGAGAGGTGGAGAATCTCATCCAGAGAGACAGAGCAGAAAATGAAAATAAGGAGAGACAATGGCAACTTCAGCAGCTAGAGAGGGAGCAGACCATCAGGCAGAGCGAGGAGGTGAAGAGAGAAGCTTTGCAAAATGAATTGGATCGACTCACCCAGATCATTGAGGAGCAGAGCAGGAGGGAGGAGCAGAGTGCGAGGCAAAGGGAGGAGCTGACCAGGACTGAGAGGGAGAAGAGCAAAAGGGAGAAAGAGAGGGAGCTGGAAAACCAGACAGAGGAGAGAAAGAAAAGGGAGACCCTTCAGCAGCAGTTGAGGCTTGTCACAGCGAAGGCGGAGGCCCTTCAGCAGCAGCTGAAGAGGGTCACATTGAAGGTGGAGGAACAGAAAGCAAAGGAAGCAAAGTTGAAGAGAGAGCTGAACGAGAGCCTGCAGAGGGAGAGAGAGAGATGTGAAATATGCACACTGAGGGAATGTAACGTGGGGCGTTCAGAGCTGTTTGACGGGGTCATCGTAAAGTGGCCTGCAGCGGAACACACCAGCGCAGCAGCATTTGTCAGACCTTGCTCAGGGTATCCCAGAGAGATGGGACTGCTTATTCTGAATGCAGCTCTGGAGACCATTGGTACTCCCTGCTGTATACAGTGAGTAATTGAAGGGACCTTACTGACATTTGGTATTTTTGCACTGTATATGCATGTGTCAAGACATACACAGTACAACTGAAGACTGATATCATCATGTATATTGACTGTTTGGAGATCTTTTACATTTTTACTTAAAAGAATGTTCAAATGGAAATAATTGCAATGTGCCCTAAATAAGCTAATGCACAAAAATAGTACAAGTTCTAAAAAAAATGTATGGGATCATCTGATAATAAAGACGATCAAGTGTTACTAAAGTGCATCCAGTGTTTTTCACTGATACTGTGACCTCAGCTCTGCTCTGCCCCAAAGCCAAATGCTGCCTTTATCCGCAGCTGTAGCCATTTGATCTGAAGAACAGGCCCACTGTGGTTGATTATGAAAATCAGAGTGGATTGGCACTGGAGTTAAGAGGTCAGAGGCTGATATTCCCAGAAGCTAGCAGGTAGTGGAGAACAGTGAGTGTAATAAAGAGAATCTAAGGTAATGGATTAGTTTTACTGTGGGAATAATCCCTTAATTTTGAGTAATTTAGTAAGTAAGGAAACATCTTTTTCAAGGTAGACCACTCTTCAGCTACATCTGTATAACAATTCCAAATCATATTCTGGGGCAGAATGTTTTTTTTTTTGTTTTGTTTTGTTTTGAATTGAATACACCAAAATACTTTCAAGTGTGGTAAACCTACAAAAGCAAGGCACGATCGACACATATTGTACACAGCTGCAGTTACAGTAGCCAATACCCCGGTTGCCTGTCCTCTCTTATATCTGTGTTCTGTGTTTTGAGTAAAGCATCCTATCTGCTCTGTCTGCAAGCTCTGGATTGTCAATGTAGCCAGGCAGCACTATCTGTCTCTTCCCAGAGACGGGTAATGCCAGGTGACCTACATTTGGACTGATGTTACCGGAGAGAATCTACAAGGTAAAACCAGGAGCTGTCTGGAATTAAAGGAATAGCAGCTGAGACTTTTTATGTGAACAGACATCAACACATCCTAATCCTAATTGAGCATAAAGAATTGTGAAGATATATCAGATCTACAAGCTCACCTCGTGTTGCATTGCGATGCGCTGTGATCTTGTAGTTCTGCTATTATCGCTATTTTTGGAAATGTTGAAAATTTGGAAATCTGCCCAAAATAGTGACGCCAGGTTGAAAGTGGTTTAAAGTGTTGGCTGTAGTTTATTAATTTGTGCTATTGTAAAATAAGATGTACAATGTGTATGTTGTGCAGTCTGAGCAGTTATTCTTGATAATTTATCCTACTATTAGGCCTAGTGCTAAAGAAAGGCTTAGCAACAATAATATCAAAGACTGTGGAGATCAGATTAGAGATTATAGTGTACAAAGGTAATTAATGCAAACAATGTTGTCCAATGCAAGCATTCTAAATGCACGCAGGTTCACATTTTGCTGCAACAAAATCATATAAAATAATCATTGTTAAGTTCCTTGGTTATCGATCATTTGCTGCAGGTTTGCAGAAAATAATCACTGTATACACATGATCTAAGTTATGTATGAAGTGAGCAATGTCAACGATGTAAATCAGGGATGTTCAACTGATTTTGACCCAGGGACCACCATCCTGACTAAGCGCCCAAATGCCCAGAAGAACTTAAAAAAAACTGTTTCTCACCGGAAGGCTAAAGTCGCACAAAAACAGAATACCATCAAAAACAAGAACACTAGAACGTGAACCATAAAAGACACAAGTTATACCTGTGTTGCACCAACTGACTAAAAACAGGGTTTAAATACACAGAACCATACTCAATTGGTAAGACCTGTGAAGGAAGTAAGGAAGAGGCCCAATTTCTGTCCAACATGGCTGCTGTGCATAGAGCCTATTGTCTCATTTGTAGGAATACAAGAACGCTCACCCCAAAACAAGCTCGCCCCGGGTCAAATCCGGGACAGACTTTTTGTAAACAAAGAGTTGAACTGCCCATATTTGATTGAAAATTGCATAGCCTACTTACCAACCACACTGAAACATGGGGTGTCAGCAAATGGGGCAGTCATCTGTACAATGGCTGGTGTAGTACTCCTTAAAAAAGCACAGAAACCGGATGAGTTATTATACCTTAAGGCCTATACACCTTGCATGCTGATTGATTGGCAATGTACTAGAATTTTGTAATAATGGGAAAGATATAATAATAAATAATAATAATAAAGTAAGAAGCACATGTCAAACTATATTGTTTAAAACAGATAGGCCTACTGTAACAACGATAATCATACAGTTTGATGATAAGGGAATCCAATGGCTCCTAGAAGTGTGCCATTAGAACCTGCAGGACGTTTGAAGCACTCGCACGGCAATTAGTCCAATACAACAAAAACAGTGAATTTAGAGCTAGGCTGTGGAAAAGCTTTTGGGAAAACAACAACAAAAACGCTTGTATGACTTTTTTGCCAATGTGGAAAACACTAATAGGTTAGAATTACTACTTAATACATTAGTGTGGTTAAAATGGTCTTAAGTTGCAACAGAAGCAACAGTGCTATTACATTGCTGACATGTACTAATTCAGAATCAGCTTTATTGTCACATTACAGGTTTACAGAAGTAAGAGATCAGGTGAAATTTTTGTGCATAGTTCCCATCGTATTGTTATTTCAATAGGAGAAAAAAAGGAAGGGAAGAAGGGGGGGGGGGGGGTGCAAGGGGTAAAGGAGATCAAAGAAAACAAACAAATGATCTACATATTTACTACACATAGTACCTGAGATAAGATATAAAATGTGCGTGAGCATAGCAGCAGACGTATACAGTGCATGATATATTTATGGACGTTAGTTAAGGTGCTAGAAAATACAAAACAAAAGACTTAAGTCAGTGCGTTGTACATGGGATTAAGGTGCTAAATGTCAGCCTGTGTCGACCACATTATCCACATAAGGTAGACTGACACTGGTATAATCCGAAGAGCAAAGAAAAAAGTCCAAGTCACTTATCCCTGGTATAATCCACAGGTATGTCCAAGGAAGAGCAAAGGTCTGAGACCAGCCTGACAGCACCGCCTGTCATCAGGGTGGTGAACAAGGCTAATGCCTACAAACATGCAAGGCAAAATAATGTCCAAAATGTCCACCAGAGTAACCAAAAAGTCCAACCAAAGAATAAGGACTTCAAACCATGACAAAAAGGTTTAAGCTCTATGTTCTGATAGTAACAGCTAGTGTTTGTTTAATATCAGGGGTCTCCCTATCTCTGCAGCTCTTTAATATACAGAAAATCTATTTTTAGATGGATTGCCAAGTCCATCCAACCAGGACAATACCAATTTATCAGCTTCAATTTGTTAGTGTTTCAGTTCCAATTTTGTCTGCTCACTGCTATGTGTCATCACTTCTAATTTCACTTTTTTAACCTCTGTCCTATATGAGTTCTTTCTCCCGATTGAATAGAATTGGTGTCCTGACCTGAAAATGCATTTTCTGTTCACCAAAGAGCTGGAGAGTCAGGGAGACACTGACCTGTTACTGAACAAACACACTATAGCAATGATTAGAATATAGAGCTATTTAACACTTATTTTAACAAAATAACTTACTGCAATTTTAAATTGACTGAATGATAATATTCATTAGACAAGACAAATGGTGTTTTTTTCTGGTGTGTTTTACACCCAGAGCCTTAAATGAAGAGTGGGTGCTGACAAAGTCTGTGAAGGGACATTTCTATTTGTCACAACAAGGATAGAGGAATAGTGGCATCAATGCTGAGGCAATGCCCTCTGCTGTACGTATGAATTTAATTGTTTAATTTCTCAGTGGAACATCAGACATGTATCATAATGTACAGATACAGTGATAGCTTGCTTCAAAATAGGACAATACAATTTCCAAAACTGTCCAGAGATGATAAATCCTACTCCAAGCAGGCTGAAACGAATATCAACAGTGACTCAGATTAAGGATACCCAATCAGTCACGTCTTGAAAATGTAAAACCTCAATCGTAAAAATTACTGACATTCTAGAATGTTATAATTATAGTATCAACATCTCTGATAATTAATAATGGCATGACTGTATTTCATGCTTGATTTACACAAGTCCACATGATCTGCTGCTGGGATTAAGAGATTATCATTCATGCCTAAATGCATGATGGTGAGGTATTATCCTTTGATTCCCACTGTGACCTGGCTCCCTGTCATGGCTAAAGTTACCTGATCGGTGGGAGCTCCAAGTGTATCCCTGTGAAGGGACTGAACGGGGGACCACTAGTGGATGCCAAGCTACATTCTGCATCATGGGGACTTGTTGAGGAGTCGTTGCCAGCCAATTTTAGCATCAACAGTCAAAGGGGAACTGAGAAAAGTACTGACTGACGCACACACACCCACACGCACACATCTTCTTGGCAGTTATATATCATATCATGTGTGCGCTTGACGCACAAAGTAGCATGCCTGCTGAGGGCTTATAAACAGTGAAATTCAGCCCCGTTCCTTGAGGAAGCTACAGACTCACATGGTGGCATGGACATACCATATGTCACCTCCTCGCCGGCAGTTATACATCCTTCAGCATGAGTTCCTAGCAGCAGTGGCCATTGTAATGTCAGCGAGCGAAGCCAGAGGGTCTGTTTGTATTTGAAGGACAGACATCCTGCTGCCAACTGTGACCCCTGTGCTGCGGTGATGGCTGTGGCTGAAACTTGCCTTCAGGGAATCACTGGGGAAGGTGACAAGGACAGCATGAGAGGCCAGGGTTATAACATTACCACACCATGAAATATAAATAATGTGTATGATTCCATGCAGCCTAGCATCTGCTTGACATCTGTATTAAATCTCTTGAGCATTGTTGCCTTTTAATACTGCAGGTCAAAATGAGCCTTAAAAAATCCCTTATAAAAAAAAATAAAAAAAACTATATTTTGCCTGTAAATGTTCTTTATTTAAATGTTATTTTTTGCACTCTCCCACTTCTTTTTTTGGGATATTTTTTTGATTAGCCTATGCTGCTGCATTGTCAGAAGGAAGCCGAACAAAAATAAGTTTTACTCTTCTGTATACAAGATGTAACAATAAAGCACAACCTTGATCCAACTCAATCTGGTTCTTGTTCCTTTCTTGTTATGAATTGGTGAAAATAAAAAGGCTGGCACAACTTTATAAAGGTTTCAATGTTTCAATAGAATACTCCTTTTAGCTTTAATTGATAGTAGCATACATTGCTTGAAGAGATAAAAGCCAAAAATACATCTGTACTTTGCTATATACTGGAAATATATTTCTCAACTCTAGCTTTATTCGGTGCACATAAACAGAATGTAGGTCTATCTAATTGCACATTCCATTCTCCTATAATAATGACCTATATTCCCCATCCAACAAGCAGACATACTGTACACACATTATAGACAGACACAAGACACGGACACACACACTAGTTCTTTGGATTATGTCTATTCTTATGTGATGTGTTTCTTCTCTTGATTCAAACATATTTATGTACTTTATTTTGTTAGTGAAACACTCTTCCAGAACCCATTTGGATGAAAGCACTTCAGTAGAGGAGAAGTTAGTGCTCAACTACCTGTGAGCGGGTGCTGCCAAAAATATTACATTTATATAAGCTTGGGACATTGAAGAGGTGCAACTCTTGCTCATAGTTGCTAAAACCAGCTTTATTTACTTAATACATAAAATTAAAAAAAATGGCCATCATCAGAATGTACAGTAATGAGTCTGAGTGGACAGACTATAGTGTATCCTCTGGGTAAGGTGGACAAGCAGTTCAGGCACTTAACAAGACATCTTGCAACAGTACTCAATAGTCATGTAACCCATTTAAAGTGCAGGCAGGCAGAATGACAAACAGAGAAAGAGATAAACTAACGAACTTCCTACAATTGAGAAAGACAAACTTAACATTAAGAAATCTTAAATCTCAAACTGCATAAGGCTATATTGTCTAATCAGTCTGTCTCTGCTAAGGCCTGATCTAATCTCTATTCAATGACCTATATTCTCCTTATACACCAGGAGCCAGTTGCTCCACCTCACACTAAGTTCAACTGGCTCCTGGCCTCTCATTCTGAGTGAAGATATCAATTAATAAATCAATAATCCCACAGACAAT
This sequence comes from Gymnoscopelus microlampas, assembly GCF_963454915.1. Lineage (NCBI taxonomy): Eukaryota > Metazoa > Chordata > Actinopteri > Myctophiformes > Myctophidae > Gymnoscopelus > Gymnoscopelus microlampas. Next base: position 25,626,355 of record NC_139939.1, read on the forward strand.
ATTCACCTGGATAATAATAACTATATAAATGAGCAATTCTCAATTATTACTATACCTTTCAAAAAACAGTATTCCAACCCAAAAGGTGCTTTAATGGTATTGTTTTGTAAAAAAAGAAAGAAAAGAAACAAATTAAAAGTCTATTTTAATATAATAATTGCTACAGACTAATGTTATCCATTCAGGAGAGAGAGAACTCATACAGTATAGGCCTACTGGGAAACATTTGAAATAGGAAGAGATTAAAAAAAATAAGTTTTAACTAGAACACTGTGGGGTTTCTCCTGATTGGATAAAATTGGTATCCCAACCTGAAAATGTAGTGTGTGTGTGTGTGTGTGTGTGTGTGTGTGTGTGTGTGTGTGTGTGTGTGTGTGTGTGTGTGTGCGCGCGCGCGCGTCCTAAGAGGTTGTTACAGATCCCTGTAGTGAATATAGGCTACTCTTTAGTCTTTAAAGCAATGATTTGAGTAGCCTACAGCTTTAACTTTGTAACAAAACAAAACCTTTATTTTAGTACAAAATCATTTAGACACCCGCTTTAATTTTAAACGTCCTTGTTGGCAGCAACATTGCTGTCATCTTTTTAAATGTCCATTTTATCAATGAAATGTCCATATTGAAGTTGCATAATCACACACAAAACAAACGACAATACAGACAAACAAAATGATCAGTGACATACCTGTGCCTTCTGCCCAGAATGTTCAGGAGTTGTTACGTTTACTTTTTAACTGTATTTATTTTGTTTAAAGACTCTTTTCTTTCAACGTAATACTCCTCTGTTTCTTCTGACGTGCTCAAACCCAACAGGTGATTTCAATGTTACTGTGATTAGGGTCACATGATAAATGCCCATGAAATAGGCCATAATGCAAATAACTGAACAGTAGAAGGCACTATATTATACAACAATACAGTATGTTACCCACAATAAAAAATATATTCACAATTTTCACAAAAATAAACAATAAAATAACAAAATACAACCAATCTCTGGGACAGCTAGGCCTAGGCTACTGTGCATGAATGAACCATGAAAGAACAGAGTGAGCATCATGGGCTATCTCCGTGACACTGAATTAATTAGATGCAGCTGAACCTAATCTCGAACCTATAGCTATTATTTTTTCTCGTTTCAACTATAGCCTACATTTATAGAAACGTAGTAAATAAAAAGCTCTCTCAGAATCCATTGGGATGAAATCACTTTACGAACAAGATGTGACCTGATTTGCTGTGGTGGAAAGTAACTAAGTACATTTACTCAAGTTCTGTACTTAAGTAGCTACAGTATTGAGGTATTTTTACTTTACTGGAGTATTTCCATTTTTCAGAAGTTTTACTTCTACTCCACTACATCTCAGAGTCAAATATTGTACCTTTTACTCCACTACAATTATTTGAAAACTTTAGTTACTTGTTACTTTACTACTTAGATTTGGATTATGGCTAGGCCTATACAAAACAAACACTAACCACTTCAGCCCTATTTAAAGCCCTATTTTTGAAAATAGCCAAAGACCCATATCTGCTATTTTCAAAGCATGTGTATACATTTTGAAACTTGTGAAATGGGACATTCTGCATAATGAGTAGCCTACTTTTACTTTCAGTAGGCTACAGTATATTTCAATTTGAATACTTTTGTACAGGACTTTTATTTGTAACAGAGTATTTCTACATTGTGGTATTTGGTGCTTTTACTTCAGTACAAAATGTGAGTACTTCCTCCACCACTGCTGATTTGACGTAGATCGTCAATCAACTATCCTCATCACCTACGTCTTTCCTCATAATCAGATGGTTGTGTTGTGTGAGTGAGAGGCTGAGAGCCTCAGAGCGGTTGTTTGGCAGCAGCAGCACCAGCTGCTGGTGCACGTGGTCTCCAGTAAACAGCTGTGCGCTCAGAAGAGCATCACAGATTAGTTGAACCACAGGACGACACGCACTACGACGCTCGGATCTGCATGGCCGGGCGACAGATTGGCCACCGATTTTACGCACGACACGGCTTGCCTCTTTTTTTGTTTATATAATGAATGGGATGCTTATGCTTAAATGTTTTAAGCCTCTAGTACTGAAATGACCGTACAAAAGAGCGGGCAATGAATAACACCAGCATCTCTGCAGGGAGTGGAAGCGAGGAGGACTCAGTGGCACAGCGCGCTCTCATAGGGTCCATTCTCACCCTGCTCATTGTCTGGACGCTACTCGGCAACTTAACGGTGTGTGTCGCCGTCTTCAGGTTCAGGCACTTGCGGGCGAAGGTGACCAACATCTTCATCGTGTCTCTCGCCCTGTCGGACCTTCTGGTCGCGGTGCTGGTGATGCCATGGAGGGCTGTGACGGAGGTCACCGGCTTCTGGCCGTTCGGGGCGTTCTGCAACACCTGGGTGGCGTGCGACATCATGTGCTCCACGGCCTCCATTCTGAACCTGTGCATCATCAGCGTGGACCGTTACTGGGCCATATCGAGCCCTTTCAGCTATGAGAGGAGCATGAACAGGAGGGTGGCCTCTATTATGATCGCCGTGACCTGGTCGGTGTCCGTGGTCATCTCCTTCGTCCCCGTGCAGCTGGACTGGCACCGGCGGGCAGACATCATAAGAGACTTGACCGCTCATCATAATAACCTGACGCTCGATGATAATGGGAACTGCGATACGAGACTGAGTCGAACGTACGCCATCTCCTCCTCTCTGGTCAGCTTCTACATCCCCGTGGCCATCATGATCGTCACATACACGCGGATCTACGGGATCGCCCAGCTCCAGATCCGGAGGATCTCGTCGCTGGAGCGCGCCGCGGAGCACGCACAGAACTGCCGCTCGGACGCACCTGCGCTCTCGGAGAGAGCGCAGGTGCGTCCGAGAGGCAGTTCTGCTTCTGACCTGTTCTCACAACTCAATGCAAATCATCATCATCATCATCATCATCATCATCAACATCATCATTCTCGACATCGCTCTCATTCCCACCCTCACTCCTACCCTCATCCCACCCCGCAGTCCCACCGCGCTCTGCGAGTCTCCATAAGGAAGGAGACCAAAGTTCTAAAAACCCTGAGCATCATCATGGGTGTGTTCGTGTTCTGCTGGTTCCCCTTTTTCGTTCTCAACTGCGCTCTGCCGTTCTGTCCCGGGTCGGAGTCGCCGCCCAACGCGCAGCGCGGACTCCACTGCGTCAGCGAGACGACCTTCGACATCTTCGTGTGGTTCGGCTGGAGCAACTCCTCTCTCAACCCCGTCATTTACGCGTTCAACGCGGATTTCCGCGACGCGTTCCTGCGCCTGCTGGGCTGCCGTAGGGGCAGTAAGCGCTGGGTGAGCGCAGCTGTGGAGACCATGGTGGCGAGCAACGACAAACACGACAGCTCACTGAACACCATGGAGCCCGGCGTGGCTTACTGTGTCAACACCAGAGGAAGCAGGGACAGTGGCACCATCACTGTCTCTTTGTTTTATCACAACAGGGATCCAGCCTCGGGCATGCAGGTGATGGACACATTGGACACAGTGGACACAGTGGAGGATGGTAATAAAGCTAACGGTACTGATGACACAGACAAGCAGACAGAGTTACCTGTATAGTATGAACAAACTGGAACACATCAAGGATTTCATCCTCATTGGGGGAAAAAAGCACAGAACAGATTCAGCAGGCCGGGCCTGCATGGAACAGCTATAAAAGCTGAAATAACAAAGCATTGCATGCTGCTCAGGGCCCTACTTTTATTTAGAGCTCTATGGATTACTTCATTCCAAAAGCATTATTATAATAGAGATAACATCATTTAGGATTAGTCCGATTCTCGGGGAATGGGATTATATAATAACTCACATGGGCGCCCTTTCTTTTGAGCGCCTCTGTGTGAACGCCCTATATAGGCCCTCATTTCTTCCTGCTGCACCTCCTGGGAAGAAAAAAGAAAACATTAATAATTTGTGTAGGAGTTCATGTGGAAGATGCCCCGGCCTGATTTTGTGCATGTCAGTGTGAGAACAAACAGGTTTTTTCTTTCCAGCATCCTACCCTAGCCAACAAAAATGGTGGTGGCGTGGACTAGTGCTGTCTAGTCAGAGTGGTAATGAGGTTGATGCATTACTGGGGTCGCAGAATAGTTCAAGGCATGCAGTCTGCACAAATCCCATATTTTGCCTGTGCTGTGAATAATGTTCTGTGTCCCTGTGCCTCAAATCTATGACTGAAACCACAGTATGGTGAAAAGGAGGGAGGGAGACAAAGATATTTTTTCTGCTATTACTGTCATCACATCTTTATGTCACAGAGTCACCAATAACATCTATGCATCTTTGTTTAATGAGATTATCTTGTCGATGATAAATATGTATGGGCCTTAATGGAACTAGTGGTGCAATTCTTCCCTACAGCATAGTACTATATTTGTTCCATTTTACACAGTTTTATCACTTGGTCATGAAAAGTGCTATACAAAATATATAATATCACATTGTATCATATCATATAATAATTGCTGTTAAATTAAATGAGACAAATCAGTCAAAATGTATTGTCTGACTAAAGATGCAACAGAGCTGTAGTTTTGTGTCCAGTGGGTCTAAAATGAAAATATTGATCAACGTCCATTTTACAATTACACATTTTACTAATAAAATCAGTAGTTAACAAAGTATCCAATTTCACCACCAAGTGATAAAATGCTTCCATGTGTCCATGAATTATTGAGGTCTGTGAGCACACACACAGACATTGTACGTAATGTGCTGTAACTGTGCTTTCCAAAGGAGAAGTACATGTGGTTTGGAGTCGACAGCCTTATGGCGTTCATTGTGTAATGGGCTTTTAACCTACATACCACCCACATGTGCTGGAGGCCTATCCCACTGTATGTAAAAATAGTCACAATGCCAAAGAGGATTAATAAAACAAATGTCAAATGAATAAAAAAACATGTGTTCCTTAGTAACTTACATTACATGTGAGTTAATGATATCATATAAGCCTTTTTACACCACATTTGTTTACCCATCAAATTCAGAAATTACTTGTTACTTGACAGCTTTCCTAGAAATGTAGTGGAGTCAAAAGTATAATGTTTGTCTTTGAGATGTATAGTGGAGTGTCAAGTACAGATACCTCAAAATTCGGGGGTCCTTCACATGAAATGTTTGAGAACCACTGCTTTACACCACCTGGATGCCCCTATTTCACCTAATATTTGTGTGTGCCTAAGAGCACAGTACCGAGGAATATGAGAAATTGAAGGTTTTCTCTGAGGAATGATATAAAATGATTACAACAATAAATATTGACAGACTAACATCTGCCCTTATTTCTAGCCGTAGATTACGCGACTCTCGTAGATGTATTTTATCGATTCTGACATTAAATCGATAAGATACTTCTACGAGAATCGTAATCTACGGCTACCTTATTTCATCCTTTTTTGATTCAATCCTCTCCTCACCCAAATGACTTCACACCATTACTGTGTTTATCCCAGGGTAGTACTTGACCAGGAAAACTTGGCATGAGCCCTTAAGGCTGAAGACTATACATAGATCCAGAGGGAACTATTAATCAATTTGTGTGGTTCAGGCGAGTGACCTGATCTTATGGGAACGTAAAGCATAGCTAACTAGAAAAGTAAGTACTGTGCTGAGACCCAAGGAACCACAAAGGCAATTACTGCTGTGGCTTAAACAGTCACAATGTGGTTTAAACTCAATAATGGCCTGCAGGTTTGGGTAAAGACATTTTGCTCATCTTTTTAAATGTACGTTACTTTGTGGATGTATAAATTATGTTCATTATGGATCTGTTTTTACTTTAATCTGTGGGTATGTCATTAGCCATGCAAGGCATTTACAGCAACTTAAACGTGTCAATTGTGCAACAAAGTATAAATTACGTTTTTACACTTGAATGTGTGAATGTACACATTATTGTTGAGTAAAGCAGCTCTGGTCTCTCAGTCTAATGTGTTCCCTCTAATCCGGTATGTGAACTAATATTATCCAGTAAGACCTTATAATCCCCTTTGGTCCTTTGGGAATGCTAGCTACATCCCGACATTGTATTCTCAATAATCTGCAGAATCCAGAGGGAGCCAGGGAAGGAGAGTCTTTAATGTCACAGTGATATTACGGATGTATAGATATAGGCTACACAGTAAAATCCTTAGTGTTAATTTAACTCTTTGCTGGTCCATTTTGACAAGAGTTAAATGAACACTCCTGATTTTACCGTGTTGATATGGCAGTGACACACCAGAATTCATATAAGTTCATATTCCAACAAGTGTTCTCTAGTAGTCTCTACATTTACAAACAATGCAATCAAGAGCACTTTAACTACATGTGTCTTGCATACAGTTAGTATGGCTTAGTGTTTATAGGTCCCTGTGTGTGTGTGTGTGTGTGTGTGTGTGTGTGTGTGTGTGTGTGTGTGTGTGTGTGTGTGTGTGTGTGTGTGTGTGTGTGTGTGTGTGTGTGTGTGTGTGTGTGTGTGTGTGTGTGTGTGTGTGTGTGTGTGTGTGTGTGTGTGTGTGTTGTGTGCGTGCGTGCGTGCGTGCGTGCGTGTGGTTACGTAAACTAGGGAATGTCTACGTGTTTGCATTTGTATGTGTTTTTTGAGGGCTGACTCTGGAGCCAGTACAACTTATAATACTTAATTGGATGAGCAGTGCCAAACATGATTAAGAAAATAGGGGCTGGGGAGGGAGGGCTGGAGAGGGAGAGGGAGAGGGAGAGGGAGAGGGGACTGGGAGGGAGGGAGGGAGAGAGAGAGAGGGGGGGGGGGGGGGGGGGGTGAAAAGGGTACTGCTAAGAAATATATAACTTAGGGATAAGTAGTGGATTTGAATACTTGACGTGTATGGAAAAGAGAATTCTAGTAATAGGGAGAGTGGAAAAAGGAGAGGTAAGGAAGAGCGCAACTAGATTGTTACAGTCACATCCATTTCATTCATGAAATGAGACATGTTATCTTAACATGAATATTTCCAGAGGAAGCAGGCAGGCTGTCACCACTAGTCGGAGCAGTGGTGCACACAAATGGGTTGCCAGTTCTAATTGCTGCTGCTGAATGGAGCAGTTAATTATTAGTGCCAGCCACTGCAAAACCCGCCACCCTACTCCCACAGTGTCCCAACAACAAACTAAAAATAGATGGGTCATGGAACTCAGAGCAACAGAGAGGGGGATAAAATGAGATGGAGAAATAAGACGTTGTGTTTGGTTTTGTTTGTGTATGTGTGTGGTGCATGTTTTTTTTGTTTTGTTTGTGTGTTGGTGTAGCCTATAAGTGAGCGCCTTATAAATCAAAGCTCAGCTAATTTTGCAAAAGTGTTGAGCTTGTAGTAGACAATGTGCCACCAAGTACAAATCAAGCATAACTTTTCTTGGAGGCAGAGCTGCGGCAGCACCAAAATGATAAGAATTATTGGTTTATTATAATATTATTGGTCGAGCATTAAATGGTACAGCAAAATTGTATTGCCAATGGAGTTTTGTAATAGATTATGCCCATGCACTGGCCATACTGACCAGGTTAGCTATAGTGACTGAATTATTTTTGAAATTCCACAACCTACTTACAATCTATGTGTGGGCAACTACAATTGGCACTCGAACAATAATGTGTGTACATAAAAAGAAAATCATATTTGATATATGTTTTTCTTTTAGATTTAACTTGCTTAATTTATAGAGACTTTTGGAGGTTTCCTATATATAAGAGCAACAGATTTGTTATTGCCTGAAAACGACCTTTTATATAGAGGATTTGGCTTTGCCATGTTTAGTCTACGGGAAGTACCTGGAAAAGATACACCTCTAGACATGAAATAACCATAGACATTTGTGGAAATAACAAACATGCACGTTGGCAACTATTGTAAATGGATACTGCTAAAATAATGAACAAAATACAATGGCAATGGATTAGAATGTTAGGTAAATGTCAGTGAACAGAGGCTGGCTCGGGAGGCTAGGTAGGTAGGTTTTGTCCTAAACTGACCTGTGTGGATGGGAGTGCTCTCCTCCAGGATGACAAAGTCTCCACCTGCAGGGCACAAGTGGTCACTGAGTAGCTCACCCCATGTGCCATTATGTCTTCCATTCCCCAGTTTCAAGGAGTCTTCAAGCTTGCAGCCACCCATCAAATCATCTCAAATGTATTTATAAAGCACATTTAAAAACAGCCCTCGTTGACCAAAGTGCTGTACAGAACATGGGGCAATAACCATAAACATAAACTATCAATAAAACACAAATAAACCATTATTATAAACAATAAAAATGTACCATACCAGGGGGATTCAAATGTTAGTGGATAAAAGAGGGTTTTAAGCCTGGACTTAAAACGATTCAATGGAGGGGCCAGATCTGATAGGGAGGGGAAAGCTGTTCACAGTCTAGGGGCCGTGACAGCGGTCACTGCTGTAGTTTATTTCTCGGGACAGCTAGTAGCCCAATTCATCTGACCCGAGGGACCTGGAAGTAGTAGGAGGGGTCAAAAGGTCAGCGATGTAGGAGGGGTCCAGTACGTTTAGAGCTTTATACCCATGACATACCGATTCTAACCCATTTAAAGGAGAATTAAAAAACGTTATTAAAAAAATAATTGGGGGGGCTTTTTATGCCTTTATTATGGATAGGACAGTAGGCTGACAGGAAATGGGGAGAAAGAGATGGGGAGTGACACGAAGCAAAGGCCGTCGGGACACAAACCCGTGACATGCTGTCAGGCTACATTGTAGCCTAGGTGCTACAAAGTCTCTCTCTACAATGTTGCACATTGTCTCTCGCATTAAAAAACATTTTTAATAGCTGTTTAGATAATGGCGCTTTGACCCACTTGGACCACGCACGCACGCACGCACACACACACTCACACACACACACACACACACACACACACACACACACACACACACACACACACACACACACACACACACACACACACACACACACACACACACACACACACACACACACACACACACACACACACACACACACACACACACACACACACTGCTCAAAACATACATAATGATTTGTTTGATTTTTTCCTTCTTTTTCAGAGAAGGCATTCCCTACAGCAGTATCCAGGGATGCAGAGATATTCTATAAATCCAATGGGACAAACTTTGAACATCTGGTGAAGCTGAACAGGGTGAGATTTGTTTCCAGAAGCTGTAAGGACATCAGGGAAGGTCAACAGAAAGGTAAGGGACTGTACATGAGACATGATAAAAAGAAGATTTATACTTCACCTCATAAATATACAGTATTTAAAATGTACTCAAAGGATAGGATAGAGAAGGGCGCTATAAGCAATTGTGGTATTATATTGTGGTGCTATTTGGGAACATTTGTGTTTCTTATAATTTCTTGTATGTGAGGTTAGCATATTCAAGTGCAAAGTTTTATGATTTGTCATTTAGACTTCTGTTCATCCTACAGTATATTGAAATTGCTTAGAGGGTGCAGTAAGGTGGTGGACCGACTGTGGACGTCACCGTAGCATCCCATTGCTCCAATCCGCACTAAACCTGGCACAAACACTGTTCAGGCGACTGGCATGAGAATAATCTGGAATAGATTACCTAAAACTGCAGTCAAGTGAGGTGCGGTTTGTGAATCCATGCCCTGATGGCCATTCCGTGTTGAGTGCATGGATATATGTTTGAATTGACTTTTGTACAAGTGGAAGAATGTCTAGGACACATACTAAAGTCTACTTTATGCTTTGTAGTACACAGTGTTGTTTGCCAAAAAGAACACATCTACAAGCTATCAATGTGACAAGATGCAAAACGTTGGTTTGTAGATGTGTTCTTTAACACCATCACCATCATCAGCCATTGTTTAGCTACTCTGAAATAGGGCATAGCAATGGCGGCCATTTTGTGGTGCTACAGATGGAAAACCCATTCATTTTTCCCATAGAGATTTCCAAAAATATTTATATAAATTATTTTAAGCCTGGAACCAAGCCATCTAGGCTCCTGGTGAATCGTGACCATAAAACATTTGATTCTGTGTCAAAAAATATTTGGAAAACGCAAAAAAATATATTAAATATTGTAGGAGTAGTCTATATAATATTTTCAAATATTCAAGTCAGATTTTTCATATGCCATTACGATTCGTTTGTGGCCGTTTTGCACAAAATGCCACAAATAATGAATAGCGTCACATTGTTGAGAAACTTTGCACCACATCCCTACTAGCTTAAAAGAACTGCCACCATAAATCTTTCAAATCAGCCTCATGGTGGCGCTATAACAGGTTGCAACACAGCCCTGGGTATAGGCAACATGGCCTAGCAGGGATCTGCGTTCTGAGGAACACACTTTTCTAGTTTCAATGGTGATGGAAGGGCTCTTTTCCAGGATGACAATGTCTCCACCTGCAGGGCACAAATGGTCACTCCGTAGCCTACCCTGGGCTGGATCCTGAGTCTATGGGCCCCTAATCTCTCAAGAACAGATTCTGCCCTGCGTTTGAATCTGTCGGCGGGTTCGTCATATCACTTACGCACTGGCCTACAAGTGGGCGGGCCTTTAGATCAGGAAGCAGGCCGCGCTTTACCCAATCAAATGTAGTGGGCGGGATTTACGTGTCCGCCGATCCTTCCCCACTCAAAACAAACCGAAACTCATTTAACAATAGCGTCCTCGGAGCAGACAAAACCACGGAAAGATATTCACATTTTAACGTGCTCTTTCATCATAGAAACAAGTGGGCTTATAACCGAAACGATCCATGTTCTCTGGGAGAAGTGGTGTTAGTGTTCCGTGTAGAAATATTGTTAGTGGGAATGAAAACATAATCGCACCACCCGAAAGGCTGAAGGCAGACCAAAACCCCGGTTTCCTTGCGCACGTGTGGTACGTCGACTTCCTCCCAGAGCCAACTGAGATAGTAAAAAACAGCAGCAGAGGGCGCTCCCAGATTGATGGGCCCCTGGGCCTGAGACTGCCTCAGGGCCTCCCTTCACACAAATGCATGTCGCTGACATGCATTTGTGTCAGCGACATGCTGACCTACCAACCTACCAACCTTCGACATGCGCATAATTATGTCGAATGTGCACACACTCTATACGTCTATTTGGATTCATAGGAAACTAACACAATGCATAATTTATATGACTGAGGAGATAACAGCTCTCAAATGATTTACATAACTCAAATCATTTTCAATGGGATTAGCCTTAATACAGCCAATAGTTATGGTTTATGGAATAACACAAAACACACACTAATATAAAGGACCTTCTTCACCTTGTACAGGGCAAAAGGGACAGGGGTTCTTCAACAACCATGCAGTATAAAACCTCTTGTAGATTCTGAAATGTATGGTCAGGCTCTGGAACAGTCTGCACAATGTTATAGAGGGCCAACCTGATTGGCCATTTTGGGGATCCAGCTCTGAGCTTACCCCATATCATGTGTCAGGGTCATTGACTTAAAGTTCTTTTACTGTTTTTGGACTTCGAACCACTTGGACCACTTATATAAAGTAAATTATTGCTGAGTAGGCTACTACTGACAGAACACATCTGAAGACTCCACAAAATACTTCATTGTAAATCAGGTACAAATATTGTATTATATAATATTTTTGAAGATAATGCTTGCTTACTCAGTTTTGCTTGCCGTTGCAACACTTTATTATATTGTGCTGTCTGTGTAATGCATTGTCTGTAGGCTTTTGTGTAAAAAACACTGAATAGATACATGCACAGTAGATACATACACATACTGTGTAGTGTATACTCATACTGTGTGTACATACAGTATACTGTATTTTTCTTTTCCCCACAGAGATGATGTATCATTTCCTTCTGCTGATGATCCCTTTGGCAATGGGTAGCCAACATGTGTCTTCTGAAATTGTTTCACTTTCGCCCTCAGGTGATACTGTATATTCAACCCTTTTCTCAGGGAAAAGGGTTGTATACTGCATTCCACTGCCTATGCACACACACACACACACACACACACACACACACACACACACACACACACACACACACACACACACACACACACACACACACACACACACACACACACACACACACACACACACACACACACACACACACACACACACACACACACACTATTAGTTTATTCTTACTTTTTCAGATGAGGAATTACCTACAGTAGTTCCCAGGGATGCAGAGATATTCTCAAATTGCAATGGGACAAACCTTGAACATCTGTCAAAGTTGAACAGCAGGGTGACATTTGCTGCAAGGAGCTGTAAGGAGCTCAGGGACAGATATGACCAACAGGAAGGTAAGGGACAGTGCATGAGCATACTGACATGATAAAAAAAGATTTATACACCTCATTTATAAAGAAGATTTACACCTCACACACACATTCTCACAAGCATTACAAACATAAACAATCAATAAAGGGGGATCAATAAAGGTCCATCTATAAACAAACCTATACCTAAAATATATATACTATAATACTATAATAACTTGACTATTGTTTAGTCCTTCTATGCTGTGTGAATCACTTACTGTAGAGAATAAAATGTGAATTTTATTTTTTTGTGGTGGGGCTACCCTCTTTCGCTTATGTTTGTATCACTGATTTGGCCTTTAACTACCTTTCACAGTTATGAAACATACTTATTTTGTCAAATATCTTTCCTTAATCATATTCTTGACAACCATAAACTTTTAAACACCTATTTATCATTTATGCAAAAAAGACAGAAAGTAGAGAAAATTGTTTTTCTTTAGTTTGAGACCTTTTTTGTGATTTTCTCTTTTTCAGATGGTCTATATTACTTGACCACTACTCATGGCACAACGTACCAGACTTTCTGTGACATGACAACTGCAGGTGGTGGCTGGACACTGGTAGCCAGTGTTCATGAGAACAACATGTTCTATGGCAAATGTACAGTGGGTGATCGCTGGTCCTCACAGCAGGGCAACAATCCCAACCTGCCAGACGGAGATGGCAACTGGGCCAACAGAAACACATTTGGAACAGTAGAGGGAGCTACCTCTGATGATTTCAAGGTATTCAAGAATAAACTGTAGTCACTATACTGTAGTAGTAGCCTATACACTACAGTAACTTGAATATTTCTCCATCCAGAATCCCGGGTACTATGACATAGTGGCAGAGGACATGTCTGTATGGCATGTCCCCAACAACTCTCCAATAGAACACTGGAGCCTGGCCTCGATCCTCCGCTACCACACAGAGAGACGCTTCTTCACTCTGTATGGTGGGAACCTCCATCAGCTCTTTAAGGTGAAACACATTGTGCATTGTAAATAAATGAATGAATGATTTTTTGAATGAATGAATACATTATTAATTAAATAAGCAGCCTGAAAAACTAGTAATACATAAGGCCACTAATACCACATTTTTTATTTTCGCATGTGCCCTACAGAATTACCCTGTGAAATACAATGTAGGGTCATGCAGCGACAGAGGGCCTTCTATTCCAATTATATATGACTTTGGAAACAAAGATACAACTAAAGCCTTGTATGGACCAAACTCAAGACGTAAGGTGCAAGAGTATAGAATGCAGAAATGTCTTTGGAACATTCAACATGAATAATGAAAACATTAAAATGTCTGTTTTCTTTTGGTAATCTGTCATGAGATTGTGATATACAAGTTTAGATGACTGTAGATAAATATGAAATGTTAATACATACTTAATCTTTACAGCGGAGTTTGAACCTGGCTTCATCACATTTAGAGCAATAAATAATGAAAGAGCAGCCATGGCTATCTGCTCTGGGGTCAAGCCTACTGGATGCAACAATGAACACGTAAGTCCTGATTATGAAAATCGTGTGGTAGTTAAACAAATGTGAATCTTTGAGTGTTATTTAGCACAATGTACAGATGCGTATAACAGAGCAGTTGGTGTGTGTGTGTGTGTGTGTGTGTGTGTGTGTGTGTGTGTGTGTGTGTGTGTGTGTGTGTGTGTGTGTGTGTGTGTCTTCTGCAACTACTGTAGCCTTATTTCCTGGCTTATGTAATTGTCCAAAGTATATCGAAAATAATAAAGTGTCATAGTATGTTTTGCCAGCATGTGTTTGTATGTTTGCAGTATTGTATTGGAGGAGGTGGGTACTTTGCTGATCAGGCGCCCAATCAGTGTGGTGACTTCACTGGGTTGGATGGTGTTGTTGCTGGGAATGGCTACACAGCATGGAGAGCTTCTAAGGAGATTATTGAGGCTTCTGTCCTTCTCTTCTATCGCTAAGTTCCCAGATGTTCATGCCAGTCCACTTTGTTAAGCCATGAACTGTAATTGTGTGAACACTACAGATAGTATGGGACCATTATCTTAGCTTGTTATACACTGACATTTAAATTGATCACATACTGTACATGCACAATATAGATCACATACGTACAAACTATAGTGCTTTTTTAATGTTCCATACTTTTTTACACCTATGCTATTGTTCATAATATTACAAAAATTAGTATACTGTCAGGTAATTATAAATGGTCTGATGCTATAGAACAAGTATTTCAAGAGAAAATACATTTGTCAAATGCAATTAAAGAATTGTCTGCAGCATTGATTACAATAAGGATACAATAAAGTTGTAAATGTGTAATATCTGATTACATTCTTTGACCTGCACATATCCATCTGTGTGTTTCCAGCTATTTGGATTCATTACACATCAGACAGGTACCAACAAGTACAACCAGAAAAAAGTGTTATATCTATGCATATGTGAGCGATCAAGACAAATGTGTTGTATTTTCAAACCTGTCTGGACGAATCTGAAATGTCAAGGTACAGACCTTTACCTGCAGATGTCGCTATTGAGCTATAAAACAAAGAGTAGAACACGTTTTGCAGCTGAGTGCACATTTGTCTCCTTTCACCAAGGGCCTGATTTCTTTTTTTCCTGGGGAAGGGTGTGAAAAGCAGACAAGATTACCAAGTGACCTATCCATATACTGAATATCTCAATTACAGTCATGCAAGTCTGTATTATCTGGCAGCTGAGTGGTGTTCGGAAACATTCAATACTGAATAATGGAAATATGAAAAGAGACTGCGCTGTAATTTAGGTGTGTATATGAAGTGTAAACTGTTGGAGAAATGAGATGTCATATGAACACAAATAAAAAAATAAAATAAAAAAATCTCCTCTTACAAAGGGTACTGATGTACAGCACATACTGTAGAACAAATTCTACCCCCTAACTTAAAGAGAGGTGAGCACACAAATACAGCAGTCTTCAATAACAAGGAGACTGAATTCTCATCAAAAGGTGACTATCTACAGTAGCCTATATTGTGTACCTCATTTCCTCTATAAATCTAAATCTAATTATATAAACGACAAGTTACTTCCGCGCGCCGCTGACGCTATAGCCACAGCTCTGTAATCGAGTAAACACAACGCCGACATAGGACATGTCGCGAAAACAGTAGCCACGGCCGACTTTCACAATTTACGGGTGGCGTAGGGCACCTATCATTGCTCACTTCACTGTTTCCACGTCGCCACATCATTTATTACACTCACCACATTTCGGACAAAACGGAAGGTGAATCACTTTCGTACCGTTTACCGTGCACACCACCGACACCGGACGGCGACGGCTTGAGCCGAACAGAGCCGAAACAACACGAGCGGCCGCCATTGAAATCTGCCCAACTCCTCCACAACAACACACACGCAGCTCCTTCGCTTCAACCCCCCCCCCTTCTTACGTACCTCCTTTGTTCCACCCAGGCCGTTACTTTCACTTCACTCATGTCTCCATCACAATATGTCCGTCCTTCACGTGCCATGCACACCCCAAACACACAAACACACGGCGACGGCCACAGTACAGCACCATAGCACGCTGGCAAATCTGGTAAACAAACCAGCCTAGGTTCATGACACCAAAGGACTCGACAGTGATGTCATCATTATGCAACCCGGAAGTACAAATACCAAGGATACGTCAGTGATGTCAGTCGGGTTGCCACGTTCATGCCAGGTTTTCAAAAACAAGCGACAGAAACAAGCAAACCGTGCATGAAAAAAAAAAAAACAGCCGAAGGGGTCCGCCATGTTCCAGGGGGGTCCCCGGGGGTCCCAACACTCACAGGGGGTCGGCGGACCACCAGGGGGTCCGCGGACCACCAAGTTAAAAATAAATATTAACATTTTTCCCCAAATTTCTTTTTTTGTTTTTTTCCTTTTGCAAAGTTTTACTCCGGCGATTTCGGTACCCCAATATAAACGCGCCCACGCTGGGCCCCGTGCGCGGCTGGGGTTGAGGGGGGCGTAGCCCCCCGAAACTCTAGTATTTTATATTATTGTGGAGAGTGTTTTCAATGAATAGGCATCTGTCCGTCAGTGATGACGATGGGTTGCGGCTGAGGGGTCAGTTTTTCTTGCAGCGGCGACTGTGGCTGTACAGCCCCACTCTAGTGCAATTTGTTTGCACTAGTGTTTGCAATTACTGTGTCTGTTAATGATTATATGTAATTATATGACTGTTGATTATGTGTGATTATGACGGTTGTTTATGTGTTTATACGACTGTTGAGTATGTGTGATTATATGACTGCTGTTGGTGAGATATTAAAAAAAGGCAAATGTGAAAAGAATCTGAGGTAAATATTGTGTTTAATAAACAAACATCAGTCAGGGAACTGACATTAGTCTGAAGATGGGGCGGGAAAGGGGGGATAAAGCACAACGCACATGGGGAAAGTTGGGGGACATATTTATCTGTTACACAAGGCACCCCCTTACAGTAGGGGCAGGAAGTTCTATAGAACATACAGATCAGGATCCCAGTCTACGGTACAAAAACTTAGCAGCAACATGTTAACATCGGAGACCAAGGGGCTAACAAAGTAGTTTCATTTAGAAAAAGTCACAGTATTCTTTAAGCATAAATTTGTTAAAAAGGTAAAAACAGTTCTAAGCATCCTCTAGGGTCATTGCTACTCACATGATTTCTGTGTGAAATACATAGGTAGGGAAATTATCTATACATGTATACTCTAATATAAAGACCTTCTCATAATGGCACAGTACAAACTTTCAGGAAACGCGACAAAAATATACAATGTCTTCACGTCACATTTGCAGATTAAAATGCAACTACGTTTTCTGGCAAACACAATAGTTTTCAGTGGTCAAAAAAACCCAACAACTTCTGTTTAAACAAAATAAAGAACACCATCATGTTAGTTCACCTATCTCAACTGATTATGTCTTTAATACAAAAATAAGAGGACAAATATAAATTAATATATATTAAAAGAATCAGATTGATAAATGCGGGGATCTA
>NC_139939.1:25651182-25656182 GCF_963454915.1 Gymnoscopelus microlampas
ACCGGGGTCCCCCAGGGCTCTATACCAGGTCCGCTAGGATTTCCCTGAACCAAATCTCTTTGGCAACAACAGCTGATCTGCAAGCTCACAACGCGTCGCGCTGTGAGCTTGCAGATCAGCTGTTTTCGCCGAATGTCCCCCGGAATATAGGGACACTAGGGTTCATGTGGTTAAACATCTGTATAAACATCTCTACCGGCAATGTTTTCATAAATCTGGCCAAGTTGGACAGAAATACCTCCGTTATCCATCTGTGCAACACTGTGAAGGGAGCCAACACTCATTGTTGTTCTTATTAATAATCATCAAAACCATGCGCTCTTTACACCGGTTTGAATTACGGCCACTCAAATCAACATGTTTGCACGCACCGCATGCTTATTCCTGGGTCTGATCGCACCAAGGTTAAGGGCAGGGTCATGGCTACAGGACAGGGATAGAGGGAGGGACGGGGCAGAAAGAGTGAGGGAGAGAAAGGAGAGAGAGAAGAACAGACTAACCTCTCTCCACCTCATTGGTAGCAGCTGCAACCACAGAGAAAGGCAGATGGTAACGAAGAGAAGAAAGGAGAGTGTGAGACAGAGAAAAGACAAAGAGTGCTATAGAGACAGAACAGAAGGGCTACATTGGTTAGCAGTTAGCGGTGATTAGCATGGCACAAAAGCAGACAAACAAGTAAACCCAGGCTAATGTTGGCCAGGGGAGCGTGTGCGTGTTGCACTGTTGGTGTTTGGACTGTGTGTGTAGTGTGTACTGTAGCACTTACAGTGCTAAATGTTGTGTATTTATCTGTTTGCTTGTGTATTCTTGTGTGTACAGAGGTACTGTACTTCACTGATGCACAGCTACAGTATAATCCAGGTTGTTGGGTCCATTTTGGAGTGATGTGATTTTGTTACTTTCACTGTGGTGGTGGTGGTGTGTGTGTGTGTGTGTGTGTGTGTGTGTGTGTGTGTGTGTGTGTGTGTGTGTGTGTGTGTGTGTGTGTGTGTGTGTGTGTGTGTGTGTGTGTGTGTGTGTGTGTCAGGGCTATTATAGTTATAGTAACTAAAACTAACAACATAACGAAAACTAGAATTGGAAAAACATTTTAGTTTAAAAAAAGGCTTTACAATTTTGTGTGTTTACAAAACAAACTAAAACTAACTTAAATCTGAGGGAAAATGTCCTTAGTATTAGTCTTTGTCAAAATCAGCAAAAGTAGACATGCTATTTTTGCAATTTTTCTGACCTTGTTGAATCTTGCCCCTGACTAATCCATATTACAATAAAAATCTAAAAGTAACACTAAAACTAATAAAAACCAACCCGCTTTGAAAACAAATCAAAACTAGCAAAAGTGTCCCTCGGAGCACAGGTCACCGCCAGGTCAGGTAGGTTATTGTGGGCAAGCAATGTTGATGGAATATGAGGAATCGGACAGATCCATCTTGATCCCATGACTATAGAGATGATGTGTACCAATTTGCATAATGTTTGGACAAAATCTGTAGGAGTAATATTTTAAAAAAATGTTGCAGAAAATGGTGGCGCTATAATAGGGCAATGTTAAAAGGGTTAAATGTGTTCCTCAACGTAGTGCAAATGTGCATGAAAAAAAAAGTAAAAAGAAAAAAGAAAAGAAAAACTATAATAACCTTGGAATGTGTGTATGTGAGTGTGTGTGTGTGTGTGTGTGTGTGTGTGTGTGTGTGTGTGTGTGTGTGTGTGTGTGTGTGTGTGTGTGTGTGTGTGTCTCCGTGCCTGCGTGCGTGCGTGCCTGAGTGTGTCTTACAGTACCTGTGTACTCTGGTGAACACATGCATGTGTAGTTGTTGATGCCATCAACGCAGGTGGAGTTGTTCTCGCAGTCATTGTCTTCACAGTCGTCGACGTTGATCTCACACATGTCGCCTTCAAAGCCCTCTGGACACACACACCTGATAAGCCACACGCCACAATACACACAGGTTACCATTTTTGCACAGTCTGCATCACACTCCAGCGCACGTATGCTAGGAAAAACGTCGAAACCTTTGGGGACTTGTCTGCGGCAAGGATGCTCATGCACATTGTCTTGTGTCAGTCTCACACAAACACATGTACATACAACATAGAAGAGCACAATGACACAGACACACTTCAACCTACACACACACACACACACACACACATACACACACACACACACACACACACACACAAGCATGCACACACACACACACACACACACGCACACGCACACGTACGCGTACGCGCACACGCGCACGCACACACACACACACACACACACACACACACACACACACACATACGCATACGCATGCACGCATAATATCTCATAACAGCAGCGTCAGCTCTGTATTCCCAGTGGAGAGTCATTACTCTGTAAACGCGAGCGTGCCTCAACTCTATAACTACTACTCAGGTTTATTACTGCACACACACACACACGCACACATACGCGCGCGCACCCCCCCCCCCCCCCCCCCCACACACACACACACACACAGACACACACACACATACTGTATGGGCCTAATAAAGCGCTCTTATGCGGAACGCACTCAGGCAGATTAATATCTCATTATATAGTCAATGACTGTTCTTCACTATGAATATTCCACCTCCTAGGACAAAGACACAGATAGACAGAATGAGAGAAAGACAGGACGTGATCACAGATAGAGAGACAGGCAGGCTAAGAGACTGAGGGAGAGAATAAAACAAAGACAGAGGGTGTGAGAGAGAGAGAGAGAGAGAGAGAGAGAGAGAGAGAGAGAGAGAGAGAGAGAGAGGGGCAGACAATAAGAGATGTGTAAGGTGCTAGTGGGTGGTTGTAATTACAAGGAAAATGTAGATAGGCATTACGTCTAAGTTACCTATTTGCGTGCTTATTTTCAGTACGAGACAACGGAGCACCACTAAGTATAAATCAGGCTTTAGTGCCCCGTCCACAACATTAAGACTAATGAAGACATGACTATTCTCTGCCTCACAGACAGGAAGATGGCTGAACTGGACCACCACTTCCCGTACATTCATTCCCACTCCTCATTATCAATACATTACTATTGATTGCACGATCTGACTGATGTCCATGGATGACATGCTGCGTGGACTAAGCTCTCAAGCTCACTGGGTTATCTGATACGTGAGCCAATCGTCTTATGGTATATTGGTATTTGAACGAAGCCTTTAAAAGAGTCCATGAACAAAAGGTTCAAAGCACAGTGCATGTGTGTGCGTGCGTGCGTGCGTGCGTGCGTGCGTGCGTGCGTGCGTGCGTGCGTGCGTGCGTGTGTTTGTGTGTTGTACAGTAAGTGTGTCTTGCTTACCAGAAGTTGCTCTCCTCTCCTTCTTTCAGGTGACAGGTTCCAGCGTTCTGACAGGGGTTACTGATACAGGCATGGATGGGCTCATCACAGTCCTGACCCTACAGAGAGAGGGAGAGAGAGGAGATGAACTTAAACAAAGCTTTCCTCAAGGATTAGATTGAATCTATTCGACTGAAAATGTATTCTACCTTATATCCATAGGGACAGGTGCATCGGTAGTAGTGTACCGGGTCATTGGCACATGTGCCATCGTTCTTACAAGGGTTCGACAGACAGGGGTCACACTTAGCCTGGATGTTCACATCCACTGGGCCTGTTTGAGACACACACACACACACACACACACACACACACACACACACACACACACACACACACACACACACACACACACACACACCGAAGAGATACATTATATACTTTTATACATTTACTGTAGAAGAGTCAAACGCATACATAATTCAACCAGGGATCAGCAAAAAACGTGTCTGCAAAAAGTAATCTACTCTGAAATACAGAGAAATTGTTTGTCATCGACACTAAAGGCTAATATATTCTGTCACTCAACAAAAAATATGTATTTTCCACTGAAAAGAATGTTGCTCGACACTTTTTAAGTTTAAAATGTGTAAGTATAAAGCCACCAAGAATAAATAATCCTTTCTTCCTTCCATTCTCTTGCAGTGGTTCATTGCATTTGGCGACATGGTTTTTCTTGGTGAATAATAATACAGTGTACAAATGTGAGAAAGACGTCATATGGAATCCTCAAAGCTGGTGTGGCTGTTCCCAGAAATAATGAGTATGAGGTTTTTCTTTGGTTTAGTTATTTTGTTTTCCTTTGTTTTGTTTTTCTTTTACAGGACCTGGACAATGGGAACACATTCCAACACATTTTCCTATAGTTTCATGAGAGAATGTCACAGTTTTGCATTCAGGAGTAACACTGTCAGGATCACAATATCAGGAGCAACACTGTCAGGGTCACAATATCAGGAGGAGTAACACTGTCAGGGTCACAATATCAGGAGGAGTAACACTGTCAGGGTCACAATATCAGGAGAAACGCAGGGTCACAATATCAGGAGTAACACTGTCAGGATCACAACACCGATGCTGGTGTGAATTCAGTGTGACACTGTCAGGGTGAGAACATCAGGACGGGCCAGGAAGGAAACAAGGTGCATTCTGGTTGGAGTCAAGGGTTAAGGATCTGGGAAGGGCACTAATATTAAAGTACTGTAGTACCGGGATGTGATTGGCTACTGTACCTGGCACCAGAAAACCACAACGCCCCAGGACTTCTACAATGCATCCATTAGATCAACGCAAAAATACATATAGCACTTAGTTATAGTATTATAATAGTATAGTCAATAACATTTCATTATTGTAGTTTCAAAACAATAGCCAGATAGTAGATTACATATTTCTTATATATTATTTATTATTTAGGACTCCTCAGCAAGTGTGTGTATTGGTGGATGGTGCTACATAGGAACAATATTCATATTCGTAGGTACACAGTACTATGCAATGTGCATGATGATGAGAATGTGTGTGTGTGTGTGTGTGTGTGTGTGTGTGTGTGTGTGTGTGTGTGTGTGTGTGTGTGTGTGTGTGTGTGTGTGTGTGTGTGTGTGTGTGTGTGTGTGTGTGTGTGTGTGTGTGTGTGTGTGTGTG
>NC_139939.1:25663682-25671182 GCF_963454915.1 Gymnoscopelus microlampas
TTGTACATTCCTTTAACACAGCGGTCTCAATCTTTTTCATGTCAAGGACCCCCAAGTTGTTTTTTATTTGGGGGTCTGTTGGAGGGCCCCGGACCCCACTTTGAAAACCACTGAATTAATATATCAATAACTGTCATGAACTTGGACGATCATGTTCATTTAATTGTGGCGAGCCCAAAGGGTGATCATGATTACAATGTGACGTGCAGCCCTAATGTGTATACTCACAGTGTTGACAAGGAGTGCAGAGTGTCGAAGGCTCCAGGGCTCATGGAGGTGATCTGGTTGTCATAGAGAGACAACAGACGAACCGAGCTCAGCCCCACGAAACTGCTGTTACTCACACAGCTGATACGATTACTCCTCAGCATCCTACACACACAAACACACACACACACACACACACACACACACACACACACACACACACACACACACACACACACACACACACACACACACACACACACACACACACACACACACACACACACACACACACACACACACACACACACGAGCGCACAAGTACAGTAATGTAAAATGACCACATGAACCCTAGCATCGCAATTCTGGTAATTTCACGATAGGCGAATATTCGCAAAATAGCTGATGTACAAGCTCACAGTACGTCACATTGTGAGCTTGTAGATCGGCTATTTCCGGTGAAGAGATTTGGTGTCAAGAGAAAAATGTAGGGGAACAAATATACTGTAGACCACCTGGGGAACGAAGTATACAGAGTTTAAGAGGTTATGCGTGGAATTAAGGCATACAAAAAAATGTGCATGCCGAAGTGTGTGAGGTTAAATGCTTAGGAAACCTGTGTGTGTGTGTGCGCGTGCGTGCCTATGTATCATTGCCACAATGTTTATGTATGAACGCATATTTGCATGGTACATACATAATTGTCTGAATAATGTGATTGCAATTATGCATATGTTGATTATGTGTGTGTGTGTGTGTGTGTGTGTGTGTGTGTGTGTGTGTGTGTGTGTGTGTGTGTGTGTGTGTGTGTGGGCTCACAGTGTGCGGAGGCCGCCGAGTCCCTTGAGCATGCGGTGGTGTACGTTCTCCAGTCTGTTGGAGGTCAAAATGAGCTCGTTGACCCCTGTGGCCCCTTCAAATGTCCCCTCCTCTATGTCACTGATGCGGTTGTTACTCAGGTTACTGTTGAGATGGGGGGGGGGGGGGGGATGACGGGAAGAGAGGGAGAGGAAAAAAGGAAAGGAGGAATGAAAGAGAGAAAAGTGAGAACGTGAGAGCGAGAAGGGACACAGGGTAGAGAAGGAGGCAAGGATAGAAAGGGGAGTGAGATTCAAAAAGGGGGGGGGGGGAATACAGAGCAGGTGAGAGAGATGGAGAGAGAAAGAAAAATGTATTAAATTGTGTTAAAGGACCATCGGGCATGTTTAGTCCATTGAATACATCTCACAGTACATTTCCACAGCAACTGTCGTTTGTTTGGTCTTAGAGGAAGCCACTGGATTCCAAGTATGGTATGCAAATCAACCTCGCTGATATTTGAAACGTGATTGAGATAGGTAATCCAGCACACTAAATTATCCTGGCGTGTTTATTGTTATTTGTGGCTAACTTATGTTATTGACTTGAAACAGTTTGAGAACCACTGCTGTAGGGTTTAAGTGGCATATCACAACTTACATCTTTCTCAGGTGAGGTAGTTTCTTGAAGATTCCCGTAGCCTCGAGCACAGTAAACTCATTGTTGTTCAGTCGCCTGGGAACACAGACAACAAGAGAGACAGAGACGCAGAGAGGAGAGCAGGTTGAGACCGAAGACTTTGAATGGCGAGTGAGTTAAAAAACGCACTTCGATGCCAGACCGACACGCGTATTCAGTGTTTAAAATCGACACAAACGTGCAGAGAACAGTGACATACAGTTCAGCAGTGTACTGGGGGACGTGGTCCGGGATCTTGGTGAGTTTCTGGTTGGAGCAGTCGACGGTAGTGCCCTCACAGCGGCACTTCTCAGGACACGCCAGGTCGGCAAAGCAGTCCCCTCCCAGCTTACTGCGGTAGTCCTCTGTACCTGCAGTGCACAGAGTCATAAGCACATGGTGACACACTGTTACCGGTCTGGCTGTGAGTGACGCACACTGGGGACAACCAGGGAGAATGGCTGGTGATACACTGGGAACATTTTTGAAGGTGTAGCAGGTGGCCAATTATCTTCGTTTGAGATAGTTGGTGAATGATAGATAGATAGTTGTAAAGTGTTTTAATGAGTTTTTAAATGGGGATTTTAAATGGGGAGTACAGTAGGAAATGGTATGATGATTTTGCAAGAGTATGTTGGAAAAATTGTGTTGGTTCTTATTGTGTGGATGATTGGCCATCTGCTTCACTTCAAAATGTTACAATGTTACAAGTATCACGGATGGTGGCCATTTTGCTCTAACATCATACCCCCACCCCCAAGTGTGAAATAAGAGCAAAATGGCCACCAAGTGAATATGGTCAATTGCCCGAACAATAACTTTCAATTGACATGTTACAGATTAACACACACACACACACACACACACACACACACACACACACACACACACACACAAGTTTGTTTAAGTCCTGCCAGACTGAAAAATCAACCGTTAGGATTAGAGTACATACTGTACACACACACGCACGCACGCACGCACGCACGCACGCACGCACGCACGCAGACACACACACACACACACACACACACACACACACACACACACACACACACACACACACACACACACACACACACACACACACACACACACACAGGTTGCACAGGCACAAAGCAGGTTGCTGTCTCTTGTGTCTTGGCCATGCTGCAGGGTTGTGCAGGGCCGTTCCATGGTGCTTGACAGAACCATGTTCCACTATAGGAACCTGGCAGCCACATGGTTAGATCAAGCACAAAGGAACAACCTGCTAACTGACCGCTCCTCCACCGGAACACAGGAGAGAGGAGAGGAGAGGACGCCAGAGGAGAGGAGAGGAATCTAGGGGAGAGGAGAGGAATCTATGGGGAGAGGAGAGAATGCCAGAGGAGAGGAGAGGAATCTAGGGGAGAGGAGGGGAATCTAGGGAATCTAGGGGAGAGGAGAGGAATCTAGGGGAGAGGAGAGGACACCAGAGGAGAGGAATCTAGGGGAGAGGAGAGGACACCAGAGGAGAGGAGAGGAAACTAGGGGAGAGGAGAAGACACCAGAGGAGACGAGAGGAAACTAGGGGAGAGGAGAAGACACCAGAGGAGAGGAGAGGACGCCAGAGGAGAGGAATCTAGGGGAGAGGAGAGGACACCAGAGGAAGAGAAGAAAACAGACGGATAAAGATAGAGGGGGTGAGGGGCAGAGGCAACGCATTCTCACTCCCAAGACGTCAAACGTTTGAGTGGAAGGGGGGACATGAACGCCACATGTTCACTAGGGGGATATGAGTTACGATTCTGTCCCTATCGGGACATAACTCAAAAGGTGCAGAGTCGGCTGAAGCGACGGCGCGCCTCCGTCGTTTTAACAGTTTTTTAGCGGACCCTTTTTTAGTGTCACCCTTTTACGTCTCGGGTTTGCGAACGGCACTGCCGCATTCCTGGAGAGCGACATTTTTGACGTTTGGTCACATTTGTCCCAAGAAGTCACGATATGCATTTTAGGGAGTGAGAGTGTGTTGGCAGAAGGGGAAAGGAGCAGACTGAAAGTAAAAGTTAACAGGTGAAAGCATGAAGCCAAGAAGAGATCAGAGGGACAGACCCACGTGTCAAAAGAGATGAATAGTTAATTCACACTAACATAATGAACAGAGGAATAGGTAACAGACACAGTAACATGATGGATAGAGGAACAGGTAACAGACACACAGGAACAGGTAACAGACACAGTAACATGATGGATAGAGGAACAGGTAACAGACACAGTAACATGATGGATAGAGGAACAGGTAACAGACACAGTAACATGATGGATAGAGGAATAGGTAACAGACACAGTAACATGATGATAGAGGAACAGGTAACAGACACAGTAACATGATGGATAGAGGAATAGGTAACAGACACAGTAACATGATGATAGAGGAACAGGTAACAGACACAGTAACAGACACAGTAACATGATGGATAGAGGAACAGCTGGAAGCAGCAGAGGAGTGGGGAGAGTATACAGCAGCTCAGAAAGGCAAGAGAAAACACTGAGATCTCCAAGAGACAGACGTAGACATGAACGCAAAACACAGGTTTACACACACGCACTCACTCTCGTTCGCGACCCCCCCCCCCACTCTCATTATGCATATACCGTGCACTGACACACATCGATATAGAGTACAAAATCCTCTGTGCTAATTTAACTATGAGAGCATAAGCATTTTTACAGTCTCTGCGTCAAATGAACACAGAGGATTAAATTGCATAAATAAAATAATTGACATATATATATATTTCCTGGATGTTGTCACTGTTGGTGTTCACACACAGTCAAGAGGGAACCAGGGAGGGGTCATACGGGTCACTGTGTTAGAGGTCAAGGGGAAGGTCAGGTCAGGTCGGGTACCAGCTCAAGGATCACACGGAGGAGGGAGATGTATTTGACGCGAGAGAGAAGAGTGTGAAAGTGTGTACAGGTGTGTTACTTACAGCCCACATGGTGTACTCCTGAGTGTGTGAGAGAGGCAGTAGGAGAAAGAAGAAGGGATTTCACTCTTTTTATTTGAGAAAACTGCTACTTTTTTGTGTATAATCCCAAGGTAGTAATTCATTTGGAGTGGGAGCGAACGGTGAGAACCGTGCTGGCAAAACACAACGTGGCATTTGGTGGGTGCTTTTCAACCAACACACAGTCCAGCTTCAGTAAGTGCACAAAGCCAAATGATACGTCCATGCCTTTGAACAACCATATTTAAAGGAGCTACACCATGAATTTAAAAAATAATAATAATATTTGATATCATATTGTCTATGTCCCTCAAACGTTTTTCAAAAGGTTTGAGCCTAAATCAAGCCTCAGATATACTCATTCCAACTAACTTCTCTCTGGCTTATAAAGCACTTTCACCTGCAACACCACATTGTCCTGTTTGGCACGGGGCGCTATTGAGCCAGTTTGTATGCATGTCATGTCCTGGTTCTGTGTGGAAAAAGTAAAAAAAAAAAATAAGAAAAAATTTAAAAAAAATTAAAAATGAAAAAAATGTCTTTTTTTTTTTTTTTTTTTTTTTTGGTTAGAACTGAAAAACGGGAGGAATTGTTCCCAGACGTGACGTAGGGTGGGGGAACAAATCTGACGGACTGTTTTCAGACCAATTTACATGAAAACCACAGATAGCCTATGAAAGCCTGCATGCTCGAAGTCGGGTATTTGTTGGAACAGAAGAGAGGTGGGGGAGACCAAAAACACACAAAAATGAAGAAAAAGTAAAAATTCATGGTGTAGACCCTTTAACCACTTAAAACCGGGAAAGCATCTGTGTGGTAAAAATAGCAGATATACAAGCTCGAACATTTTTTTATAATTTGAAAGTGGGAGAACTACTGATTTAGAAGGCATTTGTAGAATCGGCATCAGGTCTTAATGGGTTAACCACTTAAGCCCTATATACTTTGTCGTATGAAGAATAGCTAAATGTTGTTGCTGTATTTGAACATTTTGAAATTTTGAAATTTCTTGAAAATCTTTGAAAACTTTGAACTATAATGAGATGACAAAATAGGGATGCCAGGGGTCATTGGGGTTAACAGAACTGTTAACATTTACATTGCATTTACAAGTGCAAATGTACTATTTCCATAGTACTGTACTTTCTTTCTCGCAGGAATTGAGTCAAACCTGGCACAGTACAGTGAAATATTAATTCAATTGGACAGAAACAAAGGCAGTGCTGCGGCAGGTTGGGACGGAACATTTTTGTGCGATTGTTAAACATTTGTTTAATCAAAAGATACGATCTCAGAGGGCACACCATGAAATAGGGAACTTCATGCAATGATTGCTAGAACTAGTGATCCCGGGTGAGATAGCAAGGTTAGCACATGAAATAGATCATTTATTCAGCTATTCAACCGCAAATGTTCTTAAATTATTCAGCTTTGCCCTGTATGTGGTATCTGGAGCTTTGAAACCACTGTCCTCCCAGGAGCTTCAGCATTAATGACCACACACACACGGATGGATGGACAGTCTTTCTCATCTCTCTCTCTCTCTTCTTCATCTCAACCCTCACAAACCGGCTGTCCCCCTCTCTCGCTGTCACACAAACACACACACGCACGCACGCGCACGCACGCACACACACACACACACACACACACACACACACACACACACACACACACACACACACACACACACACACACACACACACACACACACACACACACACACACACACACACACACACACACACACACACACACACACACTCTGTATAGGCAAACTCCCCAGTGTGCTGCTCCACTAATGACCGCCTTTAGCCCTGCTACTGATCTCATATGCACATCTCATTTGCATATCCCCCTGCATTCCGCCCAGCATGGTAAGCTCCGTGAACTTTTGATGTTCGGCAGCATCTGAAGCAGACTCAGATGCTCGCGGACAAACGCTCCTACATTAGCCACCATTAGATCTGCTGGGAAGCATGAAACACGAAAACCTACTGTAGCCAGCATTAAAAAGAGTTGCTGTGATCCCAGTGCAAACGCACACATATACTCTATATGCTATATATTATAACGTACATGCACAGTAAAATCCTCTTAGTTTAATTTAACTATATCTCTTATGGGTACATTTTTACACTCTCTGGGTTAAATGAACACTGATGTTTTTAGTGTGTCCAAGCAAAATGACATGGACCTTTTTGTTAATACCATTGTTTTGTTTTGTTTATGTTGTTTCTTCCAACCCAATACAGCGACAGAGGTGTCATCTCTAACCCGACATTGGCTAGTTAGATTATAAGTGTTATGGTGCACAGGACACGTCAAACCACACACACAAATAAAATAAAATGTATAAAGTATTTAGATTTCAAACGGTGTCAGGCAAAGCACAGTCTGTGAGTGTGAACGGATAGCATCAGCTGTGAGTAACTACAACGTGTCTCACACTCACACATGCTCTGTATACAATACCTGGGATGAAATACTGTTCTCTAGCTAATGGAGTGAAAGAGAGAAAGGAAGAGAGAGATGAGTGAAAAACAAGGTACAGCAAAGTTAAGCGTAGTTATGTGTGTGTGTGTGTGTGTGTGTGTGTGTGTGTGTGTGTGTGTGTGTGTGTGTGTGTGTGTGTGTGTGTGTGTGTGTGTGTGTGTGTGTGTGTGTGTGCGCGCAATGTGCATATGCGATCCCACTGAATGCTAAAATAATGCGGAGAGGGAGGCTGAAGGTACATTCTGAGAGGAAAACAGAATGATCAGACAGGAGAGGAGGAGATACTGTCATTCAGCTGGACACTAGTGTCAGTGGTGGAAAGTAACTAAGTGTATTTACTCCACTATACAA
>NC_139939.1:25674964-25677464 GCF_963454915.1 Gymnoscopelus microlampas
CCCCCCCCCCCCCCCCCCCCCCACGCACGCACACACACACACACACACACACACACACACACACACACACACACACACACACACACACACACACCACACACACACACACACACACACACACACACACACACACACACACACACACACACACACACACACACACACACACACACACACACACACGCCCCCATCCACCACCACGCTCTCCACCCCATCCACACTCAGGTTACACACACACACACACACACACACACACACACACACACACACACACCCAAACACACACCTGAGCACTTCTCTCTGACAGACACGCTGGCTCCAGGCTTCAGGCTAGCTGCCATCTACAGTAAGTCCTGACATACCTCTCTGCTTTCTACCATCTCTTCCTCCTCCTCTCTTTCTGTCTCTCTCTTCTTTTCTTTCTCTTTTCCCCACTTTCCCTCTTTGTTTTCCAGTTTTTTCTTGTTGTTGTTTTTTCCATGGCTAGCTCACGGCGGGACTGACCACACCCTCATCTGCACCTCGGTGAATTCCTTCTCCTCTCGTTTCTTTATTTCAACACCATTTAAGACGGTAAACACCGCTCTAATCTTTCCTTTAAATTCCCCTTATGTGCCCTTTCTTCCCCACATCTTTCACTTGTCTCACTTTTCCAGACATAACCCCCCCCCCTGAAGGTGGACTCTTTACAGGAAGGAGCAAAACCTCCGCCTTCTGGGATGTCCATTATTACGCCCCTCTCATTGGTTGACACTAACGATCCCTGACCTGTGACTTTGACCTCTCACACTCGCCTTTTGACGATAACTGATTCGCCAGCCTACACTCGCACCCACACATACAGTGCACAGAACTGAAATAGACGAACTAGAACCTTGCAAGCTTGTAGATCGGCTATTTTCACCAGTTTGGGCCAAAACGTATTTTTGGGGTCTCGAGCTGAAAAGTTGCTAAACAAAGTCCCTGTTTAGCAACATGTTAGCTCTGTCACTTGTGAAATTCATGCCATTATTCTATTTTGTATCTTTACAATCGGTTTCAGTCAGACTTTTTTCTGCTCTCTCACCCTTTTACTGATGCCAGTGTGAGTCTGGCAGGCTCTCTCTGAATCGCTGAATGAAATTACAGTATTGTATTGCGATATGTGCGGCCAAATCACTCCTTAGGATGAGTGCCTTGAGCATTTTCAAATTTTCATTCATGTGATTCATGTGAGTGCTAGGAAGTGACTCATTCACACTCACTGCCATTCACACTAAAGGTAACATTCTCGGTACATAGGGGATGTTTCCTCTGTCTCACTCTCTCTTTCTCACTCACACACACACACACACACACACACACACACACACACACACACACACACACACACACACACACACACACACACACACACACACACACACACACACACAAATGTGTATTCCTGTTTTGTTGGTTATTATCTTCAGTAGAATTACGATTCTGCCAACAAAATCCATCCAAAAATCCTCATGAGAACATTTCTAGAACAATATAGCTTTGTGTATTATGAAACGTGTTTGTGTGTGTGTGTGTGTGTGTGTGTGTGTGTGTGTGTGTGTGTGTGTGTGTGTGTGTGTGTGTGTGTGTGTGTGTGTGTGTGTGTGTGTGTGTGTGTGTGTGTGTGCATTCACACAAGTTCTACGCGTATGGTCTGACTCTATCCATATAAAGTTATTAAATCAGTTCAAGTGCATTTAGAGAAACAGGGGAGCAGGAAATATTTCTGAATGCTCAAACAGCGTGTGTTGTGTGTGTGTGTGTGTGTGTGTGTGTGTGTGTGTGTGTGTGTGTGTGTGTGTGTGTGTGTGTGTGTGTGTGTGTGTGTGTGTGTGTGTGTGTGTGTGTGTGTGTGTTTAGACCCTCGGGCCATAGAGGCTTAACTTCATTTCCTTAGACAGACGTAAATGGCAGATATTTGCATTTCCTATGTATACAAAGATGGCAGCCAAATAGCTTGGAATGAAAAACACTGGATATAACCTAGATACAGACAGAAAGAAATCCTTTAAGGCCAGTATATCATGAATATAAATCAGACATTTTATTTAATTGTGGTACTGGTAACAGAGACTGGGTTTTATTTTTATGTTTTTTCCACTTCATGAACCCAATTTATCCAAAGTAATACCAGATAACAGATAGCCATGGTGATTTATTTAAGACCAAAATGGCCTAATGTATTAAACAGACTTATCCATTGACAACATAATTATTAGATATATTTTAAAGCATGGGGTTGAGCAGAGACATGTGGTAAAGCAGCCATGAAACCCAGTGGCCAATTTCTCCGATGTCCAGAAAAAGCTGTTAATAAGAAATATATACGGATGGTTATTTATATGATTTCACAATTCAACAGGATTTGACTTGATGTTTTTTTTTGTGTTAACAAGTGTGCTAACATTCCCCCTTTCACCTCTATAAATCATCTCCCACTTAAGATCTCTAGACCAGCAAATTCCCACCTTCGACCTCT
>NC_139939.1:25679964-25682464 GCF_963454915.1 Gymnoscopelus microlampas
TGTGTGTGTGTGTGCGCGTGTGCGTGTGTGTGTGTGTGTGTGTGTGTGCGGGTGCGGGTGTTTGTGTGTTGCTAGAAGGACAGAGTGTGAGTAAAGTAGAGGTGGAGGGATGGAGAGATGGAGGCATGAAGATATAGAGGGATGGGGGGATGGAGGTTTGAAGAATGGAGGAATGAAGTATGAAGGGATGGAGGTTGCAGGTGTTCATATTAGGGAGGATGAGAGAAACATAGGGGAGGGTTTCTACAACCTGGGTGGTTCTTATCAGTGGAGATGTGTGATCATAAAAACACCTCCTCTCTGCCCTCTCTTTCTCACATACACCGTCAAATATGGAGTGTGCATTTAACCCTCACAGGGTGGGCTATCCATACTCACTTTGCTCAGAAACAGACAAATTGTTGCATCTGAGCCCTCTTAGTTATGGAAACTTTAAACCACCATAATGAAGCAAGGTTGCACACACACACACACACACACACACACACACACACACACACACACACACACACACACACACACACACACAGGTCGCCAGTTGGCAATGTAATGTAATGTAACGTAATGAGGGTTATGTCATTATTATTTATTTATTTTAGATTTTTTTTGTGTGGCTTTTATACCTTTATTGATAGGATAGGATAATTGGCTGACAAGAAATGGGGAGAGAGATGGGGGGTGACATGCAGCAAAGGCCGTTGGGATCGGGACTCGAACCCACAACGCAGGCTATACTTTAGAGCCTGGGTGCCTGGACCGCCACGCCAGCGGTCCAGGCCATATTTTGTCATTATTAATTGTGAAAACAAGATCGGAAACAAAACATGTGTGGCCAATAGAATAAATCATGGGAGTGTTTCCCCTGAATAAAGACATGCTGTGTAATGTGCATATGGAGTGTGTGTTTTGTGAATGGGTGCCAGCCAGCGCATGTGAAGATATGCAACAAACAAGAATCCCTCTGCCAAAACCAACTGGCATACCTAGACACACACACACACACACACACACACACACACACACACACACACACACACACACACACACACACACACACACACACACACACACACACACACACACACACACACACACACACACACACACACACACACACACACACACACAGGCTGCTTGTCTGTGACAGCTGAGCAGAGAGCTCTATATGCTTGTTATATTTTTACCCCGGCCCACACGCTGAGCAAAATGCCAACTCCTGGCCTTGAGAAACGCACACACAGACAGAGACACAGACACACACCCTCAGACATGACGGGTCAAGTCCAGCCAACCGCCATGGCAGCCCACAAAACATAAACAACTTTCACACACACACTCCGTGAATCATCTGAGCATTTGAATATTGTTTCGGATAAATATATGCAGCCGCACATATAAATATATGCGACCATAATTATTCCCTGCAGCCACAAATGACCATGACGGGAAGTCGGTTCCCACAGTTGCAAACAGCGTAGCGGCCCAGCCCTGTAGTACTTAAGCCATTAAGACCGGGAACGCATCTGTGTAAACCACTTTAACCATTAATTCATACTTTGGCTATTCAAAAATAGCAGATATACAAGCTCATAGCGCGGCACAGAGTGCCGTGTGCAAAATCGTGAAAATGTGTGCAAGTGTGTTAGCACACTTGTTAACACAAAGAAATCACCAAGTCAAATCCTGTGTCCTTAGAATATATATATTTTTTAAAGCGAACATTTGTAACTCAAATCTTTGCTTCTGGGGGGGGGTCCCTGGAACATTATATTTTGAGATGGGGGTCGGCGGCCAAATACATATCATTTTGGGGGTCCTTGACATGAAAAGGTTTGAGAACCACTGACATAGGAAACTAGGGTTTAGAAGACATTTGTTGATCCCCCAGAAGCAAAGATTTAAGTTTAAAATGATCGCTTTAAAGTATATATATATGTATGTATGTATATATATCCAAAAGATTTGCACAAACTTTCACGATTGTTTCAAAAATAGCCGATCTACAAGCTCATAGCTGCTATTTTTGAATAGCCAAATAAATCTAAAAATGACACAGATTTCCCGGTCTAAATGGGTTAAACCCCGCACCGTGGTTTACACTACAGGAACATGAGACTACAAGACAACAGTATAGCAAATATATGGGCCGTTTTGAAGTCTGTTTAATGCTAGAACTCATGTTGCTATGTTCAAGATTGTTTGCAAGGGTAGAAAAGAGGGAAGAATCAGTGTTTTGCTTTTGCTCCTCCCCTCTCCTTTTCCATTTCTCTCTCCCTCTCAAGCAAACATATGTACCCCTGCATGTGTGCACGTTTGCGTACACACAAACACACAAATCCAGAGTACAGACACCGTCGTATATTCATACACACGCACGCACGCACGCACGCACGCACGCACGCACACGCACACGCACACACACAATACAACACAGACCACTCCCAGTGGGCAGCAGCTGTTGGAGTGCTAATCTCCATTAGCTACTGAACTGGCTTCTATG
>NC_139939.1:25687464-25689964 GCF_963454915.1 Gymnoscopelus microlampas
CCTGCCTGGTAAATGTTTTCAATGTTTTTAAATGGAGTTTTCAACGTTGAGTCGACAGGAGTTGCACTACACCCGAGGCGTCACATTCTCACCCCAAGGCGTCAACTGTTCCCTCCCAACTCGTCAAAAACTGCTGCCTGGTCAAAGTGACACCTCAGGGTGAGAATGTGTTGGTACATTTGTCAAACTCCATGGGTCAAAGGTAAAAGGTATAAAATAAGGATTAAATGCTTAAAAATCCTAATGGAACATGACCCTGAAAATTTTGATTGAGAATCATGTAATTCCTCAAATATATTTATATTTAACCACATGAACCCGAGTGTCCCTATTCTGGGGCGAACATACGTTGGAAATTTCAGATGTACAAGATCACAATGTGTTGTGCGCTTGTACAAACGTATATTTTTATCTAAAAGAGAAAGGTGTTGAGGGAAAAAAAGAGAGGGCCTAGTATAGAACCCTGGAGGACTCTGGTCAATGAAGTAAATAGGGTTTAAGTGGTTAATGATTTAGCACTCATAGGTCAATCTGTTGAATCCACATCCCAATACCAGTGATCAGTGTTACAGTAATCTATTTTTATTTTAATGCTCAACATAGTCCAACAATGTAGTTACAGACACAATGATCTATGGGACATAATCCGAGGAATTCATTTTAGAACTATCCATTGCAATGTGCTCACGCAATTACAGGATTAATTATCATGGGGCTTAATCTCACTGCCATTCTATGAAATCAACATCCCAATAGCTGTAATCACTGCTACATTCCTGCCTGTTAATCTAATGCCGCTATCTATTCCCATCCCACCTACAGTACTGTGGTGAATAGGACAGGGGCTATAAACCAATCAAACATCTATCATCAGATAGAAAAGAAGAAGAGGAGGATCAGAAACAACTCTCTCTCTCTCTCTCTCTCTTTCTTTCTTCCACCCCCAGGGACAGAGCGAAGAATGCATGACATTCCTATATGTAGGACAATAGAACTGGAGACGTGGGGAGAGGTACATAGCAGAGAAACACTTACAAAATGGATAAAGATTGAATGAAAGAAGGAAAAGGAGCGGGAATGAGAAAACGCCAAGATAAAGACCGATACTGACAGAGCAACCTAGCGTGAGTAAACGCACATGCATGAGTGTGTATGTGCACTGCATATGTGCCTGTGTGTCCTCTGGCATGCCTACTGGCCCTACATAGCATACAACAGCCCCTCCACCCATCCACAGCCTCCTCCTCCTCCATACCCCCCCAAGCTATTGCCCCACACCTGACCCAGGCCCTGCCCAGGCCGGCAGGGCCTGTCGCAAGGGGCTAGAGGGGGAGGGGGTCCGTTTTCCACCTCTGTGGGGGGCAGTCACTGTGGATCCATCAGGCCAGCTTAGGGCCCTCTCCTGCGGGCAGCGGTGCCCAGCAGGCCCCCCCCAGCCCCGGAGGATCCCAGCCTTTGAAATGAGCCCCCGAGACTCCGCAGTCTGGAGACGTGCCTTTGTCCGCTGTACGGCGGGGGGCCATTGATGACTGGCTCCATCTTTTGTGTGTGTGAACGTGCATGAATTACAGTTGAAGCCACCCCCCCACCAGCCGGGGAGAGGGGACAACAGAGAACAGCCCCAGTGGCCGTGTTGTGGTCAGAAAGCTATCAGAGGTGTTTGTGTATGGTAAAGAAACGAATGAAGGATGATAAATGTACATGTTCAGTGACGCAAACAAAAACATGGCTATTTTGACCCGGGTGTGTGGGTGCAACATTTTAACTTAAGATCTATATACTTATCCTACAACGAACAGATAAAATAGCCGATCTTCAAGTTCACAATGCATCGCATTGCGATGCGTTATGACATTGTAGCTGTGGTATTTTCAGTATTTGGGGAAAATGGTAATGGTTTAGTTTTGTGTTCACCTATAATGACATCCCCACTATAGGGACACCAGGGTTCAAGTGGTTAAGCGCAAGTGGTTATTGTTACCCGTGTGCACGCTGCACACACATGCACACAGTACAGTACATGAATGGGCGCGTGTGACCATGTGCATGTGTGCGGGCATGCACACATGTGTACTGTAAATAATAGCTCCTAAGCCAGTGCCTCGTACGAAGAACATAATCCGACGGAATCAGTGTCAAAGTGACGTTTCCCATTAATGGCAGATAATAACCAGTTAAGTATAGCTCTCCCTTTGTCTCAAACTCGGTGAAGGAATTCCCAGACCTGCTCGGCTGGACAGAACCCAGTTTATATTGCATGAGAAACACTCAAGCAGCTTCCCTCCAGCTGACTGTGGAGCTTCTCTCCTGGTTAACAAAGAACATGCTATAGTGCAGCGGAGAGCAGAGGAAAACCAGGCACGGAATGATACGGCCAAGACCAAAGCAGCTGCTCCGTTATTAAATTTCATTTTGATGATTTCTGAGAAGAATTCATATGTATTTATGTCTAAAACAACTAGTGAAAATATCCATTACCATGCTGTCAAGTTACAGCGCC
>NC_139939.1:25692464-25697464 GCF_963454915.1 Gymnoscopelus microlampas
TAACAAAAATGTAACTCCTGAGAGTATAAAATGAAACCAAATGGACCCATGAGGGTCCATTTGGTTTCATTTTACACTCTCAAGAGTTAAAGATAAAGGGTCCATTTGGTTATAGGCCTACCGACTCTCCATCATTTAGCTGGGGGACCACCTGGAACCCCCCTGAAGGACCACTGGTTTGTCGCCGGACCACTGGTTGAGAACCACTGCTGTAGAGAACGACAGGTTATAAACCTGTTTCTACACGACGCGCACTCTCTCTCTCTCTCTCCTCTCCTCTCCTTCCACCCTCCCTTGCCTCGCAGCCGCATTCCTTCCTCCGCGGTTACACCTAATGACCGCTATCTCTTTCCCTCTTTCCCCCATCACTTCCTCGCTAGTTCGTTAATCACTCTAGCACATGGGCCTCGAGGCACTGGGGCTTAAAATAAGACCGTTCTGACACTTCCATTCGGAGATTAACGCGACAACATTAACAGGTGCTACCGCTAACTCTGTTTAGACAGAGAAAGAGATATAAAATGAAAATTGTAAATGGGTGTTTGCTTTTTTTTAAATGAGTGGTTTACACAACTTGAAGAAATTATATACGCCTCACGGCTTGATAAACCTGTTCCGCTAGAATTGGAATTTCTTTGGCTAATTTCATTTGTGCGGACAAATTGTAGTGCGTCACTGGTTAAAGTTGAGCATTGGTGGCCCAGGTGGCCTAATCAGTTTTTTTGCACTGATCTTTACAAAAGAAATTAAGTGCAGCCTCGCAGGCTATAGACCTGGCTGTTATTTAATAAGGATGAAATATATTTAGTCTACTTACAAAACTCGCAGATGTCTCAGTCCAGCAAAATCCGCCTTTGTGATTTTTGTGAGGTTGTTTGCGTTCAGATCCCTGGAAAGAGACAGAAAGAGGCACAACAATAATTAGAACATAGCCTAAAAAACATAATATAACAGCCTAGAGGGACGATAGCACCAACTGAAGAAACGACAAAAATAATTACATTCCTATTTCATGAATTCGTTTTTTATTTAATAAATAGGCTATTTGACTTTTAGGGGGTAGCCTAAAACACAATCTGTAGCAACTTATTCCCTTCAACTAGCCTATTCATTTGGTGCAGCCTGTAGCCCGTTACAGCCATGTAGAAACCATGTCATTTTAGAATTTGAGGGTCATAGAAATTGAGACGAGCTACATGGCTGCTAAAGACAAATTAATTTCGCCAGGGGTCTTGCCTAATAAAATACGGCCCTTTTAACTTAGAGCCCACTTATCCAAAGCCGTTTTTTATTAACTCGCTGGTCGCCAGACAAACCTTGGCGGTCGGCTGAGGCTTTCATAAAGCAACAGTGCGAGACCACCAACATAATCACGGTCGTGTGATTATGTTCACGTCCTGAACTTCACTGGCAGTCAGATCCACACAAATGGACAAAGTGTTTTGCGTTAAATACAAGAATTACAAACTTTAAAAAATGTTTTTAGGTAAGCTATAGAATAGCACTAGCCTTGGATCAAGACTATCATAGATGTAGGCTACTATTTTCTCGAGTCTGACTTTTACTTTCCAGTGTGCAAATGTAAAAATCGATTTAAAAAATCTATGATAGTCTTGATCCAAGGCTAGAATAGCACTGAACTACATTATAAATTACGTTTTTAATCTGTCAATTGCCATTTCGTAAATGTGGTCCTATAAAACCCAGTTATGCCAAATTTCATCAGCTGCACTATCATAAAACTCATGCTGAAATGTGACAAAAATGTGAAAATAACATGCATTTGTTTTTAGCTAACAGGCTCATTTTTTTTTTTATTATTGTTTTTTAACTCACAGTCTCTCCGTGTTGCGGGGTATGTTTCGTGGCACACTGCGGAGCCCTTGGCCGTGACAGTCCACAGTGGTCCCGGTGCAGGAGCACTGCGCCGGGCAGGGCTGGCCGTCCACCCCGCTGGACAGGATGACAGCCACCAGCAACCCCAGGGTAAAGACCGGCCAACGGCCACTACAGACGAACGGGCTCCGAGCTCCAACCATAGCTGCGGCAGGACGCAGGCTGGGTGAATTTAATAATCCGGGAAAAAAATAGCTTTTTTTCCAAGGGCGTAAAAAAATTGAGCCCCAAATCCCAAGAGGTCACCAAACTCTCATTCACGCGATGGAACGCTTGTCCGCCGTTGGTGTCCAATTTTTCCTTTTTTGGTAATAAATATTGTAATCAATTACTACATTTCACCGAGAAAATGGTCCTCTTGTCTTGTTGATTCGACTTGGTGGACGATCTGTTTTGGTAGGCAGTGAAGCCGGGGAGTTGTGTCCCCTCGCCGGTGAGAGAGTAGTGCGACAAAGCGGTCGAGTGGCTCGTTGCGCTAGAGCGTCACAAACTTCCACATGTCCGAGGCATGCATGCAGTGACCAAATGATCCCCCGTGGGTTATGTTAAACCTGTGAAACACTAACAATCCCAACAAACAAAACACTGGCACAGGCGCGCACACAAACACACTCTTCTCTCATGCATACACACACACGCACGCACGCACACACACACACTCACTCCAGGTGAGAGGCAGCGCAGGAGGCTTATGTGTGAGTTGGTTATGAATTCACAGCACGCGTCAGGCGAGGAAGCAGCATTCGTTTTTTTCCCCCGAAAGCTCACACAGGTCACCGTGGTGGAGATCCAGATATTGATTTCCGTTCAAACATCCGTTACCGGCCTGAGACGAGGATGTGTGTTGTATGAGAGAGAGGGAAGAGTTCAGCCCAGTGAAACCCCGGCGCGCATACAATCCAACTCTCCGTTGTGCGTGAAAGCGCTGCTCCCGAGAGTGTGTGAGAGACGGGAGCGGGCACGGTTCTGCTACTGCGTCTATCCAGGCAACTCTAACTCACTCACTCACTCTCTCTCTCTCTCTCTCTCTCTCTCTCTCTCTCTCTCTCTCTCTCTCTCTCTCTCTCTCTCTCTCTCTCTCTCTCTCTCTCTCTCTCTCTCACTCTCCCCCTCAAGCCCCCCTCTCTCTCTTTCTCCAGCCTCTCACTGCATTTTCCCTGAAGGCAGCAGCAGGTTTCCAACTGGCCAGCTACAGAAGCCACAGTTTGACCCCCAAGAGGAACTTTTCACACTGCAGTGAATTTCTTGATAGGCTACAGTATATAGCCTATATAGGGCTTGGCTTGACCAAATTGTCAACATTAAGTGAGCAGTCAATTTTCTATTCTTGCCCCATTATAGCTAGGCCTATATGCTATTTGCTGAGTTGCAACCTCTATGGAATCTATGGGGGTTTGTCAAAACGTTTTGGTTTGCTGTTAGAACAGTGTCCATATTTTTGCGCTGGTGTCTCATTACTGTATGACTTATAAGTAACCAAGTCTAATTGTGTTAGATATTTATCACATTCATGAATGTTTTCATTCACAGTTAATGGGACGTATACATGGCGTAATTTGACCTGACCTGGATGTCCCCAAGCCACAACATGAACGGGTAACCTTTCTACATGGCTTCTTTGGTCTTTTATACCAAGCCGATCAACTCCTCGAAATCCCCCGCCCCGAATCTGCCTACTGCCGCTTCACAAGGTATGCCAAGTCCAGACACAGGGCTGAGAGAGAGTGTGTGTGTGTGTGTGTGTGTGTGTGTGTGTGTGTGAGAGAGAGAGAGAGAGAGAGAGAGGTTACATGAGCATCTGAAATCCTAAGACGACATATCTAATGGGGATCAATGACATGATGAATGTAACTGCGGCAAGAGCTGTCTGCTGTCTGCATACCTCTCTCTACCCTCTCTCCCTCTTATCTCGCTCTTTCTGGCTCTCAGTGCAGAAGAGAAACCCCCACACAGCCTGTTCACTTGGCAGGTACTGTAGCCTATATCTATCATCATAGAATGATTCCTAATTTGTGTTACATTTTAAGGTGGAGGAATAGAGGAGACCATCATACTTAGAGTATGGCCTTTGATGCCAAAGCAAAGTCCCAGGACAGCACAGGGTACTTGATGCAGGTTTTGGTGTACTTTGGTTATGATTGGACTGGAGGCCAACTGGTATGACAGATCGACCTTTCTCAGATTCTCCCACATAAACAACTTTGAAACGTTCACAATAAGACATCAAACTAACAACGTAGTCAGCAGTGATGAGCATAGAAAGAAACTTGCGGACCGGGTCTTGTATGAATGGCGATGACCCAGGACTTATAGGACTGTAGTGGGGTGTGAATGAGTCCAATGTGAGTCGAATCTGTGTTCGATTTCCTGGGTCAATGCTGGGTTTTCTTTCTTAACTCATTAAGACCTGAGGCTGCTTCTACACATGCCAGAATGATACATACATGCAGTAATAAACATCAGCCAAGATGAGCATGTTATCAACAAGAATTTCTATGGGGGGCTACCAAGGGTCAGTTATAGAAGACAATAGCAGGAGAATGAGATCAGTCACTACCATAGACACGAGGAGCTCCCTGGCATGATGCAGCAAACCTGTGCTGTGGGATCCAACACACAGGCATCGATCACGAAGGCATCCCACGCCTACCTACGTGGATGTACTAAAGAAAGATGCAGGGGCGGAAAGTACCAGGTGAGCTAGGTATATACGGAGGATTGAGATGACTGGAGGTGCTGCTGGAGGGCTCATTTTAGACATAGAGAGAAATAGAGAGACAAGAAAGGCAGGAGAGAAAGAGAGGAGCGATGACACACAGCAAAGGACCTCGGGTCAGATTTGAATGTGCGCCGGCCGCAGCCTTTATATGGTGCTGACTCTACCAGGTGAGCTAGGGCACCTCAATCCCGTGTTTTCTGTGAGAAAGGGAAAAAAATAAGAAACTCACGCACACTTTCTTCAAATGCAAATAAAACGTTTTAATGGGAAACAGCGTTTCGGTCTGTTTTAGACCTTCATCAGGTTATCTTTAGGAACTAAACACAGAGAGAGAGAGACCATCTTTATAGGCTGTCCAACCTATGGTGGACCAAATGGGTCAATG
>NC_139939.1:25704964-25707464 GCF_963454915.1 Gymnoscopelus microlampas
GGACATAAAAGGGACAAGTACAGACATATACAGAGATCTCCATATATGGGCATTAAAGGGACGAGGACTGACAGATACAGAGATCTCCATATACAGTATGGACAATCGGATCTGCGGTGTGACGTAGGTGTGAGGGCCGTGTAATGCCCCGAACTCTAGAATAGTAAAAAGTATAATTTTTGCCTCTGACATGTAATGGAGTAGAAGTATGAATTATCCAAAAATAGAAAAATACTCAATAAAAGTAAAAGTACCTCAAGTAATGTAAGTACAGGACTTAGTTACTTTGCACCACTGGAAGGGTGTGTGTGGGGGAGGGGGGGGGGGGGATAACTGAGGTTTTATAAAAAGGAGAAGAGTGAGGGAGAAAGGGAGGGGAAAAGAAATATGAACAGGCTTTTGGAGAAAGAGGTGAAATAGCAAAAGCGAGCGAAGGATATGGATAGAGAGAAAGAGAGAGAGAGAGAGAGAGAGAGAGAGAGAGAGAGGCATGGAGAAAGAAGAGTGTGGGAAAAATCAATATGCTCTCTGGAGCGACTGGAAGAGACAATCAGTCCTGTCTGACCCTGGTCTCCCCTCTGTGTCAGTGTGTGCACAGCAAAATCCTAAGTGTTCATTTCACTCTATGAGAGTGTAAAAATGGACCCAAATGGACCTGTAATGGATCCATTTGGGCCCATTTTTACACACAGCGAAGCCCACACACACCCAAGTTAAATTAACACAGAGGATTCTGCTGTGTGTCTACGCATGTGTCTACGTGCGTGTGTGCGCGCGTGCGCGCGTGTGTGCGCATGTATGTGCGTGCATAAGTGTGTGTATGTGTGGATGGGTTTGTGCATGCATGCCCAAGTACCTTCAAGTACGTGTGCAAGTGATGACCCGCACATCAGTTTTGGAACACGTACATTTGCCAATATGTGTGTGTGTGTGTGTGTGTGTGTGTGTGTGTGTGTGTGTGTGTGTGTGTGTGTGTGTGTGTGTGTGTGTGTGTGTGTGTCTGTATGAAAGACTATGCACGTGTGTGTATACCATACTGCGTGTGCTTGCATGCAAAAACTGTGCATAAAGTGTGTGCGTGCGTGCGTGCATGCATATATGCATGCGCGTGTGTGTATGTGTGTGCGTGTATGCGTGTGTATGCGCTCCACGTTGGTTTAGCTGGGTACCCTCTACTCTGTCTCCTCCTGTGTGTTTGCTGTCCTCAGCTCAAATGTGTTTTATTGGCACGACTGCTGAGGGCAGAAGAATGATGCCAGAGGAGTTAATGGGATAAAAGTTCATTACTTTCACCCTATCAACGTTATAAGAAAGGACAGATCGAACAAAGGCTCTGGGCGGAGACAGGAGATGGGAGACTGCCTGGGCCTGGTGAACCTTTTGGATGGGGATGTGTGTGTGCGTGTGTGTGTGTGTGTGGGGGGGGGTATTGGCACCAAAATGTGTTGAAGCTTGCTTGCGGTTGTGTGTGTAGCTGGGGCCATCCTACTCTTTGCCATATACACAGTAAAATCCTCAATGTTTAATGTATCTCTGAGAGCGTACAAATGTAACCGAATGGACCCGTCAGGATCCATTTGGTTACATTTGTACGCTCTCGGAGTTATGCATGGCAAAAATAACACTTTATTTTATTTTACTGTGTACTGGCCTGGGTCATATGCACGCACAGATGTGGGCACACACATGCACTCAGCCACACACACACACACACACACACACACACACACACACACACACACACACACACACACACACACACACACACACACACACACACACGACGTACGCACACATGCACACAAACATGCATAATATAGCTAGA
Source organism: Gymnoscopelus microlampas (assembly GCF_963454915.1). Classification (NCBI taxonomy): domain Eukaryota; kingdom Metazoa; phylum Chordata; class Actinopteri; order Myctophiformes; family Myctophidae; genus Gymnoscopelus; species Gymnoscopelus microlampas. The sequence goes on from NC_139939.1 coordinate 25,706,790, forward strand.
GGCTGTGGGGCAGACTTTCTCAGATTGTGCTAAGCTACTTTTTGTGAAGTGGCTTGGCTTTGATATGTATTATTATTATCAATATAAAGGAGAAAGGGCTGCTTCAGTGTGTGTGTGTGTGTGTGTGTGTGTGTGTGTGTGTGTGTGTGTGTGTGTGTGTGTGTGTGTTTGTGTGAATGGTCTGGTATTTTTGGGAGCCCTGAGGCTACTGGCTTTCACAGTTCGTCCACTCGACGTTCCGGGTTTGTAAAGCTGGCTCGGACCGCCATTGTCCCAGACCTGCTCCGGAATTTTGTTTCTCCATCTGCCCCAAGGCGCCTCAGACTGACAGAAAGAGAGAGAGAGAGAGAGAGAGAGAGAAAGACACACACACACACACACACACACACACACACACACACACACACACACACACACACACACACACACACACACACACACGTACAAACACAGGGGCAGGGTGAAGAACAGAAAGAGAGACAGACATGAAAGAGACAAATAGCGGAACAGAGAGATTTCCTGATCTCTGAGTTCACATTCTTCCTTCTCCAATCTTTCTATTGCCTTCCATCCCTCTCATCACTCCATCCATCACCCCCCCCCCCCCCCCGCGCGCCCCCCATCACCCCCTCCCCTGTACTGTGCCTCTACTGTGCAGTTGTAGGGGGTTAATTG
>NC_139939.1:25712464-25727464 GCF_963454915.1 Gymnoscopelus microlampas
TGATTGGTGCCTTGGCCAGAGCCCCAGCACACCGCGAGAGCGAGGGGAAAACCCTGCTCGGGTTCCGACGTGAAGGGAGTGAAGGGAGTACTCCTTGAAAGCACTTGACTGACTCACACAACGATATTCTCATTGTCTGCTGGGTTTTCTCTTTTTGCTTGAGGTAATGTTTGGGGCGAATATGGTTTCAGAGAATTGCACCTACTGTATTGATGAAAGAGGTGCACATGTAAAATCCTGTTAATTTATCCATATGTAACTCTGAGAGTATACAAATGTGTACACTCTCAGACACAGTTACATGAACAATCAGGATTTTACTTGCTATGTGCTTATAGAGGCTGTATGGCTGAAATACATAAATTGTGAGTGCTGAATGAATGAATAAATAACAGTTTGTTCATTTTCTTCAGATTTCTCACACTTCCTTGTGCATTTCACTTTGCATTGCTGGTTTCTAAGTTGAGGACCTTAATAGCTGCAATCCATTAGATTGATGTCCTTTCCGGGATTCAAACTCAGGTCTCCCACACAGGAGATGATATTTCTACCAGCGAGCTTAGATGGAATGTCCGCTTGGGCAGGGGAGATATTGTGTTTTGAGCTTCAGGCAATACTACTAGTCAACCAGTAGGTGTCCCACCTAACACCAGTCTACATTTCTCAATGGAAGAGAACCATATGAAGCATGAAGTGGTCAGTCGTTCTCAAAATGGGGTCCGGGGACCCCCAGGGATCCTTGAGGGGGTCCCTGGCTGATTGGTAACATTGGTCCATTTGGTTCCATTTGTACACACTCAAGAGTTACAGGGGGTCCGTGACCTAATGCATAGTGAATTGGGGGTCCTTGAAATGAAAACGCTTTGAGAATCACTGATGTAGATGGAGAATCCTGCAAAAGAATGTATCTGTACGGTGCACTGTGAAGGCACAACCCGGACACACCAAGGCGCTGCATGTGAACGTGTGTGGGCAAAAGAGCGCTCACACGGCGGCAAGAAACTCCTCTCTGTGCACACATGCACACAGTAACTCAAAAATGTGCCCTTCTCATTGACATCACTGGTTTGGATTTTCTGCTGCTTTCTGTCTGTTTCCAGTTGGAGCGGGACATGACTTCATAGACTGCTATAAGGTTCTGTGTGTGTGTGTGTGTGTGTGTGTGTGTGTGTGTGTGTGGTTGTGAGCATGAATGTGTGTGTTGCCTTTGTTGTGTTGTGTTGTGTTGTGTTGTGTTCGTGCGTGCGTGCATGCCGTGTGTGTGTGTGTGTGTGTGTGTGTGTGTGTGTGTGTGTGTGTCTGAGAGAAAGTAAGATTGTGTATACACAGTACTACTGTGTGTTCCTGTCCGTTCTCCTCAAAACAAATTCGGACCACATGTTTTTCAAACAATGAACCCGAGACAAGGATTGGGAAAGCACCTTACAGTCCTCCCCTCACACCCCTCTCTCCCGCTCTCTCTCTCTCTCTCTCTCTCTCTCTCTCTCTCTATCTCTCTTTCTCTCTCTCTCTTTCTCTCTCTCTCCCCTCCCTGCTGTCCACTTCATACCCCCTCTCCTCTGTCGATATATATATATATATCTCCATCTATCTTTTCCATCTCTTCGTGTGGTTCCCATCAATCAGTCACATCTCGTCTCCAGCCAGAGAGCTCTGATTGGACCACAGTGGGAGTGCACAGCGTGAGGTGGCTGATGGGAAATTGAGTTTCACGCTGGGAGTCGGATGCGGTCACCTGTTGACCTATTGGACACACAGCCAAACCCTGGAAGGAGACTTAGGAACACAAATCAAACTGAATATGAAGTTTTTACACACAAAAAACAAAAAGTTAGTTTTTTAAGCCTTATTGTTATATCTTTTTTTTAAACAGCCAAGCTCAGAAGGTGTCACAGTGCGATACATAGATCTGCTTAGGTTTTTAGCATACAATGATGTGCCCAAAAAAGGGATGCCATTTAACTCAGCGAATTAGCAAATTGACCTGTAACTTCTTATGTGATGAGAGAGAGAGAGAGAGAGAGAGAGAGAGAGAGAGAGAGAGAGAGTGTGAGAGACAGACAGACAGACAGACAGACAGACAGACAGACAGACAGAGAGGGGTGAGACAAATAAAATAGGGTGGGCAGAGCAGAGAGGGGGCAGAATAGAGGGGGCGAGGGGGTGCATGTCTCACCTTTCTCTCCTCCAGTTACCAGTTCACTGCTGCAGCCGAGACGTTGAGGCATCGCTATGACAACACCAACACAAACATTGTGTCTGGTGCGAGAGTGTGTGTGTGTGTGTGTGTGTGTGTGTGTGTGTGTGGGTGTGTGTGTGTGTGTGTGTGTGTGTGTGTCAGCAGAAAGATCATGTCTAATTATACCCATTCTGAATTAAGACTCCCATCCCACACACACACACACACACACACACACACACACACACACACACACACACACACACACACACACACACACACACACACACACACACACACACACACACACACACACACACACACACACACAGACACACACACACAGATTTGCACCAGAGAGCACGTGCCCACGTCTACACACAAAGCGTATGTGTGCACAGACGTGCACGCAAGCACACTTACACAAGAACACTGTCATTTAGGGACATAACATCATGAAGGCTTCATAAATAACGGAGTTAACATGGCACTTTGTGTGTGTGTGCGTGTGTGTGTGCGTGGACATTTGCAAGGGGGAGAACCCCTGGCAGAGGTCCTGGTTGCGTGTGATGCAGAACGCAACACATTTCCAAACAAACACTCTGGAAACAATTAGCAAGAGAGAGAGAGAGAGAGAGAGAACCAGAGAGAGTGAAAACAAAGAGAGAGAGAGAGAGAGAGAGAGAGAGAGAGAGAGAGAGAGCAAGAAACAGACAGACAGATAATTTATGCTTAATTTATGCTTAACGTACAACGAAAATATCAGATCTACCAGCTCACTATGCGTCGTGGAGGGCACTTGTTGTGAGCTTGAAGATTGGCTATGCTATACAAGCTTAAATGAGTTTACAGACAGAAAGACAGAGGAGATGACAACATGAACTGTGCCTGCAGGTTAGAAAGCAAACAACATCACCTCTAACATAACAAGGCAAATGACTTCCATGTCTGTGTACAATAAACTGTGAATTGCTCTCTCAGGACTGAATGGACTTAAAACACACACATGCACGCACACACATACATGCACACGCACACGCACACGCGCGCGCGCGCACGCTACTCGCTCACACATGGACACACAGGCAGTACATACACATCAGTCAGCCTATTAGTTATTAAGATCAGTAAGGCTGTAATGTCTATGACAAGTATTCCCACGCTCACAAATCAGTCCCGGGTTGCTGTGGAAAGGCCTCCCAGATCCCGCAGTAGTGTGATTGCACACATCAGTCTCCAGTGTGGTCCTCTGGAGAGGAGAACCACCAGACAGACACACACACCAACACACACACACACACACACACACACACACACACACACACACACACACACACACACACACACACACACACACACACACACACACACACACACACACACACACACACACACACACACACAGACACACACACACACACACACACACACAGCCACCTGCTGCTGCTGGCGAAGTCATCCATAGAAACAGAGAGGGGGGGGGTGTCTGACAGATAGACAGACAGACAGCCTGTGCAACAAATAATGACTCTCATAAAGTTAATATGAGTCTGCATTTAGATCAGTGGTTCTGAAACTTTTTCATGTCAAGGACCCCCAAATTAATTAATGTATTTGGCCGCGGAATTAGATCACTGGTTCTCAATGTCGGGTCCGGGGACCAACCAGGGGTCCACCCCCACAGGTCTGTAGCTCTGAGAGTGTACACTTTGTTATCTCTGGGACCGCAACCTTCTACACTGTAAAATCCACAGTGTTCATTTAACTCTGAGAGTGTACGGAGGGAACCAACCAAACTCGTCTCCATTTGGCTCCATTCATACACTCTCACAGTTACGGACCTGTAAGGGTCCATTTGAGAACCAGAACCATGTATTCATGCTATTAGTACATGCACAGTTCTTTGGCTGCAGTGTGTGTGTGTGTGTGTGTGTGTGTGTGTGTGTGTGTGTGTGTGTGTGTGTGTGTGTGTGTGTGTGTGTGTGTGTGTGTGTGTGTGTGTGTGTGTGTGTGTGCGTGTGTGTGCGCGCGTGTGTGTGTGTGTCTGTGTTTGTGCGTGAGTGTTGGTGTGCATGAGGTGTTGTTATGTTCCCAGCCCAATCTGCACCTGCGCGGGGGTGTGACCTCACGTCTATCAGCAGTACTGCTGGGATTACAACACAGTCCAAACACACTGTGATGGATCTTTGAGCCAATCAGCACAGTGATCACACAGCTACATCAACACAACACAGCACCGCGAACACATTCTGGACAGCGTTGTAGCGACCCCACAAAAGACCCGGCCGTAACTCACTGATCGCTACGTTGGTGTCAGAAGTGGGGCCTTTTTTCTCCATCGCTTGGCGTTAGGGCTACGTTTAATTAACCCATTCAATCCGGTAACGCATCAGTGTCATTTTTTTGGCTATTCAAAAACAATTAGTATAAAACTACTGCTCTTGTTTTTCTCTCTTTCTCTTTCTTTTTCTTTACTTATAATTATTACCTATGCTGTCTGAAAGAAGACGATATTTTTCGTACTCGTATTCACCTGTGCACAAGATGTAACAATAAAGTACAACCTCGAACCTTGATCTACAGAAGTGATTCTCAATTGTAAAAAAAAAAAAGTTACAGACACGTAAGGTTCCATTATTAATAATTTAGCTGGGGACCCCCTGGAACTACCCTCAAGGAACCTGGGAGTTCCCGGACCACACATTGAGAACCAGTGATCTACAGCACAGTGTAGAAGACTATGTTGTCCCTCCTCCAACACTCAGGGTTGGAAAATGTTTTTATAATTGAAGGTTACAGAATGGGTGACTATGCCAACGGGATGCTGTTTATTGTTATTTATTTTTACAAATACGATTCAAAGCTTAGGGTAAATGCAGTCATTAAAATATTTAGGCTACAATAAACAATTACTCTATTTCTCCATTTGCAGTGGCATAAAGATAGAACATTTTCACAATCCAAATAGACAAAGAAGATAAACAGCCAACAGAAGTGCCCATGACTATCATCAACCATCTAACATTGCTGGTGATCTTTCTGGATAAATAATATGTAGTTGTTACTTCAGTCTTAAGGCCGGTCCACACCAACGCAACTTCTTGCAACAAAAACGTTTTAGAGACCGTGGCGGTGGTGTGGACTGACCAGTTGCAGACTGGTGCCATTTGGGGATAGTGGTTGCAAGTAGTTGCATTGGTGTGGACAGGCTTGATTTCTCTCTCAAACCAAATAATATTATGCATCACCATTTTAAACTTTACCCCCAATAATTGGAACAGAGAATAGACCATTCATTCATTCATCCATCCATCCATCCATCCATCCATCTATCCATCCATCCATCCATCCATCCATCCATCCATCCATCCATCCATCCATCCATCCATCCATCCATCCATCCATCCATCCATCCATCCATCCATCCATATCCTTCCGTCCACATTCATTCCTCTGCACACTGAGACAATAGGCTGTTGTTATTGTGTTTATGGTTTCTGTTCCAGAGCCTCTCTCCCAGGGCCAGTGTACTGTTGCTTCAGCCAGCCTGTTCACTCTAATAAAGTTTAACAGGCCTGTCTGGGTCCCCTGGGACCCCCAACACATGGGACAACAGCAGAGAAACACTGACATTCATTATCTCAAACATCTATGACCTAATTAGATTGGATCTGATGGACACTCGGGCCTTCTAGCTTGCCGTTTCCATTAAAAAAACATGTTGTATGATTGACAGTGATGACATAAACCTTTAAATCCTTTATATCTCACTCGGAGGAATTACTTAATTATGCTGCCACTCGTTTTAATTAGTACCAGTTAAAGACGGAAAGAAGGGTTTGATTTGGAAAGATTGTAAATGGACTGGAGTAATGGAATGAAGTTTTACACGTACAGAGCCATTTAACCACTTAAGCGATTAGGAGAAATTACTTATATACTTACGTGTCACGTGAAGAATGTAAGCATTTAAGTGACATGAACGCTACACATACATACGTGCTCAAGCAGTCATTACCGTGGCAACAGGATCATCACTGACCCCAGCCTCGAAGTCGTGACAGGAGCTTTCAAGCCACTAGCCAATCATCAAGCTCAGCGGTTGCCATGGCGCCGACACATGTAATCAGGGGCAATCAGTGGAGAGGTCTGTGTGTGTATATGGTCATGTCAGCACCCTGCTCCACGCATGTGTCTCTGAACACGACTATGTGATTAGAAGTGTGTAAACAGAGCTCAGCCCTCTGTCTCTCTACAACTGTTTTCTGTCAAGCGAACGGAACCCCTCTCCTCCCTTCACTCTCTCTCTCTCTCTCTCTCTCTCTCTCTCTCTCTCTCTCTCTCTCACTCTCTCTCTCTCTCTCTCTCGTCTCTCATTCGTTTGTTCTCCATCTTTCCCCCGTGTCTGCCTCCAGCTGCGTTCATTTTATTTATGTCTCATTTTATCCATCTCTATCTGTTTGTCGTCTTCTCTTTCTCTCCCTTGTTTCTCGCGGTCTGGCTCCTGCTTGTTCTCTTCGTGTGTCTTGTCTTGCTGTCTCCGGACCACCTCTCATGCTTTACAAAAACCTCTCCTTTGCTTCCTTACTCTCCCTCATATCCTCCTGTCAGACCCATAGTAAAACAGGGTGGGTGTAAGGGGCTGAGTGTCAAACCGAGTTAGGAGAGGATCCACGATGGAGACATGTGGAGGAGAAATTATCGTTAGTGTTGAATCATGACGTATGGCGGCGCTGTTTGATATGGATGGAGAAGAGACATTCAACTTTCAGTATTAATGGACCTGACGGCTGAGGCATGCAAGTAATCTCACGCAACTCTGAGTAATACAGGAAATGGGGAAAGGTGGGGTTGGTAGGAAGGATGCACTTATGGAAGGGGGGGGAATTGTTTCAAAATAAAATTACTGAAAAAGGGAAGCATGTCAGAATAAGACAAGTGACAGAAGAATGGCCATTGATAGACAAACATACTAAGGGACACCTATTCTGTCACTCTCCCTCTGATACTATCACTCTGTCACTTTCTTTGACACTCACTCTGACACTGTCACTCCATCACTGTCACTGTGACACTCTCTTTGACACTCACCCTGACACTGTCACTCCATCACTCTCACTCTGTCACTCACAAGACAGGTAACATGTAAATGCATTTGCATTTATAAGCATACTTAGAAGAATCCCACTTTAATTAGCATTCAGAATATACATTTTATTCTTACAAGGATTATCGCTAAGGCTTACAAAAATCTTTCAATTTGACTCACAATGGGTTGCACACTGTGATTATACTCAGCTGAATAATTGCTTGTGGCAATGAATTTAACAATACATAGTAGTGGTAATGATTATACTCAACTAGCCATACAGCTGTTTATCGTTTCATTAGATAATAATAATAATTATTAGTTATTATAATTTATTAGACTGTCTGTATGTCTGACTGACATACAGTACATCCAGAGACAAAAGACATTCAAACTTGCAAATGTACAGCACACCCACCCACACACACTCAAACACGCACGCGCACACACACACACACACACACACACACACACACACACACACACACACACACACACACACACACACACACACACACACACACACACACACACACACACACACACACACACACACACACACACACACGCGCGCGCGCACGCACACAGGCACACGGGCATGCAGGCACGCACTCAGGCACTGCACGCACGCACACATGCGTGAGTGTGCACATCTACATGTACAGTAAGATTGACAGGGAGAATGAACGAGTGGAGGTTAAAGAAACAAGGAGAAATGAAAAGTGTCTTTGAAAGTAAACAAAGGAAGAGTGATTAGGACCAGATTGGAGCAGATCAAACAGTAGGAGCAGAGAGGCCTACGATGGAGACATCAAAAAGACCTAATCTAAACCACATATATCCCTGACATCACTCACATGCACAAACACACACACAAGCACGCAAAATGCAAGGTCACATACATCAAATGCGCATTCTGCACATACAATAAAACATACAACGCAAAGGGCGCTCAATGCTCATGCATGGTCTCAAACACACGCACACATGCACGGACACGTGCGTGCGTGCGCACACACACACACACACACACACACACACACACACACACACACACAAACACACACACACACACTCACATACACACACGCATCCATTCAGTCCCTCCTGTTCTCACGCAAGTGCACACATGAACACATCTGTGAATGCGAACAAAGACTCTCACACATAGGGACACAGAGAGCCAAGCGTACTTATAAAACCAAGACTGAATATTGAGGCTTCATTCCAGGAAGTAGGCATTGTGCAACAACATTGATCAACATCAACTATATCAGTGAGCAATGCAGCCAAAAGAAAAGCCTCAGCATTAAGTAAAACCAAATTGCATTTGAAAAGATATTTATAAAGCATGCCGGTGATCAGGAGCTAGTATTCATCAGGAGTGGATTATATATGGATTAGGAGGTAAGATCTGCTTTCATTGTGCATTCATGGCCTTTCCATTTCCACATATGCAAGATACAATCACTGCCTGATGATTTCACATACTGTAGATGAAAGAAATGGAAAAAAGAGAATCTAGATTGATGTTTGAGTGCATGAGCGTATGCACGCGCATGTGTGTGCGTGTGCGTGTGCGTGTGCGTGTGCGTGTGCGTGTGTGTGTGTGTGTGTCTGTGTCTGTCTGTCTGTGTGTGTGTGTGTGTGTGTGTGTGTGTGTGTGTGTGTGTGTGTGTGTGTGTGTGTGTGTGTGTGTGTGTGTGTGTGCGCGTGTGTGAGAGAGTGAGAAAGAGAGAGAGAGAGAGAAACAGATTAATGTGTGTTTAAGTTAGTGTGGGTGAGAGAAAGAGGAGACATTACAGACAGAATTAGTAACGGAGCACAGCAATGGTAAGAACAGACTGCATATTTAAACAGTCTGCTTAGAAAAATCTATGTCAGTCAACTCACAGTAGGCCTTCAAGGATCAAGACAATTCACCATTGCTTCATAATGAAAAGCTTTCCTTCAATTCGTGTCTCATCTTTTCACATAACCTTACACAATAGGTCTTGAGTCTTGACATCTTGTCAGAGACCATTTTTTTCGACACATAGTGTTTAATTTAGTGTTAAATTAACACTATTTTTTGACTGGGGGCTCCCAGGGGTCTATACTTGGTCTCCTCCTCTTTTCTCTCTACACCAAATCTCTTTACCAAAAATATCTACCTGTTATTTTGGCCAAATGTTCACCTAGTATGACCCAGAATAGGGACACTAGGGTTCATGTGGTTAGGAAGTACTGTACCTACTGTATAATGAAATGAACATACAGTAACCTCAGTAATAATGTATAAATGTTGTGCCGTAATGAAAAACTTGACCCCAATATTTTTACATTAATGAAACATGCTCACAATTAACATTATTGAGTAACTGTTAAAATGTCTGCTGTGTAAAGGGTTCATTAACTTAACCACTTGAACCCCAGCATCCATATTCTGGGGGGAACATGTTGCGACGAGTTTTGAGCTGAAGAGTTTAGGAGTATATGGAAAAAAGCGGTTGCAGTTGCACCTCATAGTCAGGTTCACTATGTAAAACAATATACTTTCGTTCAAAATTTGTGGAGATTAGCAAAACTATACATTTTTTTTATCTTCAGAACATGGGGAATCCAAAAATCTATGTTTGCATTTGCACAGACACCTGCATGTCCGCCATATTGGACGTTCAAAATGGCCGCCATAAAATATATAATTTGTGCTACCTTGGCTTCTAGACGACATAGACAGTTAATTAAATATGCTAATCCTATGTTTTCTGGGTCAAGGAATCCAATAGAGACCTAAAGGATAGTGCACAGGGACTTGCAGCAGCGCCCCCTAGGGGATGGCCATGGAAATGCAGGTTGACTACGTTAGAAAATATACTTTTGTTACGAATTTTTGATTAGCAAAACTATAACACTTTTGGAAACTTCAGAGCATGGGGAATCCAAAAATCCTTGTTTGCATTTGCACATATACCTGCATGGCCGCCATATTGCATGTTCATTAGGACCACATAAAATATATAGTCTAATTTGTGCTACGTTGGATTCTAGACAACCAACCTTAATTAAATATGTTTTCCAGGTCAAGGAGTCCAATACAGACCTCAATGTAGTTCTCAGGATTATAGAAAAGCAAGAAAACAAATGTAAATGTAAAACATAGTGTTTATAGTTGTGTAGTATCAACACATCATTGACTTTACAGGTTTACAGGTGTAAAGAAATGGCTGGAAAAACCCTTTGTTTCTGTTGTTTTCAAAGAGAAGAAAAGAAAAGAAGAGGGGGGGTCAGGGAGAGCAAGGAGATCTAACAGTAATAGAACACATGTCAAGGATATACAGGTGGCATAAACCAACAGATACAGTATGTACATGAGGTTAGACATAAGGCGAAAGGGCCTACTCTGTGTGGAGTTTGCATGTTCTCCCGTGTCTCCTAGGGTAGTTAATACCCTCACAAAAACATGTAGTAATCCTGGTCACTATACTGCCTCCCCCTGGTCAGCCGGGGCGCCTGATGGAGGGGAAGGGAACTGGTTGGAATAACGTGTTCCTTCCACACGCTACGTCCAACCAGGGAAACTCCCCCCTGTCAGGTGACAAGAAGGTCAGTTGGCTCTCATGCATTGAAGAAGGCATGAGCTCGGCCTTGGCCTCCCTAGGCTGGTGGGGGGAGTGTAGTGCCCAGGATCACTTAGCTAATTGGCACCGGGTGAAAAAAGGGTTATAGAATCGAGCGATAAAAATTAGGGGAAAAAAGCCACAAGGTGCAAGGAGGTGACACTTTGGTAGGTCTACATTAGCAGCAGGTATGATATTAGACATTAAGGTGCAAAAACAGTATGAACGATTGAACTATATACAGTACATACAATATCTACTAGATCTTTCATTCAGGAATATTCTTTTACAGCTCGTCATCACTGTCTGGGGTGTCATTTTCAGCATTACAGACAGTCCGTGTCGTTTTCGCAGTCACTTCCACACAAACAAAGTTCTGTGCAAGCCAAGTTGTGTCCCCTGCATGAACTTCTCTGGGTTGTCCAATGGGTTTTGCACTGACATCTGACCACTAACAGAAACTAACAGAGGAAGGCGACCTAACACAGGAGGTGAATGATGCATTGGCCAACTTTGTATGATGTACTGCCCAATGGGCATCCATATAACAAGCATTCCTGACCTAAGGTGGTATCTGTTTTGTAAACATCTGGCATAAAGCAGCAAGTTGCCTTCTACCGTTGGTGCCCTTGAGGAGAACATTGAACGTGTGCATGATCAAAGTAGGGTGTGGTGCCAAGCCACTGTGACGTGGCAGAGTCTTTTTGACCCACTCAAACATGGAGCCATGGTGAGATACTACCTACTACCACAAAGGTTCCTCCTGCACCACAGGCCATTGTAGAGTTGGTCAGATGTCAGTGCAAAACCCATTGTACAACCCAGAGATGTTCATGCAGGAGACAACTTGGCTTGCACAGAACTTTGTTTGGAAGTGACTGCAAAAACGACGCAGACTGTAATGCTGAAAATTACCCTCCTAATAGTGATGAAGGGCCGTAAAAGAATGATAGATGATATTGTATACAGTTCAATCTTATAACTTGTCAATACTGTTTTTGCAAGTTAATGTGTAATCTCATGTACATACCTGCTGCTAATGTAGACCTACCAAAGTGTCACCACCTTGCACCTTATGTCTAATCTCATGTACATACTGTATCTGTTGGTTTATGCCATTTGTATATCCTTGACATGTTTTCTATTACTGATAGATTGTTCTCCTTGCTCTCCCCGCCCTCTTCTTTTCTTCTCTTCTCTTTGAAAACAACAGAAACAATGGAGTTTTCACCCATTTCTTTACATCTGTAAACCTGTGGTGTAATAAAGTCAATGATGTGTTGATATTACACAAATATAAAGACTATATTTTCCATTTACATTTGTTTTCTTGCTTTTATATAATAACTACATTTAGGTCTTTATTGGACTCCTTGACCTGGAAACATATTAACTAAGGTTGGTTGTCTAGAATCCAAGATAGCACAAATTAGGCTATATATTTTATGTTGTCCATATTGAACAATATGGTGGGCCATGCAGGTATCTGTGCAAATGCAAACAAGGATTTTTGGATTCCTCATGCTCTGAAGATTCCAAAAGTGTATACTTTTGCTAATCTAAACTTTTTAACGAAAATATATTGTTTAACATAGTAAACCTGAATTTCACTGGCCATCCCCTAGGTGGCGCTACTGCAAGTCCCTGTGCACAATCCTTTAGGTCTCTATTGGATTCCTTGACCCAGAAAACATTGGATTAGCATATTTAATTAACTTTCTATGTTGTTTAGAAGCCAAGATATCACAAATTATGTATTTTATGGTGGCCATTTTGAACGTCCAATATGGCGCACATGCAGGTGTCTGTGCAAATGCAAACATAGATTTTTGGATTCCCCATGTTCTGAAGATAAAAATAAAGTATTGTTTTGCTAATCTCCACAAATTTTGAACAAGAACACATAGTGAACCTGACTATCAGGTCTGTTTCACTAAGACTAGAGGGTTTAAGTGGTTAATAAGTACAATGAATGTGTTAAAGCCATACGGTACCTTTCTATCTTCAAACAAGAGGGAGTCTAATAAATAAATGCATGGTTTCCCTATGAATCTGTGACATCATGTTGATGACATCATAGTCATCCTACTATAAATGCATGAAATCTCTGCCTATGTGTGTGTGTGAGAATGTCACCATGCAGCGTATCTCGAGAACCGGCTAACCAATCAACTTCAAAGTCCACATGCTTATCGTACAATATGATGTCATAGTATTTACCTCGTTGACTGGCCTAGCCTGGACTCCATATTTGAGCATGCCTGACACGGAACTCCATATATGGGCATAAAAGGGTCACAGGCAGACAAATACAGAAATCTCCATTTATCTACTTATATAATCGAGGATTGACTTCCGCCCCGCTGCTGACGCCATACCCACAGCTCTATTGTCGAGTAAACACAACACCGACACACCACATCTCGCCACCACAGTAGCCACGGCGTGCGCGCAGAATTTATGGGAGGCGTAGGCCACCTATCATTGCTCATTACCTATTTTCCACCTCGCAACATAATTAATTCTACTCACCACATTACGACCCCAACGGAAGGGGAAACAGTTCCGCACCGTTTACCGTGCGCACCACCGACACCGAACGCCGACGGCTCTAGCCGAAACAACACGAAGCGGCCGCCATTGAAACTCCGCAGCTCTCTGCATCGCCAGCACAACAACACAAGCGCGTCCTTCGCTTCATCCCCCCCCCCTCTAGCTTACCTTTTTGATGACCCAGGCCGTTGCTTTCACTTCAGCCATGTCTGTATCACAATATGTCCGTCATTCACGTGCCATGTACATCCCAAACACAAAACAAAACACGCAGCCAACTTTGTCATATCCCCACTTCCCACAACAACAACTGAGCCATCTGCGTTGCCACGTTGCCAGAACATAAGCACAAAAGACAAGAAAATATCAGTGTTGCCACATTTACGGCAGAAACAAGCAACCACCTTCATGAAATAAAAAAAACAGCCGAAGGGCTCCGCCATGGTCCACAGGGGTCCGCGGGGGTCCCAACACTCCCAGGGGGTCCAGGGACCCCAGGAAAATAAAATAATATATATTCCGGCCGCCGGACCTCTAGTGGGCATAAAAAGGGATACAGACAGACAGATGGGTACTCTGACAATGGGCACAACGGGTATTGCATAACTGGGTGGGGCATGCATTTCCAACTTGCATCGTTCCTGAGTAGGGCGGCACCAGTCTAGTATTGATGATTTAAGTCTTGCTCAAATATGGAAGGACGGCAGGACGGTAGGTCTAAAATGCACAAAAATATTCAGGGACTTCCTTTCTTGGCCTACTAGCAGTGTGCTCAATAAATCTGGCGTTAATCATTCCAGTGGTTCGGAGATTAGCAGTGAAAACACAGACACATACCTGCTGTATACAGACACACACACACACACACACACACACACACACACACACACACACACACACACACACACACACACACACACACACACACACACACACACACACAGACCCTCTTCTAGATGGCTCAGCTCCTAAGTGCCACCCTATAATAAAAAGTGACTATACATGTACGACCTCTTTGATAACTTGATAACTAAGCAAAATGTTTGACAGGTCTGATGGCCAATCACACCCAGATGGTGAATATGGGTGAATTCATTGAACAGTGGCTCATTAACTCACTGATTGAAAACAGATGTTGGCCTAGTGAAGATTCCACCATTATCTGCTTGATCCACAGTCCAGATCCACCACCTGAAAACCATAGATCATCAGTCTCTCAGCGGTAACAAGTATTTGTAACCACATCTGAAACCAAACAATACAACAGAAGTCAACCATAATACTGTATATATATACTGTATACAGTACTTTGTGAACCGGGGTAAAGGGACCATAGAAGGGTTCATATCATGTGGTTAATACAGTTGGGTGTCAGAGTTTGAGGTCTCAGAAGGTGTTTTGTCAGCAGACTGTAAAACCAGGAGGTAGATAGAGAGAGAGAGGACTGTGCATTGTCCTTTGTGCTGCTGTCCCTCAGTGTGCCTCGCCTCGCCTCCATCCCGTTTATACTTCTATTCATTAGCAGCTAAGACCCTATTGAACATGGTCCTAATTAATTTTCTAAACAACCAGGGGGCATG
>NC_139939.1:25742464-25754964 GCF_963454915.1 Gymnoscopelus microlampas
TAAGCCTTGCTCGCAGCCACACAGAACTGACAACAAAACAGTGCGTGTGTGTGTGTGTGTGTGTGTGTGTGTGTGTGTGTGTGTGTGTGTGTGTGTGTGTGTGTGTGTGTGTGTGTGTGTGTGTGTGTGTGTGTGTGTGTGTGTGTGTGAGAGAGAGAGAGAGAGAGAGAGATAGCCATGCCTCTGGATGTTTTTTTAGTGCTAAATGGTGTTTAATGTTAATTGCCTTGCAATGAAAGTGAAATGAGAGCCAAGTGATACAATGCAGTCACACGCATGTGTGTGTGTGTGTGTGTGTGTGTGTGTGTGTGTGTGTGTGTGTGAGTGCACTATCACAACACACAAAACTCACACAGAACCACACACCACTTCATTGATACAGTCATATCACCGCTGTCAGGTGTAAACCTTAAAATGTTTGATAAAAAATAAATAAAAATGTTTGTGTGTGATTTTAGATGGTGAGGCGTAGTGAGCTTGTAGATCTGCTATTTTCACTATACTTATGTGTTACACTCTTGTATGTAGGGCATGAATAAAATAAAAATAAAAACAATTATCGCAGCACACACAACACAGCATAGGTCAAACTCACAAACCTTCAAGCCTCCTACTAGGCCTATGCTAAAGCACTATAAATGGAAATTTAAGCCCTGGCTAAAACAAGCCCGGTCAAAACGCAACGCACGGCTACTTTTCCTGGGTGTTCCGGCCAGCTGGCCAAGCTGGCCAGCACTACAGTACAGAATGAGCTATGGTACCATTAGTCAAATTGATGTTGACATTTAGGGTTAATATTATGAAATCCCCTCTGACTCCAGTGGTGGAAAAAGTACTCAAATGGTTTACTTAAGTAAAAGTATCAATACAGCAATGTAGAAGTACTCTATAGTTACAAGTAAAAGTAGGGAATAAAAAATGTACTTGTGTAAAAGTACAAAAGTATTGGTATCCAAATATACTTAAAGTACCAAAAGTAAAAGTACAAAACTTGTAGATCGTCTATTTTCAGATCGTCTATTTTCAAACTTTCAAAAATTGTACTTAAGTACAGTACTTGAGTAAATGTACTTAGTTACTTTACACCACTGGTTAATATTATGAAATCCCCTCTGACTCCACCTGCTGGTTGTGTGTTTGCGTCCTTGTTTGCCTCTCTGTTGTGTTTTGTCTATTAGCAGAGGAGACACGGGTATCATCAGTGTTTATGAGATTCACCTGGGATGGGTGCATAGCACAGTGGTTCTCAAACGTTTTAATTTCAAGGACTCCCATACAGTACGTTCCATTTGTACACTCTCAGAGTTACAGATATGTAAAAGGATCCATTTGGAAACCCCTCAAGGAACCCTGAGGGTCCCAGACCCCACTTTGACTATTATAAGTTGGTTCACTCAAGCTTAATTTAGACTTAGTTGTATGCCAGTGTGACACTTCAAAAACAGCAGATCCACAAGCTCACAACGCGCTGTGAGCTTGTAGAGTAGCTATTGTTTGCATTTGACACTGGCATACAACACAAATCACCTCCCATATGCAGCCCTGAACGTCTCTTGTTTAGTTTGCTGTTTGTTTGATGTCATTACATCCACTCCCATCCATCACTGAGCCTGGTGGCAATGATACAGCAATACGCTTTCACTGCTAAGTGTTCCAATGGCTGTGTGGTTGTGGTTGTGTGTGTTTGTGTGTGTGTGCAGAGACTAAAACGTCATTACTGTTGAATCTAGCCATAAAGTCCACACCTACAGAAAGCTTTCCAGAGGTCACACACACACACACACACACACACACACACACACACACACACACACACACACACACACACACACACACACACACACACACACACACACACACACACACACACACACACACACACACACACACACTCACAGACTTCCAGAGTGTAAGAGGGAAAACACCCTCTTCCCACCCATTGTCCCCCCCATCCATCCATTCCAGGTCTGGGAGTGCGAACAGGCAGGAGTGAGTCACCACACCACACAACAGAACAGACAGGAAGGAAGGAGGAGAGACACATGTGGGGCAACGGAGGGGAGGTCAAGGACCAGGGGGGAAATAAAAATACTTAGGTCTGGTAGGGTGATAATGACAGGGTCTGGGGGACATCCGCCATTTTCACACGACGGACCGTGTTGCTCTCATCTAGGGCTGGGCAGTTAACCAAAAAAACAACAACCACAAACAAACATAACAATTTAAAAAATACAAAAACTGTACCACCCACTTCTCTACAATTGCTCATTCCTTTCGATTCTTCTTATTGTTATTTTCGAGCTGCGTTCGCTTCCCACGTTCGCGCGTCTTACTTGTGTTGCTCATGTAGGTAAATCGAATAATTGAGAAGTAATAGATTCCTTTATAATCAATCAACTAAATCGATTAATGTGATTAACCACTTAACCCTATTTAATACTGTACTTTGTTGTACAATGGTACAGAAATAGCGAAAATAACAATAACAAGCTTGTAGATGTATTATTTTCATTATTTTATAATGGTTCATTAATCGTAATCAAGGCAGAAGTTTGAAAGAATTGTTCTATTGATTTGAAGTAATATCGCCCAGCCCTACTCTTACTTCATATTTGGGGAGGAGGGGGGTCAGGGGGGGGGGGGGGTCCCCATCCCCATCCCCCCGAGTCTTGGTCAACTGGCATTGAAAAAAGGAAATCAATGAATGAATGCCAATCAGCTACAAACATACAAACACACGCCCATGGCAACAGGACACCTGGGATTCATACACGCCATCGCCCAGGTCACAGGTCGGCACAGCGACAGCAGAGAAGCAGATGACGACACTCAGTGAAATACTGCCAGGAGAGAGAGAAAGATGAGAGCAAAAAAGGGAGAGACAGAAAGATGAATGAGAATGAGAGAGGGAGAGAAAATTGTGTATGTGTGTGTGTGTGTGTGTGTGTGTGTGTGTGTGTGTGTGTGTGTGTGTGTGTGTGTGTGTGTGTGTGTGTGTGTGTGTGTGTGTGTGTGTGTGTGTGTGTGTGTGTGTGTGTGTGTGTGTGTGTGTGTGTGTGTGTGTGTGTGTGAGAGAGATAGAGATAGAGAGAGAGAGAGAGAGAGAGAGAGAGAGAGAGAGAGAGAAATGAAGGTCAGAATGTGTGGAACAATCTGTATTAAAGAAAACAAATGAATCATCTTATTGTTGGAAAATACTGTATATGGGGATTGGTGTGTGTGTGTGTGTGTGTGTGTGTGTGTGTGTGTGTGTGTGTGTGTGTGTGTGTGTGTGTGTGTGTGTGTGTGTGTGTGTGTGTGTGTGTGTGTGTGTGTGTGTGTGTGTGTGTGTGTGTGCGTGTGTGTGTGTGTGTGTGTGGTGTGTGTGTCCTCTCTCCCTGTTTGGTCATTTCAGTGAGGAGGGCTGAGTGTGTGTGTGTGTTTCTGTAATTATTCACTGATAGTTGAGATGAATCATCTGTCAACATTGAGATTGGAAAACAACAAGTATATTCCAGGATTACAACCCACTGTTGCACTATACAGTGATAATTGTAAATTGGCCTGTGGACTGATTTAGCTTTTTAACACACTGAGAACATTATATTCTAACTGGTGTTCAGAAGGTCATTCCATGGATATAGTTTGGGACAGAGGCGCCATTTTTGCGGGGAAAAACAAGGGGGTAGCAAAAAAAGTTGATTGATTGATGTTTTTTTTAATTTTTATGTTTGCCTATAATGATATGCTCAAAACAGGGACATAATGCCAGGTCCCAAGTGGTTAATGAACCTATGGTTGCAGACAAGAACACAAGTCTATAACACGTGTGTCTCATGTAGATGGACAGGAGTGAATGCACTCAGCACAAATCTGAAATTTGATTCATCTGCAAAACAAATTCAGAGGTGGAGAAAATGTGTATTAAAAAAATGAATTTGTGGTTAAATGCAGTTAGGCCAATTGCCCAAAGATGTCCCCTGGTATAGACAGACAAATAGAATCAAAATGTGAATAATATTTATTGCCAGGTACTGTATCTGTTTGGAAATACAAGGAGTTTGTCTGGGGGAGGCTGGTGCACTGCACTGAATAACAACAGTATTATTAAATATTTACACTGTTTTCAAAAAAATCAAGGTAAAGATAAGGATAAATATAGATATGCCACTCAATCCCCAACCACCCAGACAAAAATGATTTGGAAAAACCTCATATAGTATGAATGTGGCCAGTTATGACTTGCACTGTAGATATTTTACATGAATGTGGCCATTTTCCCTGGAAATATTGATGACACAATACACCATACTGTATGTGTTTGCTATACCTTGGCCCATTCATATATTTAATCTCCCTATCCCCCTCCGCACCCCCTCTCTCTCACTTATAATTTCAATACATTATTTTCAATACTTAGACAAATGCTGAGGGATTTCTTTCTCTATGGGCATGCCCCCCAAACCAAAGCACACAGACTCTGTAATGTGTTTCTTTGATGGGAGTTCAGATTAAATGAGCCATTAAATTGCCATGTGACTGTGTGTGTGCTCGGAGACAGAGGTCTTGCGGCTGCGGGGTAGCATGATGTTGTTGCTTTTCTGTCGCTGGGTGCTGCTCATTGAGACACCCACACTGCACCATCTAACCACATGCAGACTATGTAGAGCAGTGCTTCTCAAACATTTTCATGTCTGCGACCCCCAAATTGACGTGTATTTGGCCACGCACCCCCATTTAAAAAGATTTTGTGTCAGGGACCCCCATTCGATTATTCCAAGTTTTTCAAAATGTGTCGAAAATAGCAGATATTTTAAATGGGGTTAAAGTGGGTGACTCTTTTTGATGGGGACCCCTCAAGGACCCCTGGGGGTTCCTGGACCCAACTTTGAGAACCAACTTGATGTAGAGGGAGAGAGACCCAAACAACATGAGACAGCTGTGGGCACCGTGCCACGCACCCACAGCCTCATCTATAAGCTCACAGCGCGTTTTGCTGTGCGAAACGATGCGCAACCAAGTATAAATCAGGCATGTGTGTGCAGTGCAGGCATCTATGGGCATGCGTGGGAAACGCAAAATGTACTCATGGCTGTATTACTGTAGCACACTGCCACTCGTATACGCATGTGTACTGAGCAGTGAGCACACTCCCACAAACACAAGCTCTGCGAACACCCAACTAGTTCAGAGGCGTCGGGCTGGGAAGAGCTTCAACTGTGTCAATTTTACAGCGCACAAACACACGCATATAAACACACACACACACACACACACACACACACACACACACACACACACACACACACACACACACACACCACACTAGACATGCACCAGACATAGGCTGTGGACCCACACATGCTCCTGCAGAGCTTGTTTTCTTCGCTGATTTAAATAGTGTGACGCCATGCAAAAACCTTGTGATCATGCCACTACATTAGCAGAGATTATTTTTCATACATAGTCTATAGTAAGCACACACACATGTATGAACGTGCACGCGCACACTCACACGCGCACACGCACACGCACGCGCACGCACACGCACACACACACACACACACACACACACACACACACACACACACACACACACACACACACACCATGCTGGTCTGGTGAACGATCCTTATTAAACTGTAAGGAAACACAATCTTTTCATGTTCCATTTTTCTGTCATCTCTGTTTGCCTGTTTTCTTTTATGTCCAGTAGGCTATGATGTCTGTGTTGTAGCTACCAGTTATGGGAATCCATCTAGCATGACGGACAGTGCTAATGACATGAGAGAAACTGTGACAAGGGCAAAGCTTCTTTTGCTTTTGTCTTCACTAAGACAGCTTTTAGCATTACTGCTAGCGACAGGGGCTGTTAGCAACAACCAGTGTGTGACTTTGACAGAGGTTAGAAATAGCAGTAGAGTATGCTAGTGGAAATGTCACATGGTGACAGGATTTGACAAATTTTAGCCAACAAAAACCTATTAGTGAGTCAGCAGTAAGGGGTTATTAGTGACAGCCAGGTTTATTCTGGGCACAAAAAACAGACAGCTTACTTGTTCCTAGAAAGAGAGAAACGGAAAATGTGAGTTGAAAGTGCCCGTACTCAGTCAAAAACTGTAACATGAACTATGCCCACATGTACAGTAACACATCGTCGCTGTCGGGTGGAAACCTTGTATGTCCAAAACTGTTACTTTTCAGAAAATGGGAAAAACAACCTGTGTTCCAATAGATACGTAGTTATTATTTAGCCACAAGGTCTTGTTAATAGTTTTTGTTGGCTCAATATTCATAAAACCCACAGACACAGTTAACCCCTTTCAAATCTAAATAGCAAAAATAACAGATCTAGGAGCTCACAGCTTGTGAGCTTGTATTTTTGCTATTTTTGCATGACACTGTAGTATAGTACTAGCCTGGCATGGCCAGACTAATATCACTGCATAGATATTAGTCTGGGATCTCTGTGAAGAACCTGCATTTCCAAGGGGCGGATTAAAACAAATGCCTTTGGTGATAAACCCGCCCCATATTTGCATACTGGGCCCTGATTGGTTCCTGACTACTTCGGAGGGAGTGAAATCCAATCACAACTGAGCGGATTGCAACCTGTGTTATTTCACCGTGGGATTCGCGGCTCATATGCGCGGCTTTTCGGGTTTTCTAGTCGTCTATTTACGGAATTTTCATTCCGTGCTATTTCCCCGTGTTCTGTGAGATCAGGCTGGGTACAGTATAGTGCTCTATTCAAGCACCTAAAATGTGAGACCAAGTTCACATAGAGCATTGGTTCTCAAAGTGGGGTCCGGGGACCCCCAGGGGTACTTGAGGGAGTTCCAGGGGGTCCCCAGCTAAATGATGGATAGTTAACCAAATGGACCCTTATGGGCCGTTAGGGTCCATTTGGTTCCATTTGTACACTCTCTGAGTTAAATTAACATTGATTTTACATTATAAATTGGAGTCCCAGAGATAGAAATGCCATTAAATGGGGGTCCTTAGCCTAATGCATGTCAAACTGAGGGTCCTCGAAATTAAAATGGTTTAGATTCAATGCTAGAGCCGTAAAAGTCTTCTCTTATGGGGGTCATATCTGGCATATCTTTTGAAATGGGGGTCCGCAGGCTAATAAGTGTCAATTTGGGGGTCCTTGACATGAAAAAGTTTGAGAACCACTGACATAGAGACCAGAAGAACTAGAATTCTTGACCGTATTGTGTTGGACAGACATCATAGTGAAGATATAAAATGTACACCATGCATTTGTTCATTTTGTTTTTACAGGAACAGTGAACATGAATTCACTGTAAATGTGCCAGTGTCAGCCAAGCGGCACGTTTTCTACCCTCTGGATGCATGTCTTTTGGTGAGGGAGGAAACCCATGTGCACACAACGAAAACATGCAAAGTCGCCAGATGGGTTTTGAATCAAGGAACTTTTTGATGAAGAAATAACAGAATTATTCATGAATTAAATACAATTACAATATTACTACATAACAAAAGGCAATAATTTGATCTGAAACACTGCAATTATATTTTACTGAATGTGGATAAGACAGAGGAGACCAATGCCTACTACATGATATCCTGTATTCATTTAGGTATGTGCACATACATTACACCATTGTATGTATTATTATTAGAAAACATAAAGCATAATAAAGCCAAATGTTAAACATTCATTAGTTTAAAGTTTTCTAAGTTAGTATTTTAATCAAACCCACATAGCACCCATACTTTATATTTACAGCAACTCTTAAAGCTGCAGTAGCCAACTTTGCAGAAAGTAATCCAACGTCCTTGGTCTGAGACAAATTGCAGACGAGACCGAGATCAAAACACGGTCTTCTTGAGATTGACCTTAAGGCCGAGACTCAAGTTCAGGTCTCAATTACTACAATAGTAGATAATATAGAAAACGTGTGCCTGTTTGAGTGCGTGCTTGTGTGTAGGAGATAGAGAGAGAGAGCTACAGAGAGAGAGAGAAAGAGAGAGACAGAGAGGGAAAGAAAGAGGGGGTATTTGAGTGACACGTGTAACTCATGACAGGCGTTTTTTGCCGCCCAGTGTGGAAGGCATCACATTATGGTGACACATCTCTGTGACAGCTTCCAGCCTAAATAAAGCAGCTGGACTTTGACACTGATAACCAACGACTGAAGGAAGGAGAGAGGAGAGAGAGGGGAGACGGGGAGCATAAAATACCGCTAACAGATAGTAGCAGTATAAGGCCAATACTGCACATACTCTTTCCGACGTCGGAAAATCTTCCGGTTTGGACAGGCTTTCAGAACTATAGTCACCTCCAGAGTCAGGACATCTGGAGGTGCACGGGTTCCGAGGAAACGTTTTGAGTCCGCCCTTCCGAAGCTCGGAATGATGTCAATTTGAGGTTATATCGGAGGTCGGAAGGAGTATGTATTGCCCTGTAGTAGACACTTCTGAGCTGTATCCCTTGTTGTGAGATTGCAGATCGGGTATTTTTGATGAATGTTCACCTGTAATAAAATGCCCTGAATAGGGACACTATGGTTCACATGGTTAACCACATGTATATTTAATTGCATGGCAAATAGCGATGCAACGCATTGTGAGCCTAAATCACCTGTTTTTGCTATTTTTTAACATTTAAAAAAATGTGGATTTCTTTGACATTTCTGACATTTTGTGACATTTTGTTTTTAAATGTTTGCCTATAATGACACGCCTAAAATAGGGACACCAGCAGGTTGAAAGTGGCTTAACCCCTGAGTCAGTAGACTACACCTTTGAGTCAAAGTACGCGATTCAACAAACAGACAAGACAGATGGATTCATGTAACCCGGGTCCTCAGTCTTTATGTGCATGTGCTTCTGTTTAGGTCTCCCTTTATGTGCTCGCGTGCACCTGTGACCCTATTCTCTGGTATGGCTAACAGGCATATCCGTCTGTGTATTCAGGTCCCAGTAAAGCACCCTCGATTTACTGTCCCAATAAAGAGCGCTTGGTTTTTATACAGCTATCCAAGGCGAGTTCCTATAAAATGCATTCACACATGTGCATGTGTGCGCGTGCACACCTGCACAAATACATTATACAGACGCGCATGCACGCACAGCCGTGAGCACAGACGCACGCAGGCACGCAGTCACGTAGGCACGCACGCGCGTGCCACACACACACACACACACACACGCACACACACACACACACTAATTTGTGCCAGTGAGACTGAGCTTGGCTGCAGGGCAGTAACCAGACTCTTTAGAGACAGAGAAAAGGTCTCTCTGGCTGGGTTATGAACCCCAGTCTTCCCATCGCTCATCTTTACAGCTGTCAGTTAGCAGACGGAGCTGATGTGTGTGTCAGGCCTTTTCTTTAATAGAGGACTGTGTCTCTATACATCGCCATTGATTTACCCCTCCTCTCTGTACCACTGTCACCCTGACTCTTGATATCATCAGCACAACCTAGATAGAATTTTGATTGTGTGTGTGTGTGTGTGTGTGTGTGTGTGTGTGTGTGTGTGTGTGTGTGTGTGTGTGTGTGTGTGTGTGTGTGTGTGTGTGTGTGTGTGTGAGAGTTTGTGTATGGTTTTCATAAATGAGAAGGGGAATTGACAGTAAGACTGTGTGTGTGTCAGCGTGTGCGTGGATGTGCACACTTGCCCCAAACCCCCCCAGCTCACTGATAGAGCTTTGTGCTGCATCCGTCCGGAGCACAACAGTAAATTGAGCAGCTGTATTGTATCCTCCGAACAAAAGAGGCCCATTTGTATAAATTTGGCTTGTAAAGCGTTTGGCTCTCCAATGTGCCCCTAGCGTGGCAGATTTGATTACACGGGTATCTGTTGCTCTGCCTCAGCGGATAAAACAGACCCCCGTCAATAGAAGAAGTCAACGTGCCCCCTGAACACTTTGAGACAAAACTTCATGTGTTAGCAAACCAAGTGACTCCATGAGGCAAGCTAGGGAGGCGGGCCTGCCTTGAACGATCACCCACAATCAGCTTCATTTATGCTCGTCGAAAATAGGCGATCAACGTGAGCTTGTAGATCGGCTGTTTTCGGTGCGTGACACCGTCGCGCGACTAAATGTCTTTACACCCCGGGGAGCGTGACAAATAAATGATCCGAAAATGTGTTCGCAACTATTTCGCATAAAATCTTTGCATATACTATTCATACAGGTTGATGGTTTTATTTCAAAAGTACATTAATAACGTTGTTTTATCGCTGTAATATTCACATTCAGATGGTCAACAACACTTGGCACTGTCAAATGAATTACCAAAAAAACAAAAACAAGCGCTCCTGGTGTGTAAGTAGTAAGTACCTTAACTATTATGAGGCTTTACAGTATAGAAGTCTTCTAACATGTTTTTATGTTTCAGTTGTACCAGTAATTTTCTCAACTTGTGATTATGAATGACCTCTCTCTTCTGTGTAACCTACTAGCCTCCTATTGACAATACATGGATGTGGCTATATGTTTGGTGCTGCAGTGTCATACTGATTATGTGATTTAGGGAAACACTAGGCCTAAAGCTTATCCTACTTCTTAATTTCTTCTTTTTTTTTCATGACTTCCAGAGGTCCTTGGGGGTACCAGGGGGTCCCCAGCAAAATGTGTTAATATTGTGTCACTTTAACCATATTTTATACTTTGGCTATTCAACAAATTCAGATATACAAGCTTGTAGATCTGCTATTTTTGGCAAATCTTTGAATATATATTATTTATTTTAAACCGAACATCTTTAACTCAAATCTTTGCTTCTGGAGGTCCCTAGCATTAACACATTTTTGAGACTAGAGGTTCACACCAACGTCGCACCGCCAAACTCCTTATATGGTTATAACCTCTTTTAACTCACCATATTTTAACTGTTTGTGTTTTTCGTAATTTAACGCCCTACTTGATCATACTACAGCGTCACACAAAAGCATCACAAGTAGTTTGCAGATCTGCTCTTTTTCATACTTTTGAATTTGAATCCTGAAATGTAGCAGTTTTGGACTTATTTACATAAGCTATAGCTTCACACTGCCAACTGGTCCATGTACAGTACCATGTAGCTGAAATTAGATTTATGAGCATGTTTATGAGTACATTTAAGTGAATGAATCACTATTGTCTTCCAGCTCCCCATGCTCCCATCTAGTCTCCCCATTCTCCCCGTCGGAGCGGTCAGCATGGTTTTGATCAGTTCCCCCCCTCCCTCCCAAATAATTCCCCCTTCAACCAATCATGTGCGGGTCTCTCCCTCCATCTGTCTATCGTTGTCCTCATCAGTCCATCAGGAGGGCAGCTTGTTCCAGACGCAGTTCTCTATATCTGTGGTTGAAATGCAATGCCTGTCAGGAGAGTACTCTCCCTGGCCACGGCCCCGGACACTTTTGCACACACACACACACACACACACACACACACACACACACACACACACACACACACACACACACACACACACACACACACACACATCGTTGCTGTTGGGCAGAAACCTCATATCTACATATAGTTGAACTTTTTATGTTTTTTTTTTTAGTTAATGAATGCCGTACTTCGTCATCTAATAATACAAATCGCTAATTCAGCGCTTCCTGTTATGTACTGTACTGTTATCACTGTCCTCTTTCTTTTCATTGTTTAGCTATGTTCTACCACAAGTACATGTAAAGTTTCCAGACAAGGTTCACCACAACGTCCATGATACATAGGCTATGGGCTTTGTTTCATCTACTTTTAATTGTTCACTGATACATTTGGCTCTTTGGAGCATATTTATTTTCTTTCAGCAATATTTCGGCTCAGTAGGCTCAGTAGTAACGAACCACACCGGAAGGGAACGCCGTTAGCGAGAGTTAGAGAAAATGGCTAATAAAACATTTGCCACTTACTATGTCTTTGCAGTCACTCAGTTCTGCGTGACCAAAAGAAAATGGCCGATATTTTTTTTTTTTTTTACAGGGTTGCCAGGTTTCTCTGGTGAGAGAAACAAGCAACCATGCAGGTCTATGAAAACAAGCCCAAAAGATACTTAGCCACCCCAGTCACGTTAATATTTCCGTAATGTTCTTGTCATGTACATCCCAAAGAAAACATTAGTAACCACGGTATCGTCTTTATAAACAACTGTTCCGCGTGACCAAAAGAAAACACAGGGTTGCCAGGTTTCGCATGAGATATATATATATATATATATATAAATATACATATAATCTTATAATAATAATATTAATAATCATATACATATAATGAATCATTATATATTTGATTGATAGTCATAATAAATAATAATAATGATAAAAAACAGCCTGGTGTCAAACTCTAGACGCGAGGGCCGCATAGCGGCCCGAACTTCTAGTACTATACAGTGTTGCGAGTTTGTAGATCTGCTATTTTTTTTGTTTTTGAAGTAAAAGTGAAAGTAGTTAAGTGTGCCTATGGGTTTTATAAATATTTAAGCAATGAAAAGTATTAACACGAGTTTGTGACTAAATAATAATAATAGCTACGCTGGATCTATTGGA
>NC_139939.1:25759964-25767464 GCF_963454915.1 Gymnoscopelus microlampas
CAGAAGTGCAGGATGCACTTAAAGGACTGCTGGGGCTTTAGATAGCTAGCATGTGAACAGCGTAATAGCAAGGGGAGTATACTGTATATCGTTGCTGTCCGGCGGAAACCTTGTATCTCCATGTTTCAACTTTTTATGTTTTTCGTAAATGAATGCCCTACTTTGTCATACTACAGTCACACAAAGGTAGCAAAAATCTACAACCTCACAACGTGTCACAATGCGGCACTTTGTGAGCTTGTAGATCTGCTATATCAGAATTTTTTTCAGTTGAAAGTGGTTAAAGGAGGCGGAGTCTCCAGTAGGACACTCTTTGAGTCTCCTACTGAGTCTCCTACTGAGTTTCCTATTGACATGGGTCATCAAATTATTGGCTTAGGAAGGCACAAAAAACGAAAACAAATCTCCTTGAATTCAAGGCTTCATGGGGTGTGTAATTGATAGAAAATAAGTAATTTTGGAGGTGAACTACTCCTTTAAGTGTGTCTATTAACAAGAGCTTGTGACTAAATAATGCCTACATAGAATCCACAGGAACACAGATTCTTTTTTTCCCCATTTCCCAAAAAGTTTCCATTTTGGACATACAAGGTTTCCACTTGACAGCGAGGCTACAGCAGGCTACCATGATGGCAGTACCACACAGTGAGGTGGAGCCTGGTAAACGGCGGGCCTCCCAGGGCTGAGGCTGAGATGTGAACCAGACTGTAAGCACTGTATAAGATCAGGTTCTGTTTCATCTGAATTCATCTCAGCTGGTAGATTACTGGCAGGTGTTTACACAAGGCTCAGGCACAGAAACCCTATACACTCTTCCTTGTAGTGTGTGTGTGTGTGTGTGTGTGTGTGTGTGTGTGTGTGTGTGTGTGTGTGTGTGTGTGTGTGTGTGTGTGTGTGTGTGTGTGTGTGTGTGTGTGTGTATTGTGTATTGGTTTTTATGTGTACTTATTATGTGTACATATTATCGAATGTAAAATGACGTTAAAAAGGGTGAAGGGCGGGGTGTGTTGACCAGCAAGTGGCCTGGCTATGCTTGCATTACTCTGAGGTATGTGTTTGAGAGGGCGGCTGTGTGTGTGTGTGTGTGTGTGTGTGTGTGTGTGTGTGTGTGTGTGTGTGTGTGTGTGTGTGTGTGTGTGTGTGTGTGGGGGGGTATTGTGATTCTTTGCTCTCTGGTATTTAACCTGGGGGGCGTTTGCTTATGACTGCTGATGTGTGCATTTGTTCGAACCTGTGCATGCATCTTGGTGTGTGTGTGTGCGTGCGTGCGCACGTGAGCTAAAACTAAAGCCCACCTGCTGATGGCCCTGATAAGAGGCCTTGGGGTGGAGGGGTGGAGGGGGGGGGGGGGGTGTCCTATTACCTCCATAACATCCACAGGCCAGACGGAAACATCCCGAACACGGCCACGACATGATCGGGACACGGCACGACTGTAATTACATGTGCATATCGAGTTGTCGAGTGATTTATGTGCCTCATTTCTTTCCACTGACGGGTGGAAACAAGCTATTTAGAAATGCATTTTATTTGACGCTAAAGTGTCTGTGAAATGTTACTGCACCCCCCACGTCCATCTAGGAGTCTGAGTCATGTCTTTCAGAAGTGGCCTGTGACATATATGCCACCGATCGACCGCATACAATGAAAATGAGTTGGTGAGCGATAATTCACCAATATTTATGATTTTATGTGGACTACAGTGTGTCCGCCTCTGTTGTTTTAGCATTGTATGTTATTTTATGTGCTATGGACCATGTGTCCTTAATAAAGTTTGATTGATTGATTGATAATGTACACACTCTTTTAGAAACATTATTAGTAGGGACCTTTCAACCTGGCATTTCTATTTCTAGGCGAAAATATTTTTTTTTAAATCTCCAAAAATCGTCAAAGATAGCAGATCTACAAGCTCACAATGCCCAATGCCGCAATGCATTGTGAGCTTATAGATTGGCTATTTTAGCTGCTCGACAACATCACATGATCAAGTATAAATTAGGGCTTAAGTGGTTAAAACACAATGGTTCAACTGGAACAGGATGGTGCATATTTTTTGTAAATGAACTGTTGCTAAAATACAATAAGAATCATAACCAAACAGACGCCCAGAACTGCACAGGCCCTTCCACCCAGCTCAAAACAGAGCGGGGCGCAACGCAACGGTCATTGCTATTTTCCCAGCAGAATTCTTTTTTGCGTCTCCTCCAATCCATCATCTAAACAGCAAGGCGCCAATAACTATCTCTTAAAGGGAATGCGAGAAGACACTCTGATTGGTTTAATTCATGTAACGGCCAAAACACACCCATAACTAATTCAGAGGCCTAATACAAACCCTTAGCGCCATGCGCAGTGCTTTGCGACCAGATAGCATGCTGTCTAACTAGAAGAATTAGCGTGGACTAACCTTGAGTGACCAGGCTTTCCAAAGGAAATGCCGAATGCCGAATCAAGTAGTCATAGTCTCACCATAATAGATGGTTACAAATGGTGGATTCAAATGAAGCATTTCAGTTTTATTTGAAAAAACGTGTTGGATTCATCAAATGTATTACTAATGTAATCTGGTAGAGGGGAATCATTTTGGCTGGTTATCGCCATGGTTTCCGCCCGCCTGATGACACAAAGTTACATCTACTCTAGACCGGATCAGAAAACTGCAAACGGAGTTGATCCCAGTCTAGTGTGGACAAAGCCCTGATGCAATATGAACTCTGTGTTTTAGACCAGTGGTTCTCAACCTTTTCAGGCTGTGACCCCCCAAAATAATCATAATTGAACTTGGGACCCCCCACCCTGACAAGCACTTGGAATTGTAGAAGTTGAGGCATTACATTTTGTCTTGCAACGCGAGGCGTTGTGAGCTTGTAGATCTGCTATTTTCAAAAATGTTGCCTCTTTCTTGTATTATTTGACAATTTGGCCAATGTTTGACCAGTTTTTATAGTATAGTGTGTTGATTACTTTCGATGCAGCAATAGTCTTTTTCTTTTTGTCCTTTTTATTATTTTTTGAGGTATTAAAAAGGTCTTAAAAGTCCTGTCACTTCACTGTCACCTCAAATCATGTGGGGACCCCCCTGGGGGTCCCGACCCACAGGTTGAGAACCACTGTTTTAGACCAAGATCATCTAAATAGGGCCCCAAGTGTTGATTTAACCCTGAGAGTGTGAAAATGGACCCGTCCACCTTGACACTCTCAAAAATAACTCTTTATTTTGATGTGTAGGAGAAGCTATAGGGGTCAGACAGGAAACATACCATGACTAATGTTAGTGAAATGTTTTCCTTCCTACTGCCCTGGAATGTGCCAGCTACAGGCAACAGGTCCTCTACTTGTAAAATTAACCACAAACATGCTAAATAACTTCTTGGAAAAAATGACACAGTGGCGTTATGTGAAAAGGAATTATTCTCAGACTAATAGAGGCTAAATGAACACTATAGTGACATCACTTCAGGTTCCTGGGAAAGACGATATGCACCGTGTTCATGTGCCAGAAGCTACAAATGTTAGACCAAAAAAGACATGCGGCATTTATAACGTAAGAATTTCATACACAGGCCAGCACACACCCAGTCTATTTGTCCAGTTTTTGGGTCACAGACCCATTTTTGGGGTCATGAGTAACTATCCCATTTCTTTCACGTTTCCTTTTTTTTTTTTTTACATAATTCAAAAGATTTTCCCAAATAAAAAACAAAACAATTGACATTTTTTTAATTAAAAAAGGTCCAAAAACAAAATCCGTACATTTACGAAACGTAAGAAAATAGCAAATAGCAGACCTCCAGCTTGAGGATTTGTGAGCTTGTAGATCGGCTATTTTCACTATTGTTCAAATAGGGCTTATGTTATTAATTGATCATAAATATTTTTTCCCAGGGTTACAACAAAATGATGGTTTGGGTCTCCACTGAAGCCCTGCTCTATAGTGAGACAGCAGCAGAAACACAATCCAGCAGATCTGTTGTCTCTCTGATATCAGTTACTCCTTAGGACTCACTGTGGGTCTGTCGTTGACCCCTAAGACACACAGAGCTACTCCTATACTCCTCACCATAACCTCTAGTTTGTGTGTGTGTGTGTGTGTGTGTGTGTGTGTGTGTGTGTGTGTGTGTGTGTGTGTGTGTGTGTGTGTGTGTGTGTGTGTGTGTGTGTGTGTGTGTGTGTGTGTGTGCTTGTGCGTGTGTGCACGCGCACGCACGTGTGTGTGTTGTGTGTGTGTGTCACCCAATCCCCCCAGGTGACTGTGTGTTAACTGGCCCTTTTGTCATAACTTTAACAGCACTCATCAATCAAGAGGGAGGAAATTACCACTTGGAGAATGAGTGGAATCTGTTTTTATGAAGGGAGGGAGAGAGATAGAGAGAGAGAGAGAGACAAAGAGAGAGAGACAAAGAGAAAGAAAGAGAGAGAGAAAAAAAAAAGGTCATTTTTAAGCGTTTGACGTCTTTATTTTGAGATGTCATTTTTGTGTGTTTGAAAAGCAGAAATGGTTATATTCTAAATGGATTCCCCGACCACTGAGTGGTATATTTCAGGATGACATTACAGTAAATTTCCCCTCGGTCCCTCGGAGGGCCAATGAGTCAAGCCGTTACGCTTCACTTATGCTCCGCCGTATGGCGGTGTGTTGCGCCGAAAATAGCAGCTGCACAAGTTTGACAACGCGTGGCAGATGCGACACGTGTGTGAGCTTGCAGATCGTCTATTTTCGTCGTATGAAAAAGCATAAATCGGAACGTAATCCCCAGCAAAAAAAAAACGGTCCAAGTACAGCTGTAACTGAAGTCCATTTCTCTAAGACTAGAGGGTTTAAGTGGTTAAACACTGAGAAAATAGCAGATGGCACGAGCTTGTCGATCTGTTATTTTCAGCGAAAGCTTTCCCCACAATACTGGTGCTGGGGTTTAAATGGTTAAACACATACAGATTCCATGCCAGCACATGCCGTATTTCAAACACACCCATTCTCTGGCCATGTGAAAGTACGTTAAAATGATAAATGAGCTGTGCTGTAAATGTAATTGCTGTTGTACAAATGCAAAAGCAAATAATGAATTATGAATGCTTTCTTTTTTTCCAATTATGTTAATGCAAATAGAACCGGTAAACACAAAACTGACTGAAGGGCCGTCATGCTGTATAATTGCCCAGATAATTCTTTTGCCGACCAAATACGTGAAGCTTCTAGATAGAAATGTTGTCCATGCCGTGCAGAAACCTTCTATCTTCTTAAATGCCAGTTCGGTTTTTCATTTGTGGTTGGCAGCTGACATTTGGAGTCGGGTGTGTCGGGTCAAAATTTGTTTACACTTTATCAATCAGGATTTTACCATGTGAAAAGCCTTTAAGATTAACGGAATAGCTGAGGGTTGTTTATTTCTTTACTGTCGGGCAGAAACGTTGTATGTCCAAAACTATTCCTTTTTTTATCATTATTTTGTGAACTTGTATATCTGCTATTTTCACTCCTTTTGTGTGACACTCTTGTACGACAAAGTAGGGCATTAATCTGCGGAAAAAACAAAACGTAAAAAGTTGAAATATGGAGATAAGAGGTTTGTTTGTTTGTTTGGAGTGTGTGTATTACTGACAATAATCCTGAAGGATGATTGATATTGTTTAGTGTTTTAATGTGATGTGAATAAACCAAACAAGAGCAAAAACTTCAGGTTTTGACGCAGGTCTTTGCGTGATAAGAATGTTGAATTGCCAGTGTCTGGCTTTTCAGCACTGTTGGTGACAGATAATAAATATATCACAGGGCAGATACATGCTAACTTTCATTAGTCAGCCCTAGACTCTCTCACACACACACACACACACACACACACACACACACACACACACACACACACACACACACACACACACACACACACACACACACACACACACACACACACACACACACACACACACATACTGTACACATCCACTCTCTCTATAAAATCTGGTGTCTGAGTCACCCTGAGATGGGAAAGGTTTATAAGGGCCTATAGACCTTATAAAGACACCTCTAAATCTAGGGTTCACTGTGTGCGTGTGCGTGTGCGTGTGAGTGAGTGAGTGAGTGAGTACTTTTATTACTATACTGTACTTGTGAGCGCTAAATGTCCCCACAAGTATAGTAGAATTTGAGGACTAGACATTGTAAGGACCATTTTCCAGGTCCTCACAAGAGAAATGGTTGTTTTATGGTTAAAAATATATTCTTAGAGTAAGGTTTACAATTAGGACAAGATTCAGTTTGGAATTGGGGTTAGGATTATGCATTTAGAGGTTTAGAGTTAGAGTCATGTCTTATTGTCTCCGCCAGGCCGAAAGGCATGGCGAGAGAGTATGTTTTGCCCCCTGTCCGTCCGTCCGTGTGTCCGTGTGTCCGTCCGTCCGTCTGTCCGTCCTTCTGTCTGTGACCAGCTAATCTCCACCACCGTTGGCCCGGTCGCTGTGAAACTGCGCACACACACTCCCTGGATGCCACAGCAGAACCTCTGCCCCACATTTTTAAGATCAGGCTGTCATAGTGCCACCATGAGGCCGACTTTTGTAAAACACATTTTTAGCGGCGCTAGCCGCTCTATACCTTTAGGTATAGAGCGGATCCTGCTCTATACCTGACTTTGTCCGTGTGCGTCAACGTTCTGATTGGTCAGGTGCGTACGTCAACAAAGTGATTGGTCAAGCTTCACGTGACACGTGGCTATAAACACATTATAAACACATATCGATGACAAAATGTATCAAAGGCGCCGCTACCTTCACACAGGGTGTGATTTTTGATATTACTCCTACAGATTTTGTCCAAAAAACACGCGAATCGGTACACAGTATCTCTATTGTCATGTGATCAACACGGATCACTTTTTCTAGTTTATACTCAGTTGCATGCCAATGTCACACACAGAAAAACATGTGATCTACAAGTTCACTCGATTTTTTCCCAGCTATTTTCAATGCTGTCCTAATCTTTTGCTGTCCTCACAAGTACAGAAATACAAACCTGTGTGTGTGTGTGTGTGTGTGTGTGTGTGTGTGTGTGTGTGTGTGTGTGTGTGTGTGTGTGTGTGTGTGTGTGCGACTGTGTGTGCAGTGTGTGCAGTGTGCAGTGTACATGTGTGTGTGCGTGTGCGCGCGCGTGTGTGTGTGTGCCTGCCTTCAGGGTCAAAGACTTTCCTCCCTGAGGCTATCCACTCCAGGGTCTATCCACTTAGATCAAAGTCAACTTCCAGGACAGTTCCTGTATGTTCCACATGCTGTCTGGAAAACCCCACTCACTGGAACTCATCACCATGGGAACCATCAGCCACTGGCCTGCTGCAGAAGAACCCGTGTGGGTGTGTGTGGGGGGGGGGGGACTGAGATAGGAATATGTGGGGGACGAACCAGGTGACTGGGGACGGCATGTCAAATTAGGGACAGAATTGATGGTCCCCAATTAGTTTTTACTGCAGTTACATAAGGTTAGGGTAAGACGATATGGAATGAATG
>NC_139939.1:25777464-25852464 GCF_963454915.1 Gymnoscopelus microlampas
CTCTAACATTAACCATAACCCTAAAGAGAACCCCTAAATGTAACCGTCACCCCAACTTCAAACCTTTCAAAACCCTTCTGAAAAGGTAGAAACCACACACTTGTTCTTCGTACACACACAAGCACACACACATACACACACATACATGCGCCATATGTGTGCGTGTGCACGTGTACACACTCAGCTCTCAGTTCTTTCTCTTTCTCTCTTCTAAGTTCTACACATGTGGCAAATGACATTTATTTCATCAAGATCTTTTGTTGAGAATCTCAGTGTGTGTGTGTGTGTGTGTGTGTGTGTGTGTGTGTGTGTGTGTGTGTGTGTGTGTGTGTGTGTGTGTGTGTGTGTGTGTGTGTGCGCGCGTCTGTCTGTCTGTGTGTGTGTTTTGCGCTCTTTTTCTCTCTAAGCACCTTAGCGTCTATAAGTATATCATGCACAGTATACATACATTGCTGCTATGCTCAGGCACCTTAGTTTGTCTCTTATCTCAGGTACTTTGTAAATATGTAGATAACTTGTTTTTGGCCTTCTATTGTTCTCTTGTTGATCTCCTTCCCACTTGCCCCCTACCCCTCTTCTTCTTCTCTCTCCCCACTCTTCTTTCTACGGAATCTAACGTTGCGATGGGAGTGATGTACAAAAACGAATTTCACCCACTTTTTTACCTTGTAAACCTGTGATGTGACAATAAACCTGATTCTGATTCTGATTCTGTGTGTGTGAGGGCAGGGAAGTGCTCTGGCAGTGTTAAGACAACTACAACATGAACATAAAGCCAATGCTATGAAAACGTATATTCATGGTATGCATGTGATAATATACAATCTTACAATAATGGTAGTTTCCAGGCAATACAAGTCTATCTCCTCATAGTGTATATGGGCAGTGTATATCCTAAATTATATCAGTGGTTTTCAACCCTTTTCATATCAAGGTCCATTATTTATTCGGCATTTGTGTCACGGTTTGAGTCAGGGCAGGATTGTAGGACCCAAGTGCAGAGAGAGACAGAGGCCAACAGGTCGGTTTAAAGGGTTTTTTAACTAAAGACAGGAACACAAACAAGGAACTGAACTCAAGATCTAACTACACGCAACAAGAGACAACGAACAAGGAAAGACAGGGTGCAAACACGGGTTTAAATAGACAGGGAAATAATAAGACACAGGTGAACTGAACAGACAATCAACACTGGGATAGGCTGAGGGACTAAGAGGACACAGGAGGAGAACATGACTAATCACAAGACCGGTTAGATAAGGCAGGTACAGAACTACAGGGGCAGACAGGAAGGCACAGAATACTACAAAATAAAGGTACACAACAGCATGGCAAAAACAACAGAGTGACATAATAACAAGACTAGGTGCAGAACAGAACAAAGGAACAGAAAGGAACATAGTCCAAGACCTTATAAGGGCAGGAAGGTCTACATAATAAAGTCACAGTCCACGGTCCGAGGAGCGGACCGTGACAATTTGAGCCACAGACCACCATTTGATTTAGCCTCTCAGACCCAAAACTTAGAATATTTTGTTATCGTTGGATATGATTTTGTCCACAATTCCATGCTCTATTGATGTGGTGCCATAGGAGATATGACAGGCCAATCAAAATAACAATTCTTTAATTAAGTAATGCAGATGTTTAACAATAATTTAACTTAAAGATCTAAGGGTCCATTTGGTTACCAACTCTTCCATCATTCAGCTGGGGACCACCTGGAACCTCCTCAAGGACCACTGGTGATCCCCGGACCACTGGTTGAGAACCACTGGCCTATATAAAGAAAATGTACATATCGTCTCTGCCAGGTGGAAACCTCATGTATGTCCAAAACTGTTACTTTTCAGGATTCAAATTCAAAAGCAGCAAAAGTAGCAGATCGACAAGCTCAAAAGACACGTTTTGAGACCATGTTTCGAGCTTGTAGATCTGCTACTCTTGATGCTCTTGTGTGACACTGTATGATCAAGTAGGGAATTCATTTACAAAACAAAACAGAAAAAGTTTGAATTTGGACATTTCTGCCGGACAGCAACGATATAAAGCAAATTAACATATTTTTTAAAGTGTCTAGTAAAACATTTATGTGTATGTGGTTGTCTGCAGGCAGAGAGCAGCTCCAAACAGACACTGCAACTATCGATTATCTTCTTAGTGATTATACCAGCCATTACAATTTTTAAAAGATATGTTTGGGTCTTTTTCTGTCTCTGTTAATATTTTTTTTATTGATAGTATTCAGTAGACTGACTGGAAATGGGGAGAGGGAGCTGGGGAGTGACACGCGGCAAAGGTCTTTCGGGATCTGGAGCATTTAGCAGCCTCGATGCACGGACAGCTACACCAGCCTTCCGGGCCAGCCATTACTTTTTTGATTAATCGAAAACCTGCGCAGATATGCCCTTTTGTGGGGTTTGAGCACCTGCGAACAAATGAATGCATTGGTTTGCAAATCAGAATTTCAAATGTTATCAAGAACATACTGTAGCTTTTCTATTGCATTTTTGATTCCCTTATTGATCCTGCCTCTCGATGCCTATCCCTATTCAGTAAGTAAGATAATGTTTCTATAAATCTAGACAACGCTAAGTTTCTCTAGGTTTCAGTTTTAGTAGAGTGCTGTGTGGTTTAATTGAAAGTCCAGACAGTGAGACACAAAGACAGCCAGACAGACAGCGGGTATTATGTATGATGGGAGACAGAGAGAGAACCCCACTGCTGCCTGGTCTGTACATACTACATCAAACATAAGCCTCTGAGAAGATTTAAGAACATCTCACACACACACACGCACGCACGCACGCACGCACGCACGCACGCACGCACGCACGCACGCACGCACGCACGCACGCACACACACACACACACACACACACACACACACACACACACACACGTACAGTCTCCCAGATTTATGAGTGCTATATGAGCACTGACAGTTTCAAATTCACACTACTATTTCATTTCACTATCATTAGATAAACATCAAACTTTGCGATATTGGAATTATAAATATGAGGACAGTACTTGTTGTCTTTGTGAGTGTACATTTGTGCATGTGTGTGTGTGTGTGTGTGTGTGTGTGTGTGTGTGTGTGTGCACATGCATGAGACATCCTTTCAGCTATAAGATAAGCAATGATAAGCCATTTCAGACCTATCAAAACACAGCCCTCTTTCATTCAGCCAATGATGTCGGAGAACTCAGTATCTGGCTGAGCTGGAGAGTTTTTACAGGGTATTCATAAATAACATCAGCGTCTGACACTTCCTGAAAACACATCAGAGAGCTACTGACAGCAATACAGTCTCAGGGCGCCAGCGTTTATGTTTTATTTGTTTTGTGCCATGTCTACTCTCACAGTGCTACTAATAGTATTAGAAACCTTTTTTTATTCTTTATGCTTTGTTGTATATGTCGAAAACAACCAGACTTTGTGCATGACTGTGCACGTATGCATGTGACAAGTGAAACTGAGAGAGAATTGGGAGTGGTTTTCACATAGCGGTTCGTGGTGTCTTTTAGACACAGGCAGATGAATAGACAAACTAGAAAAAGTGCTCCTCGGAGCACAAGTCTCCGCCAGGTCAGGTAGGTTATTATGGCCTCCTGGTGGCGCTATAATAGGCCAATGTGAAAAGGGTGCCATTTATTCCTAGGCCGTGCACAGCAATCGGACACTGCATGCATGATTTGAGAAATTTTGTTCTAAAAATGTGTTTTGCAAAATTTGACCTGCTGGTGGCGCTATAACAGGCCAATGTTAAAAGGGTGGCATTTGTTCCTCAACGTAGTGCAAATGTGCATTCAAAGTTTCACCACAATCGGACGCGGCGTTCATGATTTGCGGCATTATGTTCAAAACGGGCAAATATTACATGTCAATGTTAGCCAATCAGGATGGAATATGAAAAATCAAAAAGATCCGTCTTGATCACATGACTATAAAGATCATGTGTACCGATTTACGTGAAATTTGGATCAAATCTGAAGGCTTAATATCAAAAAATGTGTTTTACATAAGTCTGCCTCCTGGTGGCGCTATAAAAGGCAAATGTGAAAAATGCAGGGAAAAGGTTTTTCCTTGGCCTCTATAGAGTGTGCATACAAAGTTTTACACTGATCGGTGCAGTTATAGGTAAAAACACGAATCGGCCTGTTACAGCGCCACCATGAGGCTGATTTGAACATTTTCAAATGGCATTTCTTCCTCGGCCTAATGGGAATGTGTGTGCAAAATGTCACGGAAATGGCATGCTGTGTTAATGATTTGAGGCATTTTGTTCGAGGCGGAGTACTCCTGCAAACTTTGAAAGTCAATTTTTGCCAATCAGGATGGAATATGAGAAATCTGAAATGAGCCGTTTCTTTTAATGACTATAGATATACTGTGTACCGATTTGTGGGATTTTTGGCCAAAATCTGTAGGAGTACTGTCCAAAAATGTGTTTTGCAAAAAGCGGCCTCCTGGTGGCGCTATAACAGGCCCATGTGAAAAATGT
Source organism: Gymnoscopelus microlampas (assembly GCF_963454915.1). Lineage (NCBI taxonomy): Eukaryota > Metazoa > Chordata > Actinopteri > Myctophiformes > Myctophidae > Gymnoscopelus > Gymnoscopelus microlampas. Next base: position 25,781,973 of record NC_139939.1, read on the forward strand.
GGGGCAGAGGTTCTGCTCTGGCATCCAGGGAGTGTGTGTGCACAGTTTCACTGCCATCAAGCCAACGGTGCCGGAGATTAGCTGTACACAAAATGACAGAATGACGGACGGACGGACACACACACACACGGACTGACGGACAGGGGGTAAAACATACTCTCTCGCCATGCCTTTCGGCCTGGCGGAGACAACAAAGAGAGAGAAAGAGAGAGAGAGGTGGGGGGGACAAACAGAGAGAGAGAAAGAGCGAGAGAGGTGGGGGGGCAAACAGAAAGAGAGAAAGAGAGAGACAGTCAGAGAGATAGAGAGAGGGAGAGAGAGAAAAACTGAAGCATCCAGGCTGATAAGTTCAACTACAGCTCTCCAACTTGTAATATGCTAGATGAAGGAGTACACTTGACCTTGCATGTGTTTCTAGTTTGACGATTTCCTCCCTCCCTGCCTCTCCTTTCTACCCCTGCCCCGTCCTCCCTGGGGCGAGGTCTGGCCCCACACAACCCTCATAGTCAACTGACCTCTCTCTCTCTCTTTCTTTCCTTACGCTTTCCTTTTAAATCTCTCTCTCTCTCTCTCTCTCTCTCTCTCTCTCTCTCTCTCTCTCTCTCTCTCTCAGCATCGGTCAGTCAGTTGAAACCAGCTGGCCAGAGGGCCAGTTATGAAAGGCCTCTTCACATCAGTGGTGGCTTTGAGTCTCCCTGCACAGCAGTGCAGCTCAAAAGTAATTCATGTGTGCAGACTGTGCACAGATACGCACGCACGCACGCACGCACGCACGCACGCATGCACGCACGCACGCACTCACGCATGCACGCAGACCTTATGGTTCTTCCCTCCCTCCCTACCAATTGACCTGATCTGCGTGATTAAACTCTTTATTTTCTGCCTCCTGTTTACCTACACACCCCACTCCACCCTTCCATCTACCCCTGTAATTCTCAAGCTTATCACTTTGTTCCAGAACACTGCATCTATGATTTATTTGAGTCAGGATACACAGAACCTGGTCTTCCAGAAAGGAATGCAAAGAAACACAAGATTACTACTAAAGTTTTATTATTTCATATAGTCACCACCCTCTCTTATTTTAAGATGGGAATTATAAACCAATTTCTTTATACAACTTCAATTGCACAATAGCGAATGTGACCTTATGTTTGGACATGGGAAGGAGAGCTGAGCGTTCATACTAGATTCTGTACAGAGGAGAAAACTGCACCTCTGCAGTAATCAGAATGGCCATGCTCCAACAACAACACTGATCCGGGAGCAACCTATGTGTGTGTGTGTGTGTGTGTGTGTGCACACATAATTTCATACACACATACGGTACATGCGCAGTTGCGCACTGAGTTTGAACACCTATGTAGGACCTAATCATTTCCACATTTATTTTCTTTGCATCTAGATGCCTTGCCCCCTTTTAAATGCTTTTACTGAAGTGATTTTTGGATATCCCATTTGAAGGGTCATTCTAGGGTGACTTATATTATATGTCGTACGATGGTGTTCTGCGCCAAAAATAACTGTTCTTTCTACAAGTTCACAAAATCGCATTGCGTTGAGAGCTTGCAGATCTGCTATTTTTGTTGTGCGACACTTTCGAACGCCAAAGTATAAATGGGGTTTAAATGTGTGGTGTGGTGGATGCCTGTACATGTCATAATTTATATGGGAGATTATTGCTACAATGAGACCCAGGCGCTCCCAATCTGCAGGGACTGTGGTTTTACTGCAATAAAAGACTCATTTTGATTCATTTGATGTATAAATGATTGAAGGTGTTGGGTCCAAGTGCTTGCACAAACAGCATACTGAGTCCATCAACTATCACAAATCACCACCTTAAGAATAACCAGTAATGTACGCTTTTGGAAATTAAACTTGTTGAATTATTCTTTTTAGCCCAGTCTATGTAGCCCCATCATTAACAGAGTTCCCCACACACTTTTGCATGCCACATTGTGGTCAAATAAAATCAAGCTGGAAATTGGAGGGTGGGGGTGCTAAATCTGCATCATTGCATTGCATGGACAAGCAAGGCTTCATTAACTTCAGTTATAATAAAGGCAGTCATATCTAGCATCTAAATTTAAGATTAAATGAGATGGCCGATATATGAGTCACAGTCAGTTCTAGGGCACGTAAGGCAGGGAAAGAGAGCACACTCCAAGTCCAGCCAGTTTTAATTGTTCATTAGTGTGAACCCTGTACCCCACCACCACCTAATACCAGCTAAATCCTGTTTATATTAAATAGGGGAGGTGTTGGTTTTATTGCATGTGGAGGGCTGGGCCTGTTGAATGGTCTCTTAGAAGGCACCTGTATATTTAACCACTTAAACCTTATTTATACCTTGTTGTACAATGGTGTGGCGCAGCCGGCTAGTGGTTAATTGACTGTGAAGCGTATCAAAAAGCAACAGCCACACTGCCCTCTTTAGGGAGCAGAGACAAACAGAAGAGTTGCATGTAACAGTGATGAATGTGGTGGAGGAGAGAACTAAAAAGATGGATAACTTGGTCTTTATCTTGTTTTGTTTTTGTTTTTGTTTTCCATTGGCAGCAAAATATGTCCTCTTGGTTTCTCCAGCCTGTAGTTATTCTTAATACCTGGTAGTTTGTCGACACAGTCTATTTGTAGCTGTTGGGGGGGAAATTAAATTGTGTCTGGCTACTGTGCCCCCTTCCTAAACTACATAACAAGATCCAGGTGCATCAGCACACACACACACACACACACAAGCGCGCGCGCACACACATGCACTAAAATATATCCACACTCATACACGCATGCATGCTTACGCACACACCACTGAGTGTCACTCCCTGCGGTGAGAGCTGTGTGTGGTGTAACCATAATGAGGTCTGGTAGTGGTGGAGGTGTTAAAAGTCCCTCTGGGTGCTATGTTAGTGCTAAGTCACCATTCATTTCCTTGTCACTCCATGCACACACACTACTAAGTCACACTGATAGTGCTCCACTCCATACACAGAAACATGCATGCACTAATGCACAGACATGCACATCGTCAAAATGTATATAACTGGATATATGCACGCCTGCATGCAATCAAACCCACCCACCCACACACCCACACACACACACACACACACACACACACACACACACACACACACACACACACCCACACACACACACACACACACACACACACACACACACACACACACACACACACACACACACACACACACACACACACACACACACACACACACACACACACACACACACACACACACACACACACACACACACACTGACCTTGGTTATAAACACCTCTTTCCCCAGGGCAGGTTGGGCTGCATGCTGTTGGTCACGCTCTGGCCCAGAACGCCATTCACCAGACCACTGTCTTTCATCAGCATCTCTACAACGACCATGCCCTAAGTCACCGTGACAACTGATTCCAGCTGGACCCGTGACAGCGGCTGTCTCCTTCAAGCTCAACCTTCAATCTCATCTCTCTATCTGCTCCTCTCATCACTCTGTTTTTTTATTCTCTTACTCTCTCTCTCTCTTATTCTCTGTCTTCGTCATCCCCCTCCTTCCCTATCTGTCTGTGTGCCCTTGTCTCTGTTTCTTATTCTCTCCTTCAACCTTACTGTCATGCTGAATTAGAGGGAGCCTGGTCCAGAGATCTATTGGGGGCCTATATTCATGAAGTATTTTAGTATCAGAGAGCTAAACTGAAAGCCACTTGGGCTCTTGTTTTATCTTGAAGGTTGAGTATTAAAGTGACTCAACCTGTGATTCTACATCAGTACTGTTAGGAATCTTTATGAGTACTGACGCAACTGCTGAAAACACGAAGTACTCTGCTGCCACCAAGTGGTTGCATAAAGAACTAAAATGACAGGAGCCCCAGATTGGACATTGAGTACAGTTGTTATATGAGGCCACCACAAAGTACTGCATCGAGCCCACAAAATCCTATTTTGTGCATGATACACATTTTGTTCCGTTATTTTGTTGTAATTAGTGTTTTATATATATGTTGTTCCCTTATGTTGTTCTTATTATGCTCCTTGTGAGTCATGGGGACCTGAGTTTGAATCAAACTCCTTCTAGCAATCTACTAATTTCTATCATGTGTTTATGCATTATTGTCTCCGCCAGGCCGAAAGGCATGGCGAGAGATTATGTTTTACCCCCTGTCCGTCCGTCCGTCCGTCCGTCCGTCCGTCCGTCCGTCCTTCCTTCGATCTGTCTGTGTACAGCTAATCTCCGGCACCGTTGGCTTGCTCGCAGCGAAACTGTGCACACACACTCCCTGAATACCAGAGCAGAACCTCTGCCCCAATTTTTTCACAGGGGCCTGTTATAGCGCCACCAGGAGGCCGATTGGTGCAAAACCCATTTCTTGACAGTACTCCTACAGATTTTGTCCAAACAGCACGCAAATCGGTACACAGTATCTCTATAGTCATTAAACGAAACGGATCTTTCAGATTTTTCATATTCCTTTCTGATTGACTAAAATTGCCTTCCAAAGTTTGCAGGAGTGCTCCGTTTTGAACAAAATGCCTCAAATCATGAACACAGCATGCAATTTCCGTGAAATTTTGCAAGCACATTCCCACTACGTCAAGGAAGAAATGCTACTTGAAAATTTTAAAATCAGCCTCATGGTGGCGCTATAACAGGCCGATTTGTGTTTTTGCCTATAACTGTGTAAAACCGATCTGTGTAAAACTTTGTATGCACACTCTCTAGAGGCCAAAGAAAAACCTTTGCCCTGCATTTTTCACATCTGCCTTGTATAGCGCCACCAGGAGGCCGACTTATGTAAAACACATTTTTTGATTGTAAGCCTTCAGATTTTATCCAAATTTCACGCAAATCGGTACACATGATCTCTATAGTCATGTGATCAAGAAGGATCTGTTAGATGTTTCATAGTCCATCCCAGGGGTGCAATGCTCAGTGGACGCGGTTGCACGCCGTGCAACCACTTATTTGGCCAGGGGGACGTGCAGGCACACGCATAGATTTAAAACTACTTTAAATTCACACTTCATCAAAGTTTACAAAGGCTCCCGACTCACGCCAGGTACATTAACATAGGAATTAGCCTATATGCATATCAATTGCCCATTGTGTGACCTGTACTGTAGGTGTTAAGCGACGTGCGCGTCACGTCATTAAAATAGAGAGTGCAACCACTTCTCAAATGAGCATAGCATCACTGGTCCATCCTGATTGACTAAAATGTACATCTAAAGTTTGCAGGAGTGGCCCAAATCATGAACGCAGCGTCCGGTTGCAGTGAAACTTTGCTCGCACATTCGCACTACATTGAGGAACAAATGCCACCATTTTAACATTGCCCTATTATAGCGCCACCTTGAGGCCAATTTTTGCAACAGTTTTCTTTTTTATATTACTCCTACAAATTTGTCCAAACATCATGCAAATCGGTACCCATTATCTCTATAGCCAAGTGGTCAAGATGGTTCCTTCCGATTTTTTATATTACATCCTGATTGCCGAATTCTGAACATTGCTGCCCCACAATAACCTACCTGAGCTGGCGGAGACCTGTGTTTTGACCTTATTTAACTTTGCAACCAAAGCACTTGGATTTTGCCATCTCAGGTATTACTGAAGAGCACAAACTAACTTTGAGAACGCTTATTGTGTATATCTATTGTCATTAAACGGAAATGTGTCTTTCAGATTTTTCATATTCCATCCTGATTGGCTAAAAATGGCTTCCAGCGTTTGCAGGAGTGTCCTGTTTTGAACAAAATGCCTCAAATCATGAACACAGCATGCAGTTTCCATGAGATTTTGCACGCACATTCCCACTAGGCCGAGGAAGAAATGCCATTTGAATTTTCAAATCAGCCTCATGGTGGCGCTAAAACAGGCCGATTCGTGTTTTTACCTATAAATGCACCGATCTGTGTAAAACTTTGTATGCGCACTCATTAAAGGTCATTGGCCTGCATTTTTCCTTTTATAGCGCCACCAGGAGGCCGACTTATGTAAAACTCTTTTTTTTATATGACTCCGATTTTATCCAAATTTCACGCAAATCGGTACACATGATCTCTATAGTCATGTGATCAAGACGGATCTGTTTGATTTTTCTGATTCCATCCTGATTGGCTGAGATTCACATCCAAAGTTTGCAGTAGTGGCTTGTTTTGAACAAAATGCCGCAAATCATGAACACAGCGTCCGATTGAGGATAAACTTTGCATGCACATTCACACTATGTTGAGGAACAAATGCCACCCTTTTAACATTGGCCTGTTATAGTGCCACCAGCAGGTCTAATTTAGCAAAACATATTTTTGGAACAAAATGCCTCAAATCATTAATGCAGAGTACGATTGCCATGCAAGGCCTAAGAAGAAATGGCACCCTTTTCACATTTAGCGCCACCAGGAGGCCACAATAACCTACCTGACCTGGCGGAAAGCACTTTTTCTAGTTTGTTCTGTGTTTTGTTTTTGGCCTAAAACTATTTCCCAGACATCGTGATAAGTGATGTCCAGCGTTGTCAAATCAATCATCTTCTCACTGAAGACTGAAGAAATCATTCAAAATGTGCTTTTCGTTGACTCATTTCAGGTATGTTGGAACACATCGACATGTTCTTGGTCTTCTTCGGGCAAGAAATTAAACTTTTAAATGAAAAATGTGGCTCGTCATTGATTAAAATGTAGCAGCGTCATGTGATTAGTGTGAACGCCCGCCTGCCACCCCCCCCCCAAATTACCAGGTTCATGCCCGGATTTACAGAGGCCTATGTCTAAAAACATATTGAATGCAAATTATCTCTCTCACACACACTAACTAACAGCCACAAAATAACAGCCACAACACTACACTACCAACATAGTCGTAGATTCAACGTCGGCGTTTGATTCCACAACCTGAAAAAAAATACCTGGGAAAAAAGCAGCAGAGCAACATCTTTAACCACATCAGCACGCATACGACACAATCAGCATCCAACACCAACACCACAAGCAGCATCCAACAAACTGCAGCATGAAGCAGCTGCAGCATCCAGCAAAGGAAAAGGAAAAGAGGTTCCTACTTAGAGTCGTCTTCAGAGGAAACCCCCGGCTGGCCGAGGTCTTCGGTGGAGGCCGACGGCGGAGACCACCGAAGACACATACACACTGTCGTGGAATTCTGCATCAATGAAGACACATCATACACACTGTCGTGGAATTTTGCGTCAATCAGCAATCAATCCACGGTGGAGACCACCGAAGACCAGGGCCGTTGGCGCGGAGGAATCCCCCATGCAAACAAATCCATGGATAGAGAGATCTCCATCTCTAAGGGCATCCTCGGGTTGAGCCTTTCAACGGTACAGTCTGTCTCCACTCTAAGAAAGAAAGAAAGAAAGAAAGAAAGAAGGACAAACAAACATTAATTAAAGTGAGCAAATCTATAAGCTCGGCACATGAGCTTGTAGATCTGCTATTTCTTGAAATATCATTGAAAAATCATTCTGAAATGTACAGGGAGCCAGTGAATTGAGGCAATATGTTTACTGTATACGTATACTGTATCCTGTCACAACTGTCACAATAATCGTATCGCAGAGATTTTAATTTATCGTGAAATTGTCCTCCGTCATACACTAGGATGAATAAGCTTTTGTTAGGATGCAAATTCAGGACCACTTAAACGCTCTATACTTGATAAAAACTGACCTGTAAAGAGCGCATTTGGTATGCTCTTCTTTCACTCTACACAAATCGATTCGCCAAAAATAGCAAATCTACAAGCTCACAACGCGCTGTGAGCTTGTAGATCGGCTATTTTTGCTGAACGTTCCCCCCAGAATAGGGATGCTGAGGGTTCAAGTGGTTAACAAAAGTGGCATTAAGTCTTAAGCTTTTGATCATCTTGGAGAGCTGACAGATATTCAAGCACAGTGCCCCTAGGGGGCATCAACAAAGTATAGGCTACGCAACATCATTTGTATTTTCAATTGCTTCTAAAAGCAGATGAGATATTGACTAAAAAAACGCCATTTAGATTTATCAAAATATTTTCAACATTGCATTTTTACATTTTCTTAAAGGTAGGGTAAGTGATATTTTTGGGTTGAAAAGGTGTTTTGTTAAAAGGCTAAAGCACTATATTCTGATAGTGTGTTTGTTCAGTAACAGGAGTCTCCCAGTCTCTCCAGCTCTTTAATAAACAGAACATACATTTTATTTCAGGTAGGTGACAAAGTTTCAGCCAATCAGGAGATAGTGCCCATTTATTTAATTTGTATAGTGTTCCAGTTCCAATTGTGTCTGCTCATTTCTTTGTGTCATCACTTCCAATTTCAATTGTTTAATCTGTATCCTGTCTGAGTTCTGAGTTGTCTGAGATTGGATAAAATTGGTATCTTGACCTGAAAATTCATTTTCTGTAGAGCTGGAGAGACATGGAGACTCCTGTTACTGAACAAACACTCTAAAGCAATGATTACTATCAGAATATAGAGCTATCTAACATTTATTTTAACCAAAGAAAATCACTTACCCTACCTTTAAACGTTTGTATTACTGTAAATTATGCCATACTACTGCCATAAAAGTAGAACAGCAGTTACACAATACAATGATAATGCCTAGATTGAGCATTGAGTATTAGAACAATGGTTCCCAAACTGGGGGTCGGGACCCAAATTATTTTGGGGGTCCCCAGATGATTAGCTTATTGTGTAACATTATTTTCTCACTCAACAGTAAACAAACCAACATACAGTATAAGTGAATACAGGGTATTTGCACATTTTCTAAAGTTACAATTTAAGGACTTTTAAGACCTTTTTAATACCTCTAAAATGACAAATAAAAATAAACTAATAAAACATTACTGCGTCAGAAGTAGCCAACTATACTATAAAAAATGGTCAAACATTGGCTAAATTGTCAAATATTACAAGAAAGGCAAAGCAAAGCAAAGCAAAGCAAAGTTTGTTGTTTACCCAGGGTGTCGGACTAAGTACGAAACTTGTTTCCAGCCGGACCCTGCATGGAAGCCTTGCTCAAGGGCTATTCAGCGGTGATTCATGAAGATTGATGTGATGAATTGGGGAATCGAACTAGGGACCTTCCGGTATCAAGGCCGCCCCTCTAACCACTAGGCCACCGCTGCCACCAAGGCAACATTTTTTTAAATAGCCGAACACCTTGCAGTGCGAAGCGTTGTGAGCTTGTAGTTGGGGCCTTGTAGCATGTGTTGGGGCCCCGAACCTAAGCTTTTCTTGGAGCCTAATCTTTTAGACCCCAAACCCAAACTTTTAATATATATTTGTTTTAAACCGAACATTTTTAACTCAAATCTTTTGCTTCTGGGGGATCCTACAAATGTATTCTAAATCCTAACAATTTTTTTTTTAAACGTATCCTGCTATAATATCAGTGGTTCTCAAACTTTTCTCATGTCAAAGGACCCCCATGTACTTGCCACCTGGCCATCAGCGCCCCATTATAACTTTCTGATTTTACTGTGTGTGCTGCTACTGTACCTCCAGCTGCTCGTCCAGCAGTAGTTGCATCACCAGCGTGCGGATGCGGCAGCACTTCGGCGGGCAGACTGAGGAGGGTGTGAACACGTTGTAGAACACCATGATCTGCACGTAGGTCAGCACGGGGTAGCGGGCGTGCCACGACCTGTTGCTCGCCATCTAGAGAGAGCAGAGAGGGGGTTTTATGTGTTATTGCACCTTTATTTAACCCATTAAAACCAGGAACGCATCTGTGTAACCACTTAAACAATCAAATATTGTACTACAATTATTTGAAATCTTTAGCTACTTGTAACTTTGTAGATATACATCATTACATTATAAAACATGCATTAACCACTTTAGCCCCATTTTATACCTTGGCTATTTGAAAATAGCAGATCTACAAGCTCGCGACGCGTTGTGAGCTTAGATCTGCTATTTTCTAACATGTTAGTACTTTTATTTGTGGTACTTTAAGTACATTTTGATACCAAATACGTTTGTACTTTTACTTAAGTACATTTGGAATTCCAGACTTTGAGTACTTTTTCCACTATTATGTGTCAATTTTGGGGTCCTATCATGAAAAAGTTTCAGAACCACTGAGCTAAGCCATTGGTTCTCATAGTGGGGTCCGTTGACCCCCAGGGGTCCTTGACGGAGTTCTAGGGGGTCCCCAGCTACATGATGGATAGTTAGGAACCAAATGGGACCCTTATGGGTCTGCAACTCTGAGGGTGTACAAATGGAACCGGGTCCATTTAGGTTCCATTTTGTACACTCTCAAATTAACATTGACTTTACAATATAAATTACGGTCCCAGAGATAGAAATTTCATTAAATGGGGGTCCGTAGCCTACATGCATGTCAAACTGGGGGGTCCTTGAAATTAAAATGGTTGAGGATCACTGCTAGAGCTGTAAACAATCTTCTCTTATGGGGGTCCTGGCATATCTTTTCAAATGAGTGTCCGCGGGCTAATAAGTGTCAATTTGGGGGTCCTTGACATGGGAAAGGTTGACACTAAGCTAACACACACCTGCAGTAAAACTCACCTGTTTGATGGATGGAGAGATAATTCACTTCTCTTTCCACAGTCTGCTCAAATAGTGTGTTTTAGCAGCTTTTTTTCACCAGCCTGGTAAGCACTGACAACTCTACTCGACGTCTATGTCCAGTAACGTTATATTAAGAGTTGCTTATTTCACTATAAGAGTCTTTTATTACTTCCAAACAAGCAGCGCTTGTTAACAAACCGTCGTCGTGTTTGCTGGTGTGTGTGCAGTGATGCTATGCTCATTTGAGAAGTGGTTGCTCTCTATTTTAATGACGTGACGCGCACGTCGCTTAACACCTACAGTACAGGTCACACAATGGGCAATTGATATGCATATAGGCTAATTCATATGTTAATGTACCTGGCGTGAGTCGGGAGCCTTTGTAAACTTTGATGAAGTGTGAATTTAAAGTAGTTTTAAATCTATGCGTGTGCCTGCACGTCCCCCTGGCCAAATAAGTGGTTGCTCGGCGTGCAACCCCGTCCACTGAGCATTGCACCCCTGTGTGTGTGTGTGTGTGTGTGTATGGGGGGGAGGAGAGCGCTAGCGCGGCAATTGGAGTACTCAAATCAGAGTGGAGAACAGCAACGTCACGCTTTGATGTCACCGCAAAGGACGGCAAGATCTAAGGGGCTCCTAATACACTCGTTACCCGTGTTGCCATGTCTGCTTATAAATGAGCATTTTATTTATTTATTTTTTAAATTGTAGTCACTTCATTGGGCATGCTTTCTAATATTTTTTAAACCAGTGGTTCCCACATTTCTTTCATGTCAAGGACCCCCAGATTAATATGTATTTGTCGCAGACCCACATCTGAAAATATGTGGTGCCAGGGACCCCCATACAAGATTTGTGTTGATAAAATGTTTAAAAAAAAACTGAATATTTTACTTTTTTTCCAAATATTTTTTTGAAAATAGCAGATCTACAAGCTCACAACGTGTCATGATGTGACACGTTTTGAGCTTGTTGATCTGCTATTTTCAAACAGCCGATGTAAAAGTGGAAACGGATTAGCCTAGTTGCTTCTTTTGGGCTTGTTTTTATCGACACGGCCGCTTGTTTCTTTTGCAAAATCTGGCAACTGATAACCTGCATTACACCAAGGTATATAAAAAGAAGGTACGAACATCTACGTCATGAGAGTCAATGAGAGCCAATGAGAGCCAGGTGGACCAGCTTAGAACAAACGTACTTTGGGCTTATTTTTGCTTGTAAAATTTGGTTGTGTGGGTTGTGGTTTCTTGGGCTTAGTTGCTCATTTGGGCTTGCTTCACAATTTTAAATTTAAATTATTTTAACCAGTGGTTCGCAAATATTTTCATGTCATGGACCCCAAAATTATGTATTTGTCCCCTAACCCCCATCTGAAAATGTTTTGTGCCAGGGAGCCCCGTACTAGATTTGTGTTGTTAGAAGGTTTCAAAAATGATTTACATTTTTTATTATATATACTATATTTAATAACTACCCTTTTTTGCGGTTTTCAAATATGTGTTTACACAGAATCAAATGTTTTATGGTCATGATTCACCAGGAGCCTGGATGGCTTGGTTCCAGGCTTAAAATAATGTATATAAATACATATTTTTCGGAAACCTCTATGGGCTGAATGAATGGGCTTTCTATATGTGGAACCACAAAATGGGGCCTCTCAATGACCACAGCTAATGGATATTTTTTTTCATTCATAGTTGTGTTCACTCTTGTGTTTCAGGTATTAAACAGGTGTGCAGTTACGTTGACATTTTAATACACCTGAATGAAAGAAGAAAACAGAATGTACATGGCAACACGGCCCGTTCTAGACCACACAAAACCCACTGTGGTGTGGCTGGATGTGGCACTCAACGCCATTTTAGACGTGGTAAGTGAACGTTGTGTTTTCAAGGCATTAATTCTTCCCAATTGACACGGGACAATGAAGACAGAACAAAGTGATGGCAGAGAGAGTAAATGCCACACGTATCACCTGGTACAGCCTGATGCAGATGCAGTTATGTGACTGTTGAATTGATAATAATAATAATAATAATAATACCTGACATTATTTTAGGGCTTTTCTAAGTAGCCCACTCAAAGTCCCTTTAATTAACAAATGAAGCCATAACCCCTCGGATGATATTTTATGTTACTACTACAAATTTGGTCCAAACATCATGCAAATCGGTACACATTATTTCCATAGTCAAGTGATCAACAAGGTTGCGTCCGATTTTTCAAATTCCATCCTGCTTGGCGAATTCCGAACATTGCTGGCCCTCAATAACCTTCCTGACCTGGCGGAGACCTGTGCTCCGAGGCAGAGACGTGCAGAGAGATTTGGAGAGGCAGGGGCTGGAATTTCAAAAGGGCATGTGTCCCCCCTGCGCGCGCGAAGCGCGCGCGCGAATTTTTGCGGATATTCGTCGGATTCGGGTACTTTTTTACCCGTTTTTTGTTACTTTATTTCGGTTTTAGGGTTAGGTTAGGGTTATAGATATATAGGCCTAATAAAAAAATAAAAAAAAAATTAAACTTTTTTTTATATTTTTTTTTATTGGTGGCTTTGGATAAAACATTGGTGGCTATAGCCACCGAAGCCCCCGCCTAACGACGCCACTTATTCTTCTGTATAATGAGTACTTTTACTTAAGTAAAGAAATTGAGTACTTTTCCCACCACTGCTGCTGACACAGAGAGAGAGAGCGAGAGAGAGAGGGAGAGAGATATATATATATAGGCTCCTGCTTGACAAGTAATTTCAAATTAACAGCTATATATATATATTTTTTGGTCCATACATACCTAATCTGTCTCAAACAATTGGTCCGTGTTCTGCGTGCATTCACTGCGTTCAGTTGTGCCCTCAGTTAGGTTTCGATTGTGTATAATATACTTCGTTTGCCGGGCGGTATCGCGCACCCAAAAAATAGCCGATCCACAAGCTCACAATGCCTGGCGTTGCGACGCGTTGTGAGCTCGTAAATCAACTATAATTCTGCGCGAGCACTGCACGGCACGGGGCTCAATTAAAGTGCGTTCGGAAATTATGCACCGGAGCACACTCGCCTATTAGTTTGTATTGGCCAGTGCGCTCAGTGCTGTATTTTCGAACGCACTTATAAGTAAGCTTTACTGCAGGTGCGACTCGTGCGAGGCCAACGGGCGCGCGCAGGGGTTTCTACAGTTTACAGTCAGAGGAGACAAGGGCACTTTTTACCGACAGACAAAAGGGCAGGGGCTCAAGCCCCCTTTGATGTCTATGTGTGCACGTGCATGCTCCGAGGAGCACTTTTTCTAGTTCTTCATCTATTCTGCCCTTGGTTTCACGTTTCCCTAGAGTAGAGACGAGAGAGACATGAAACCAAGGGCAGAGAAGGGAGAGACATACAAGACATGACGGAAGTCAGATTAAAACGTGGGTCCATGTGGAAAGAAAGAGCATACTCATCATGACATATGTGCATCAAGGTTATAGGCCTAATACTTTTTCATTTTTCATTAGTTTTGTTTTCATTTCGTTTTGACTTTGGTTTTAGTTCAGTTTTTTATTAGTTTTACTTTTTTATTGGAAGATTAGGCATTTGTCAGGGCAAGAGTCCAGTGCCGGCTACAGACAGTAATCAGCAGGGGGGCATTAATTATTTTAAGGGGGGCCACCTGGCACTCATGCGCGCGCGAAATGTTTCGGTTATTGGGTGAATATTTTACTTTTTTGGGGTGTTTTGTAACTTTATTTCGGTTAATTCGGTTTATTTACCTTGCCCCTTCTACAGCTATAATGACACCATCTCCACGGCGGGAGGAAAAGGGGGGGAAAAGGCTATGCGCCAACAACACAAATACGTTGAGCATTCATTTATAGGCCTAGTGTCTTATCACTCATAAGAGTCTTATGTCGCAATCTCCACGGCGGGAGGAAAGGGAGAAAAAAAAGTCAACTTCACCTTGGTCTTTTTTCTTCTCTCTCAGTCTCGGATTTGAATTCACGTGCATGAGAAGCACAACAACAACACACACAGAGGTAATGACGTGACGTCGCACAGGCACCGCTCGCACGGAGGTGTGACGAAGGTGGTCAACTCAAAACAAATCCGACTTGGTGCAGTGGAGTGGCGGTGCCAGTGTTAGAGTGTACCTTTTATTATTGCATTTTTCTTAAACTCTTAATTATTTGAACATTTAAATATTTATTATAATCACAAAGAACATACAAATAACATATATTTAACACCCGAAAAAAATATATGTCTGTAAAATATTTTTTTATATAAAAAGTATATATATATATATATTCTGGCCAATCAATCTGAACGGGGGGGCACAAAGTCTAATCTGGGTGGGCATTGCCCCCCGTAAAAGTTCAGGAAAAGTAATAAAAACAAACTCAGCAGTTAAAACTGGAACAAAAAATTGGAAGCTATATTTCAATTCATATCCATCCAAAATAATGGTTTCCTTTTGTTGTTTTAATTGTTTTAGTTTTGTTCTTTTGCAAACACAATATAGTTTCAGTTAGTTCTCTTTTTTTGTAAATCCTCATTTTTGTTTTTAGCGGCGCTAGCCGCTCTATACCTTTAGGTATAGAGCGGATATTAGCCCTCTATACCTGGCTTTTGCGTCAACGTTCTGATTGGTCAGGCTCGCCAAGGTTCTGATTGGTCAGGTCCGTCAACGTTCTGATTGGTCAGGCCCGCCAAGGTTCTGATTGGTCAGGTCCGTCAACGTTCTGATTGGTCAGGCCCGTCGAGGTTCTGATTGGTCAGGTCCGTCAACGTTCTGATTGGTCAGGCCCGTCGAGGTTCTGATTGGTCAGGTCCGTCAATGTTCTGATTGGTGACACGATGCAAATCACCATGATGGTCTCAACAGACATAGACATAATCAGTGTCTACAAAAGCAGAGGACATACATCCTCGATCCAGAATTTGACACGGTTAATCGACCCAATCAAAACAACTCTGATATGCGGTGATCTCAACATATGCCTTGGTGAAAACCCCAACAATCACGTATCAGAATCTCTTCAGAAACTAGGCTTCACTCAACTGATACAAGAAGCAACCCACTTTGAGGGAGGACACATAGACCACGCGTACTTCCGAAACAACGGACAAGTCACTGCACATCCATCTCTGTACAGTTCATACTACACAGCAAAAGACCACGATGCTTTGCTAATAACACTAAGGTCAATATAAAGACTCTGGGTACGGCTTATAAATTGTATACATTATTTCATAAAACATAAATATCTTTCTGGTACCACATGTATACACAAGGTTTATTTTTTATTTCCTCATGTTTTTTTTGTATATATTTTTATTTTCTCATGCTTTTCCCCCTTCTTTTTTTGTATATATTTTTAACGGCGGTGGTCCTGCTCTATACCTGGCTTTTCCCTCAATGTTCTGATTGGTCAGGCCCGTCAACGTTCTGATTGGTCAGGCAAGGGAACTATTCATGACATCAATATTATATCATGAATACAAAATTAGATGGTTTATATAAACTGTAAAAGTCCGGAACATAAACACTCTGGGTACGGCTTATAAATTGTATAGATTATTTCATAACACATACATATCTTTCTGGTACCACATGTATACACACGGACACACAAAGTTTATTTTTTAGGTACCCACTCTATCAGCTATGACAGATCAGTTTTTGCCACTTACCTTGGAATGCATTTGGTGATTCGCTTCCAATGGCACTATTTAGTGCCACTGGAAGCCTTGAAATAAATTTACAGAGATTTAATATTGTTTCTCTAGTATTTCTCTGTGTGTACGTATGTCCGTGTCTATGTCCAGGTGTATGTCCATCCTTATGTTCGTCCTCTGTATTCTTATTAACTGGGGTATAAACTAATATTGATATTATATATTAGATATTAATATTGAAACACATATCTATGACAAAATGTATCAAAGGCGCCGCTACCTTCACACAGGTGTGATTATTAACTTAAAGCCTCACTAAGAAACTTTTAATGAATAAAATGTAATTTTGTCCAATCTGTATGCAGAATATGTTAATACTCTCATCCCATGCTCTCATTCGATTCTCTAAATAGTCAGAATACAAATTGTGTCCAAAGAGCCATTTGAATCTGTCTACACTTAGGCTATGCAAACCAAATCTAGTTTTTGATACCTGTTGAATTTAAATATTTATCATGATATAGCTAAAATGTCATTCTTAAAACCTCCTCAGGACCAGTCAGTGTCAAGATGCATGGTTAACATCACACACAAGGTGGGCACATTTGGTCTTTTTGATAACAGATAACATACTATATATATATATATATTTACAGGAAGGAATAGACCCTTTTTTCATGCTAAATGAAATGCTAAAAGTTTGTATTTTCTTTAATACTGTGCAATTTGGCCCCTTTTTGTTTTCTCATGTGCAACAAACAAGATATAACAAGGCCTGTCTTGTTGGAATACATTGTAAATCAATAAAACACAGACCCAAACCAATACAACACAAGCTACTTTTCCTATAGAAACAATACAATAGGTAGCCTACAGCTCCAGTGTTTAACTAAAACAAAGAATGTTGTAGGCTATATGCTTAGATAGGATTGTGAAGTGAAATTTCTCCAATTTGGCACAGTGAAATATTACCATATGTTTACCAGTGCTAGAATATGACCTTCTCACATGGTATTTGTTTGGTGAAAGGTCAAAGTTCAGAGAAGTGTATAGGCTACATGTGATAATGGAAACAAGCAATAGTGCTTCTTTGGGTTTATCCTTTTAGCATCCTTTTGTATGGAACTGTACTTCTGAGCTTTTTTTGCAAACTGTTAATAAAGTATTCAATCAATCAATCAATCAAAGACCACAGCATACTAATAATGCACTCAAACAGCCCTGTCAGACCTCAGGTAATAAACCTTTTACATCGCAGCAGTTTTAACAAGTAGCCTAGAATACTGGTTCTTAAAGTGGGGTCCATGGACCATTGGACGCTCAGTGTTCCATGAGGGGTTCCAAAGAGAGGTCTGCAACTCTGTGTGTTTTCACATGTACCGTTTCAGCACTCAAAATTAACTCAGGCAGTTTGGGGGGAAGTTTTTGCACAAACAATATGTGAACACTCCAAAAGGACTCAGACCCCAATAGGGAAATGCCCGTTGCAAGTTGATGATGTCATTTGTCCATGTGTGGTCTAGCCCTATGGAATTCATGGAATGCATGGGAAAATAAAAAACAACTTAATACTTCCTACAGTTAATATGAGCATCAAATCAATATTTTAAATTACATTACAGTCATTTAGCAGACGCTTTTATCCAAAGCGACTTACAATAAGTGCATTCAACATAGGTAGGCAAGAAAACTACCAATCACCAGAAGTGCATTCTCTTCTAAAACCAGCAACTAAGAGTATACCTATAGCGCTAAGGTAGAAGTGCAATTTATCAGCTATACCTACTTTCTTAAACAGATGAGACAAATAGGAAAATCAAATGAGCACGAGCTAAAACAAATACGTGTATCAATTAAACAAGATCCAATAAAACAAGAGCTCATACAAATAATTGACAACAAGTAGGCAAGGCTAAGAGGAAGGGTCAGGGTAGTGTTTCCTGAAGAGGTGGGTTTTCAGCCTGCCGCGAAAGGGGCAGTGACTCTGCTGTCCTGACATCAGTGGGGAGTTCATTCCACCACTGTGGGGCCAGAACAGAGAAAAGCTGTGACCGTGTAGATCGGCCAGAAGGACCTCTGAGCGACGGGGCAACCAGTCGCCTCGAGGCGGCAAACCGAAGTGGTCGGGCAGGGGTGTAAGGCTTGACCATAACCTGGACGTAAGAAGGAGCTGTTCCTTTCACTGCCCTATAGGCTAGCATCAGGGTCTTAAACTGGATGTGAGCCGCTACAGGGAGCCAGTGTAGAGAACGGAGAAGGGTAGTTGTGTGGGAGAACTTGGGAAGGTTGAACACCAGACGAGCTGCAGCTTTCGGAACAAGCTCCAGAGGTCTGATGGCAGACGCCAGGGCACCAGCAAGGAGGTAGTTGCAGTAGTCCAGGCGGGAGATGACAAGAGCCTGGATGAGCACCTGCGCTGCCTTCTCAGTGAGGAAGGGACGAATCCTCCTGTCCTGATGTTGTAGAGGAGGAATCTGCAGGAGTGTGTCACTGATGCGATGTTTGCCAAGAACGACAGTCGGTCGCAATCCAAGTTGACGTCACCACAGCATTATCAATGGTAATGGCCAAGTCTCGGTGCGAACAGCCCTTCTCCGGGAGGAACATCAGCTCAGTCTTGAATATGTTTTTTTTGCACATGCATTCCATAAATTCCATAGGGCAAGACCACACATGGACAAATGACATTATCAACTTGCGATGGGCATCGCCCCTCTTGAGTAAAAGATTAACTGTTTCTAAAAGAAATACAATATTTAAGGTGTTTAAAAATATATTTTTTAGTTATAGAGGGCAATTATAATGTATTAAGGCATATTTGGCTTATTAGCCAGGGATCCTGTTAATAGATATGATATAAGTTCTGGTCCTCAGACAAACACTAGAACAACAATAGGTTAAGTAAATTAAAACTAGTTAGAAAAATAAAATAATAAAATCTGATACATAGATCTTATTAAAAAACAATATACATGTAAATTTCACCTCAGTTTCCACATCCGGTCTAAGGCGGATACGGAAACGTTTTCAGTGGGTACTTGTGAAAATTACAAAATCAAAGGAAAGCACATATACGTCACTTTCTATCTCCTGCATTAACACGATCGATTGACAACCCCCGATTGACAACCCCTTTGTTAAATAATTGCCTATAATAATTTAAAAAAAAAAAGATTTAAAAATATACCAAATATTTTAAGACTGGGCCATGGACAAATACATAATCTGGAGATCCTTGACACAAGTAAGACGCGCGAACGCGGGAAGCAAACGCAGCTTTCTCAAACTAAGGCGTTTTCAACTTGCCATCCGGCCTGAAATATGCACAAATGACATGGAATTCTTAGATATCGGAATAGATGAACTGGTGTAGATGCTTTTTAGATGTGTTATTTTTGACTGTAGCTGCTATATTTCTCTCAGATGAGTGTAATTAGTCACCCAGGGGCAGGCGGATTTCAGCAGTGCACTGAGATCTGTCAGCAGAAGGACCGCTGCGTTCGCAATGAAAGAATGTGGGCACCACCGGTCTAAAAAACATTAGGAATCTAGCCCAAATAAGAATCTGTATAATGACTACCACTTTAACTTTTGGTACTTTGTTTTGATGCCAATACTTTTCTACCTTTACTTGAGGATTTCTTCATTGCGGTATTGATACTTAAGAAAGAAATGCGAGTACTACTTCCACCACTGCCTATTTCACTGCAAAGCTATTCATCTACATCCTGGTTTCTGAAGAGTCCATTGGAGATCATCAATACACTAGTGACACAATGTATTTATATTAAAATTGTCTGATGGCTGGCCGGCGGACCACGTCACTGACAAACCCGACGTAGGCAGGTATGGAGAGTGTGCAGAGCCACAGATCCGGCCGCTATGCCCATATAGTCATGTGCATATAAGGGACCGACCGACTTCAAACTCTGCGCGTGCATCACATAGTGGACCGAACCTTGTTATTTTAAAATTACCTTTCTTCACTTCAGCTGAGAAAAAAAACTGGCAGAGAAAATATATCTATTTGATCCAACAGTCAATTGTATAAAACGTGTTATTTCAAAAGAATGTTTATTGTTCTAATGACACAGACAACTCTTAGTTACATCTGCAAGGAACAGTATAAAAACACTTGGAAAAAAAAATACAACAGAAGTTTAGCACCAGGAGCGTTAACTGCAGGTTAAAAGTTGGTGTTTTTTAATCACAAGACTTAGGTGTCCTCCCATGTTGAAATGACGGTCAAGATAACTTTTTACAAACCAAACAGTCAGGCACAAAATACACCCACGGTTGAAGCTTTGACCTATAGACGAATATCTTGGATCAATTTACACTACCTTTCATCAAAAGCAGGAAAATAAGTCTGACCCAAGATTAGTGTTTGAGGAGAAGGCCAGGCTGGGCCCCAGTGGAGGTAGGGTTCTCATACTGCACTTTAGACAGCAGGGGACTCAGGATAACCTAAACAAAAAATATTCCACACATTTTAACAGTGATTAATATTGAAATATTGATGAAACAGACTTGTGCCATTTTAAGTGCCCGTTATGCATTACTTTCTGGGAAAATAAGCAGTTATGAAAACGTAATGTTACTGTAACCAGCTCTTTGAACGATCCCAGCACATGGCTTGATAAACTGAAATATGACATCCTAGTCCAGCAGTCCTTGTGACAGTTACAGCTCAATAACATCCATTCGTCTGTTAGCAATTAGATTATTACTACATAGTGATAGATCATCTGGATTTGTATTGCACCTAAGAGATTTTTTTTTTTTTTACAGTAGGGATGGTAGTAGGATTCTGGATGTGCAAAGTATGGGGGTAGGGTGGGTGTAGTGGGAACTAAAGGATTAATCTCAGTTTGAATAGTGCAACAGGTAGGTCTGATGTCAACATAAGTAAATAATTAATGCTTTGGGTGAAAACAAAAGGAAGGAGACAATTATAAAGATACTCCTGTTAAAAAGACAGATCCCACAAACCAACATAGTAATGGAAACCTACATTCTACAACTGCATCATGCCACATACCTCTCAGTATTTTGAAGGGGTTATACGATGTGTAAGTATTTACACCATGTATGGCTGTGCTATTGGTCTTAAAATATGCTGCCCATGGACACTTTCATTCTATGTGTGACTATTGCCATGTATTAGGGAAAGGGTCCATTGGCTTACAATGGAACATAATTAATATTGGTGTCAAAAATACAAATGAATTAGAAAATGCTTGAGAATATATTAACGTGAACAATCTAGAATCAGAACAGTGCCACTGTCAGTGTCCCCTCCATTAATTACAACACAAAAAAACATACATTTTAATGTATGTTGTGGAACTATGACCAAAAAAAATAAAATGTGTTATTACACAGATTTGTTGAATACTCAATTCAGTCGCAGCATTCTGTGGTCTTTTATTTCCTCAAAAGACTGCTGTTCTCCATAACAGACCACTGCTCTGCCTCTGTTGACATTGCAAAGGAAGTGGAAAATTGTAAACTAATAAAATATTTAAATCAATATTTTGTGCCAAATTATTGCAAGCCATGTAATAAGCGGGATAATGTACAGTGAGGTGGTTAATGTACTGCTTCGCTGTACACTGGCCCTAATAATGAGGTATGTTTGAGGGAGATGGAACTGTACTAATGCAGATTAAAATCAAGCTTTGTCCTTCATTCAACACAGCCAATTCGACAGGGCTCACTGTAAGCGCTTATGCCATTAAACTTCTGTTTGATGATTTGATCAACAACACACCTTTTCAAACAGAGAAAATGGACGTTAACATTAAAAAATATTCTGTACATACATATCCATGGACTTAAAAAGAAAAGAAAAAAAAAGAAAACTCAGTAAAAATAGTGCAACCTCAAGCTTTTGTTAAATTAGACTTCTGCTACATAACTGCTGAATGGACCAGAGTGGGGTTGCCAGTCTGTGTGGTCAGCTCAACATCCAAAGGCACCTGGTTTAACCATCAGTCTCTTTTTCAAGAAGGAGCAGGCTTCCTGCTTCATTTAGCTTCCTGTCAATAAGTAGAGAGAGACAGATCAATTAAGTTGCTTGATATTTCAAGTTTAAAGGCCCCGACACACTGAAAGCGTCACTGATGCGCATCAAGTTAGGCCACTTGTTCACACTGTAAGAGTCAAATCTATGCATGCGTCCATGCATTTGGCTGCACCACAATTATTAATGATTTGAACTGTATCGCACCAACCCGAATGAAATGAGGGACATGCACATGCACGCACACTGGGACTGTTTCGCCTGCACTCCGACCACCGGCAAAGCACTCTTGAACCTGTTGTAATATAGTAGGCTACTTTTATACGTTGTTGTCCCGACCATATTTTTGCTGTTTAAAGTGCTGCCATCACCAGCTAAATGTTTGCAAAGGAAAAACAATTAAAAACGTTAAAAACAATGATGAAGTAAGTGCCTGGCTCTTTCAAGTGTGTCAGGGCCTTTAGAGTAATAGATCATTTGTAGGGATGTGTCTACAAAAACTCAATATTTACCAAAAACAAAGTCACACCACCTTGGTCCGGTCAGGCCCCTCACTCGCGATTGTCTCAACATCTTCGCAGGTGGTGGTTGTGGTGGCTCAAACACAACCCCAGGACTTTTCCATTTGTCTTTCTGTCTCTCCACCGCAACTTCATCCTGATCCTGGCTTGCCTTTGATGAACAACTTTCAGACTCTTTAGAGGCAGTCCTCTTTTTCCTTTTCTTTCGGTTCCCCCTTTTCACAGCTTTATTCTCCCCTGTCAGCTCACTCTCCTTCCCTGCAATATGGTGGGCAGAAGATGACCCATCATCCAGTGTCACTGTGCAAGAGTCTTCCTCAGCAGCTGACTCGTTGTCCGGGCCCGGGGAGTTGATCTTCTTCAGAAACACCCGGCATTCCTTTAGTGTCTCAGGGCTCCAAGCCTTAGAGCTGAGTCGTTGCTCTTTGGGTACACTCATGGGATCAGTTTGGTCACCAGAGCTAGTGGTATAATTGCTCTCTAAGCAATCAACCAAATCTGTGGCTGATCTGGAGAATGCTTTATCTCTGGGTCGTATTCGTGTGAACACATGATCATTTAAACTGCTTGCTGATCTCCATTTTAATTCCCTTCGATTGTTCCTCTGCCTCTTTGGCCACTTCTTTCTTTCTTGTCCAGTTAAGAATCTTGCCCGTGCCCGTAGCAGAGTGGTTGGGTACTTTGCAAGTTTTCGGCCTCTCCACCAAGGGGCTCCTTGATTAAGTCTTCCCGGCTCATATCTAGAAGTGAACAACTGCCGTTTGAGGCTGGATGATGATATGGACTTGTATCTGTCCAACATCCTTTTTTGAGCCCGCTGCTGCTCAGAGGGACTCTTTGGCACAGTTTTGGCAAACTTTTTGATGTGTTTGCGGAGTCGTTCTGCTTGGGGACTAGGACAGAAACTTCCTTTGCTGACCGAACGGGGGTAGTGCATGTCCTCATAACGATTTCTGGAGCTTATCTTCTTTACGATGGACAGAGACTGGGTTTCTGTTGTTTGCATAAACCAGGAGCAGAGCTGCTGCATACTACAGGACCGTGGTTTGCTAGGGGGACAGTCGAACAGCATTCGGACCACAGATGAATGTCTTGATCTCTTAACGATAGAGCTGTTGCTTTTTATGCCCAATCTGGTTTTGAAGGCTGCTTCTTCCTGATTTTCAATGGTGTCTGACACCCAGGTGTCCGAGACCAGTCGTATCCTTCTCGCAAGTTCCTGGTTCAAGGTATCTTCATCAGCTGATGCTGCCCACCATCTTAGTGTGTCTCCAGGAGGAAAGATGGAATCTACAGACACCTTGGCCACCCGGTGCACATCCTGACATGTGCGTTTTCTCCCCATCTTAACCTGGTTTTTCCCCCCTGAGGTTCCTTCATCCCCTTGAGCCTCCTCTCGTCTCATTTGGTTGCTGGCCTTGTTCAGCAGAAGCTGTTTAGAGCGCCGCAACAGAGCTGTGCTATGGCTGTAGCACTTTGGGGTGGAAGTGGCCACAGAGTGCAACAGGTAGATTGAGGGTTTCCTCACCCTCACTGAGTGACGCACTGCTACAGGTCGATCTGACTGTTTATCTTTACTTTGATCTCTTGCCTCTGTCTTAGTTTGTAGGTTGATTGTCCGGGGCTCTTTGGCAGATGGGACATCTGGTAGTTGTACTTTCTTATGACTTAATGTTTCTGGAGATTGCCTGGCATCCCGGTTAATCTGAATCTTGCGTTGCCGCGGCGATACAGGGGTAAACGTTACTGAGATTCCAGAAATCTTCACTTTAGGTGGTCTCCCTGGCTTCCTCATGGGTGCAGCATCCTGACGCCTCTGACATTTGATGTTGCTGCTGGAATGAGGAGCAAACTCCTTGTCTTTCACAGGTCTGACCAAGTTCAACTCCTGTAAAGCAGGTTTGGCCTCAGAGATCTGCAGTAAATTGATTGAGTCATCAGTTCTGTCCACACACTGTTGATCCTCATGGAGCTCTGTGTGGAGCTGGCCATCACTCTCAGACACCAGCCTTTTGTTCCTTCTTGATCGCCCATAAAATACTGTTATTTTGAGATTCCTGTTTGTTTTCTCCTCCATATTAGATCCCGAAATGCTTTTAACATTTTCTGTATTCGGACCCCCTTTCACTTGATCAGGACCCTTTTGTTTACGTGGTCGACCAATGGGCCTCTTCACCTTCTTCTCCAGCTGTGGTCCCAGCTTCTTGGGCCGGCCTGGGCGCCTCTTTGGTGGAGTTGTTTCATGGACAGCTAGTGGGACATCTGATCTGTGGTTTTCAGTCCCAACTGTACGCTTGGGCGGCGTACAGTCTCCTGATCTGCGGGCACCTACTTTAGGAGACAAAGACACTGACCGGGCTGGTGAATAAGCAGATTTGGGTGGTGTGCCGACAGATTTGGGTGATGTGGTGAGAGATTTGGGTGGCGTGGTGACGGATTTGGGTGGTGTGCCGAAAGATTTGGGTGGTGTGCGGATGGATTTGGGTGGTGTGGTGACAGATTTAGGTGGTGTGGTGACAGATTTAGGTGGTGTGGTGACAGATTTAGGTGGTGTGGTGACAGATTTAGGAGGTGTGGTGACAGATCTGGATGGAGTAGAGACAGATTTGGGAGAGGACGTGGCAGAAGTTAGTGGCAAGGGTTTTATTGGTGATTTCTTGGCAAACTTATTGACTGGACACTTGGCCTTTTCTGGTGAGCCAGCCCATGAAGATTCTTCACATGGGTCAAATGTTTCCTGCTGTCCACTAGAACCAGATGCAGCTGACTTCAGGCTATATTTTAAACCATTCTCATCCATTACAGGAGACACATACATGAGCTTAATTGGGCTAGTGTAGTCTGTGTCATGAGTCTGCACACAAGTATCTGGGCTATTAGAGCTGCAACTACGTAGCTTTGAGTGTTTTTGCCGTGTTCTGGAAGCCTCAGGCTCAGACTTCTGCTGCATCACTGGTAATGACTGTAATCTTGTATAAGATCTGGTGGCACCCTCTCTCTTATAGTGTGTGCTAGGTTTAGAATGACTCTTCTCTGTGGCAACCACAGTTTTCAGAATGACATGCCGTTGTTCCTTAGACTCAGGGTTAGATGTTCTAAATTGTTTATCAGGTGTTGATTCAAAGGCAAGCTCTCCTGTGGGCTGGGATGAAGACAACACGGTTGCGTCTCTTGATTCAGGTAGGTGGTCCATGACACTTGGGTTTATGGAGCAGGTATCTGAGTTTACAGAATTCAAACTGCTGTCCTCTGTTGGTCTCTGGTTGAATATACTCTCAGAAAAACAAGCAACAAAGTACATCTTCCTGGGCTCTGTTACATATGAAGAGAACCGTTGAGGAGGCACTATGTTTCTCCTGGATCTCCCTGCTTGTCTGGAGCTGCCAGGCTGACACATGGCTTTCCTCCTCTTGCCGACAAGCCTGGGCTGACATGTACTTCTGGCTGGTATATTGTCACCATCACACTGACCTGATAATGCATGCTCTTGGTTCTTACCATCTTTGTTACAAGCACTGCTACTGCCTGGAGTTTCTTTTTTCCAACTAAGGATGTCAGATTTGTTCTGCAACTCAGTGGTGGGTACTGGAAAATTATCTTTTCTCTCAGTGGCCATCTCCTTTTCTGTCACCTCTAATTTAATGGCATTCATCTCAATTTCCTCTGTAACAATCACAGTCTCTATCTCTTTCTTTATTTCACTCAGCTCCTCTTCCCGTCTCTCTGAATCCTTTAGCCATTTCCCCAGCCTGTGTTGTGCACTATTGTTTCCCTCCATATTTTCTGTCACACAAACTAATTCTTTGCCCCCTGTGACTCCCATCATGTCACTCTCTGTGCCTAAAATTGCTCTGATCTTGACAATCTCCTGTTTCTGAGCAAGTTCCTTTGCTTCTTGGATCCCAGTTTCTCGTTCAGGTTTTTCCTCAGGGGGGGTTATATCCGAGGAGGGGCTGAATGTTGTTGAAGTAACATTATTGCCATCTTTCATTCGCATCTTCTTTGGTTGTAACAGCTTCCTCTTACAATAGGACTGGTCAAGCATAGCGAGCTCCCGCTTGATTTTCAATCGTCGTCGGGTTATGGCGGGATCAAGAGGCATTGTCATAGCAGCCAGTGCCTCCTGTCGCCGGCGGGAGCGAGTGTTAGGAGACTTGGCTTCACTACTGTCATGCCGATGGAGCAGCTCACTGAGGTTGTAGTCACTATCGCTGCCTTTGTGAAGGACTGTGGTGATGATTTCACTCAAATGCTCATCAGCAGGAGATTGAATGCTCTGATTGGACTGGGGTGTCAGATGGCACTGCTTTTCAATGTTGTGGACAGTTAAGGAACACAAAGGTGGGTCCTTCTCCAGAGGTTTGATTGTCTCTAATTTCTCATTGAAGCGCTCCACTACATCCAGCAGTAATCTCCCACTTGAGCTCTGCTCTGCCCAATCTCTTTTTAGAGTCATATTCTCTTCTTCAGTGGCTATGTCCAAATCTGTATCCTGTCCGCTTATATGCACCAGAACATCTTTGACCTTAAGATGGAGGGACATGTCCTCCCCCTCTTCATCTCTGTGGTGTTGCAAGGAAGGAGGCTTTTCCTCCATTTTCCTGTTGATGTCTGAGGGGATGGGGGAAAGCGGGGGAGGGGAGGGACTCTGCTCTCTCTTTAGTACAGGACAAGGAGGGTCCCCGTCTTCAGGCCCTCCCTCCACCGCTTGTGTGCAGGCATGGTTGGAACAACAGTGACATGGGTGGGAGTGGTGGTTACAGCAGAGCGATGAGGCGGGGCACACTGACGACGGGGGGCATAACCTGGAGGAGGTAGAGCAGAGCGAGGGAGACGTGGCTAAAGAAGGAGAGGAGGCAAACGAACAGACCACTTTGTTTATACGACCAATGGCCAGGCTTTGGCAAGCGATACAATGGAGGCTCTTCAGGCAGATCACAGGGTAGGCTGCCACACTGCAGCTCTGCACACAGCAACAGCCTGAACCAGGAGAGGCTTGGGTTTTACAGTCAGTGAAACGGTACGGCTGGACGCTACAAGTGGACTTAGAGTCTGCTGGGTGGAACGTGTTGCTTTTAGGACCAGGGTGGTCACAGTCTGAAAGTGGGTAGTGGGGGCTGGTGCCACAAGGTTTACAATCACTGTAACCAAATTGAAGAGGGGTGGCGTTATCCTCTAGTACTACCCCATGGTGGCAGCAGTGAGGCTCAGTCTGACTGGCAGGCCTCTGTTGGGGTAAAGACAGCAGTCTTTCCTGGTGCGCCAGCTTAAGGATTTGGTAGAGCAGTGAACGATGAGCTGGACAGAGTGAGCCCAAGACAGCTTCCAAAGCAGAGCTCTGTTCACACAGAACCTCCTGCTTGACGGGATCCCTCAACTCTTCTGTAACAGCCAACGGGGAGCTAGAGGCAGAAACACAGAAATGGGTGTTAAAGAGGGTTTATGCATATTAGCTAAACCCAATTTCTACAGGCAAAAATTGTGCACATGCACAAAAATCCACGTAAGCCAATAACCCATTAAGACCTGAGGCCGATTCTACAACTGCCTTCCAAATCGGTAGTTCTCAAACTTTTTCGTAATTCAAAATGATTCAACACTTTCAAGATTTTTCAAAAATGTTCAAAAATAGCAGATGTACAAGCTTGCAGTGCGGCACGAAGTGACGCGCAGTGAGCTTGTATATCTGCTATTTTTGAATAGTTAACGCTAAAATGACAGATTCTTTCCCGGTTTTAATGGATTTATACATAGTTGCATCCAGGAACAGATCTACAAGCTCACAACACAAAGCACTGCGACGTGTTGTGAGCTTGTAGATCGGCTATTTGCGACGCACAACACGCACGTAACTACGTATAACTCAGGTTTTATACTGTATTCTTACACTTATTCCACAACAAATGAATTAAAGTCAGTGAGTGCAACAAACAAATACATAAAAATAAAACTACAGAATATTATCTTTCATTATCTTGTAAATAAATACTATCCATATTTAAGACCCCAAATCAACAGCTTGTGTGTCAAATGATCACAGGAAAATGGGATATTACAGAACCTTTTTATTAGTTATTAATGAGTTGCTGAAGGCAAAAGATAACATTCTGCTAAAGGCAGAGGGGAACGATTGTAGCAACGCTCAAAACCAACGTAATTTAACACCACTAACAAATCAACAACAAAACAAAAAACATTGCTAAATGCCAAATTAAGTCATTTCTTGCAAGCAATACACTGTCACTAAGTTGCTCATCATAATAACATCCACAAACTTAAGTTGAGTTTGGTATTTTCAGGGATTTACATTTCTATTAGAAAATTCAAAGGGAGAACAGAGTTGGAGATATTTTGAGACACGTTTAAAGTAAGATACGCAATTACTCTGTAGTGTAATTTATATAGATTGGCAGTAGTGGACTAAAATATAACAAAATGTCATCTCAAGAATTTAATCTTAACATAAGCACTAATTAACCACAATGTTAAGGGGAATAAGTTCTGGACAAAATAAATTATTTATACAGGCTAACATTTAAAAGCCTTCATGCAATTGCAGCAATACACATTTCACATTGCATCAAAGTGCTTTATTACAAATGAACAACTACCACAATCAAACTAGTAAAATCACAGTTCTGAAGCACAATCAATAAATAAGTACGCGGCAACAACACAAAACATTTCACAATAAAAAAACTGCTTATAATAAATCATAGTGCAATAATTAATTTATGCATAAATAACCGATTTCTGTTATGTAATTTCTTAGATTTGTCAGCAGTTCCATAATAAAAGTAGTAGGCCTAATTCAAAAACAAGGCTGTTAACGGTATTGAGGAGTGTTACAAGAATAAACTGCAATAAAACCATAATTGTGTACTAATAAAAGTATTTTTCCACTAAGTTACTTAGGCTAATCAATAAACTGGCCTAATGATATAAATAGCAGATAATTCCCAGAGTAGAGAGACAACGTGCTGCACTTTGCAGTAGCCCCAGAGACAGGCACTGGTGTATTGTTATGAGCAGACATTCAGTATTGGTTTAGTTGCTAGGGATACAGGGTTGAAATGCCACTGAACCTGAACCAGATCATGAACAACAAAAAACTGCTAGCCTTTAAATGACAAAGAACACAAAACAGTCAAATAACAAGGATAAATACAATGCTAAGAACATGGGGCCGAGTTCATAATATACCCTTTTCTTTTTTTAACGTTATTTAATCAAAGTCGTCAAAAAGCTGAATGTAGTATGGTTGATGTTCTACTTTCATAGAGCAGGCAAGTTTAAGGTTTTATGATATTGGTGATTTTACACGTATGTGTTATTCCTTGAGAGAGACAAGAGCTCATCATTGTTCCTTGAAGAAGAGCTCATACCCCAGCATAGAAGACAATATGAAGGCCTTGATATGAAACCAGACGTTGGGCTACAGGCAGGCAATAAGTTAAGCCCAGAGAGGTATATGTGGCAATGAGGTTAGAGAGAGACAGGCAGTCTGACATCCCAGCAAGGTAAGAGAAAGCAGCTTTGTGTGAGTAGCTATCGGGTAACCCTGAACTGCTGCTTTGGTTGTAGCAGAACTAATGGAACGCAGCCATTTGAGATTTGGAAATGATTTAAGAGATAACATTTAGGATTTCCCAGACACAGAATATCTAACCTAAGCGTGATAGGTTGAGTCTTTTCTTTTTCTTTCATTTATGCCACTAGCTTTCCACAAACAGTAATAAAATTGTAGTCACAATGAGCATCATGAATTTACCCTATCCACGGGTAATCTTTTTAGAAGTAACTCCTTTCATGTGACCAGAGAATCACAATTGTGTTGATAAAAAAAGGCTTTTGTATTTCAACTATAGGTCTCTGTGAAATTTTGTAGAGTTTTAAGCAGCAGTCATGTATGAGGTTGACTGTAATACAGCTACAGAATTTGTAAATATCCATCTGCAATAAAACATCTTTTTACAAACAATACACATTCACAAAAATGGATCATTCCCAAGCTTATCAGAGCACATTTTTCAAACATGCTTCACACATATGCATTCCAACTACCCAATACAAATCTTCAGACTAGCTTTCACAAATGGAGGGGGAAAAATGTGTGGACACAAAATGGCTTTAAACACATTAAACCTATTGTCCATATTCTGGGGGCGAACATTCAGCGAAAATAGCAGATCTACATCTACAAGCTTACAATGCGCTGTGTTTTGAGCTTGTAGATCGGCTATTTTCGGCAGGATCTGGTGTAAATGGAAAGTAGGAGGGGATCAAGTATAGAGCCCCAGGGGATCCTGGTCAATGAAGTATATAGGGTTTAAGTGGTTATGTTAATCTCTTACAAAGTGTAATCTCCTCTCCAGATGAGGATGTAGCCACCAGAGCAGTTTATACTGCTGAATCGTCCAGATACCAGTTTCTATGTGTCTTATAATAGCAGTGAGTTGATAATCTGTTATAATGGCTCTATAAGTCACTTCATTAGCCTGGGTGAGCTACCCAGAGAGAAAGAGGGAAAGCTGCAAATGACAATCATCGGCACCCCAATAAGTTGGAGCTTTAAGAGTTGAATCACACCTGAATAACCTAATAGCCAGAGAATATGACAGTCACACTCTGAGGGTTCTGCAACTGTGTTTCTCACTAGTGATCCCAACCATAAAGTAGGACAATATGTAGTGCCAGACGCTATCAATATTACCAGCAGTCTGGCCAGACAGATTAGTAAAAATAATACCAATCACAAGATAATCAATGTCTGTGTCTGAAGAAAGATTACCTTGGCTTGAGTCCTCTCACTTGTCTACGTTTGTGTAAGTTTGGTTTGACTGAAAATGTCAAATAACTGCAATTTAATTATGGACAAGCAGGAGCACAGGACCAAGACCGAGAAACACAGCTGCATGTATGACCATCACATTACAACAGACACACAGTTTAAAGACCTGAATAGTAATTGTTTTTATATAAAAAGGCATGAGTTGTGTTTAAACAAGTGTCTCCAGAAAACATCTATCCTGTAAGAGTGAAGAGTCCCAGTGGTGCAGAGTTCAAGAGCCCTTGGCATGTCTAGGCCTAGAACATCTTTGCGGCAGCAGCGGGGGCAATAGTCCCTGAGTTAGTGGAACCAGTTATGTTACCAGAACCAGAAGAATTGGAGTTGGACGGACAGGAGTTGGCAGATTTCTTCTTGGGTGGATTCTTGAGTGTTCCCGTGCGCTCTTTGACTTTGTACTCCAGTGTGCTGTGGGGAATCCCATAAACCCCTTGGGCCTTGGACACGCTCATGCGGCCTCCCATCACCATGGTTATGGCCTCCTCCAGTAGGTCATGGTCATACTGACGGTAGCGCCCACGTTTCTTCCTTGGCTCCTTGGCCTTGTCACGGCGATCAGCCCCCTCTTCAGAATCATCAAATGAGGAGCCCCGTGGGCCAAGGCGGTGAGGTGATTGGTTAGCCCCTCCAATGGAGAGGTCTGGCAAGAAAGGAGGTTTAAGTTTGAAGAGAGAGGAGGGTCTAGCAGCAGTAGTGGATGCGACTGAATTGGGAGTACCCTCTGTTAGTGAGATGTGGTGGTGCAGGGCTTCGTTGTAAGGCTCAACAAGGCTTGGCCTGTTGTGGTCAGAAACAGAGCGGACCTGAGGGATACGGAGAGGTGTGGGCGTCTCCAGGCTGGGATTGGGGCTGGGTGGAGGCTGAAGGGCATCCCTGAGGTGGGGGAAAGTGAGGGAGAGGGTCTTCTGTAGACCGCTCTGCTGATGCGAGGACAGGGAGGATGAGAGGGAGCGAAAGTCTCCGTTCTCTTCCACGGCTCCCCCAATTTCTGCCCGCTCCGCCCAAGCCGCCACCTTCTGCAGGACCAGACGCGCCTCTCCGCCCAGCATTGATGACATCACATTGTACGAAGTGACCTCGTCCCTGCAATCACCACTTCCCGGTGTGAGGCAGCGCAGGAGCCCCAGGCTGCCGTCGGCCCGGCCTTCCAGGCCTTGTCTCAGTGTGTGGAGCGGTATCCCATAGAGCAGGGCAGCTCGCTGCTCCTGCAGCCTCCCTGAACGTACATCCTTCAGGGCCTTGGACAGCAGCCCCTCAGACAGCTCCCAGCTCCTCTCAACGTACTCCTCCCTCTGCCTGCGCTGCCTCCTAGGGATGGGAGGACCAAACAGCAGGGTCAGGATGGAGGAGATGGAGGGGGGGTTTGGTTTTTGGCATAGGGGAGAGTGGGGGGGCAGAGCGAGGGGTCCACTCCTTTATGCCTTGTGTTGGTAACATCACTGCATCTCTTATGTCTCATGTCTGTATGTTTGTTTCAGGGTTTCGTGTCTCTTACATATGCACGCTGATGCGTGTGTCCCTCTCTCTCACACACACACACATTCTGTGCGTGGCAAAGCCTCTTCACGTCCATGTGGGACAGTCTGTGAATGGCTGTGGTTACTCTGGCACACAACCCCTGTAGTTTTGTGATATTCTTCAGTGAGCTTGAGGCTTGAGTAATCAGACTCATAACTGGAGGTCACTACAAAGGAGGTAAAATCGCTGTGACGTAGTCCAGTGTTCTCCTCATTGTACAATCCTTAGCTGCTGGCAAATTACTGTGACACTGTTGTGACGTTACCGCTCAACAAGAGATAAAAGAGTCAACCCCATAGAATTCCAACACCAAGCACAAACAAGGCCTAACATCATAATGACTTGCTCACTACAGAACAAAACACACCACTGACAACCTAGTGTGCATATAAATCAAGGCAGACAAGCATTTATCAGCTGACTTCTTTGCAAAACAATATAAATAACTATCCAACCTTTTTAGTGACTCAAAACAAAACTACAGGGGGCAATATGATCATACCCAGTCAGAACTGGGAGCTTGACACATGTTCAGGGGCATGTTTTACTGATTTGTTATTAAACCAGATTTCATACCAGAGTTCATAGTTTCCCCCTTTAATTTTAATTTGAGTCATACAGGAAAGCACTTAAAATGCATAGTAAAAGAGCACTCACCCTGAGGCTTTATGATTGGATGACGATGATGTCACTGAGCAGGCAGAGTTCCTCTTGGAGAGATCAAGCACACCATCTGTAAGAGAGAGAAGGGTATAAAACCTGGTTGTGGACAGCAAGTCATAAAGTAATGGCCTGATGTTTGATGGCATCAAATGCGTTGGCTTGGTTTATATGCCCTCAGTATGAATATACTTTCATGCAGCAATAACAGAACTTCTAAGCCCAAGTGTTTAACTTCAACTGTTACCAATTGACAAAGACAGTATATGCTTTGGTCCCCTTTCAGACATTTTAAGGCTGCAAACCCCAAAAATAACATTTGAACTGGGGACCCCTCAAAATAATCATATTTGAACTGGGGACCCCTCAAAATAATCATATTTGAACTGGGGACCCCCCAAAATAACTATTTTTAAACTGGGGACACCGCACCCTGACAAGTACTTGGAATTGTAGGAGTTGAGGCATTACTTTTAGTTTGACTTGGTTCCACGGACAGCTATATTCACATGTTTTGCCTCTTTTTTTATATTATTTGGCAATGATTTGGTATAGTAGTATAGTTTGTTGATTACTTTTGATGCAGTAATGGTCTTTTTCTTTAGGTATTAAAAGTCCTTAAATTGCCACTTCACTGTCATCTGGGGACCCCCCCCCCAAAAACAAAATCATGTGGGGACCCCCAGGTTGAACCACTGCTCTAAAACAATCCTCATCTTCTAGTGAGGGAGGAACTCTCCTCAAGAGTCCTGTGAGGTGGCAACTCCCTTTTACTGTTCTATTCTCAAGGTTTGTGTGTCGGCAGATCCATGCCAGTCTTTGGAATAACCACGATGAGTCACAGCCTTAGAACTTTGAAGTAACTGACACACATTTACTTGATTAGGTATCACATTATCTTTGAATGCGTCTTTCGTTCATTCCAAATAAGCAAGACGAGTACCTGGCAGAGGCTCCCCCGTGGTTTCCTGTTTACGGTTCACTGTGAGGTCCAAAGGTGCATCTGGGTCAGCATCGTCCGACAGAGATGAGGTGTCGTCGGTAGAGGGGCCATTCATAGTGGTGTGGAGGTGGCTCTTGGAGGCATACTCCAGGGCGAACTGATGTATCATCTTCTTCATCAATTCCTGAGCAACCAGAGGGATGTTGGGATCGCAGTTCAAGGGCACATCTGGCAAAAAAGGGAGAGGTACAGATAACATAAAACAGAGTACAGCATCTGGTCGTTTTAATCATCCGTTTTTAGCTCAAATTAATCAGTATTTAAAGTCCAAATAATACAATGAAAATAGAATGATGAATAAATATATTAAATAAATATAAGCTGTTGTGGTTACTGTTGGTCATAAAATGATACATTCCTAGAACTTTTGACCTACATAGCCTAACAAATCAAATGAAAACATTCCCTCAAGGACATGTTCTGAGTCCTGACTGTGATAAACAAGAATGGACAGCAGCTATAACTTCAGAGGACTGGATTACAATGCACTTTGAATGTGTAATGGATTAAATATTACAAACTGAGCCTTTTCAATGATTTATTAAAGTGTACAGCAGTTGTCAGATGAATGAAGGCTGAAGCCTTTGTCATCCTGGCTGAAACTTTGTCTCCAACTATTGCTGTGCACTTTAACAAGTTTTAAGTGTGGTCTGTTGATTGTATCTGCATGTATCTGCGCTCATAGCATGGCACCGAGTGCTTGTAGATATGCTATTTTTCAAAAATCTTGAGCATTTTAAACACAAATCTTTGCTTCTGGGGGTCCCTGGCACAACATATTTTCAGATGGGGGTCCACGGCCAAATGTTTATCAATTTGGGGGTCCTTGACGAGAAAAGGGTTGAGAACCTCTGTTGTAAATAGATTGTATCTGTCCATCTGACTCCCATTTACGCCCAATAGACCGGTGCCAAGCCGTACCTGATCTTGACACAGGTCAACCCGGGGTATATCAAGTACATGCTGATTATCAGGGATAAAATATAAGCTCAAGAATGTGTAGAATCCCTACACCTTTGAACAGATGAGTATTTCACCACACAGACATGGCAGTAATTTCAGCACCAGACAAGGTCAGGAGATATAAACTCACCTTTCTTGTGAAACACAGCTTGGAGAAATTTGTGGGCTGTTAGGCTGCTTTCAGAATTATTTGGGGCCTGAGAGGGAGAGTATTCTGAGGGGGAGGACAGGGGGGAGGCGGCTGCAGGACATTGATCCTATGAGACACACAGAATGAGATTACATTACTGAATAATAAGAATGCTGTCATTTCCCCATCCTAAGGCATTGATCAAACTCAGAGATTCTAGATTAATGTTGAGCTTAATATCAGAGTAATCCAGTGGTTTTCAACATTTTGTAGCCCACAGCCCACTAATTGGTGGTATCTAAATCTCAAGGCACACCTGTATTATCGATAGCGAAAACAGCCGATCTACAAGCTCACAACAACCCGTTGGGTGGGGGTTGGGGGGCTGGATAATATATTATTTAAGTCTAATGATGACATGGCCAAAAACAGGACGCCAGGTTGAAGTTAAGTGTATTAAAATATATTCTAAGGATATAGAATTGTGGTGAAAATGAGTGAGCACAAAGTACTGATATAGTAAATAATTCATAACTTTTTACATAATTCTATATATAATGAAATAATGTTCATTGTCACAAAATCCCAAGGTACACCTGGACTTGTCTCATGGCACACAGTTTGGAAACCACTGGAGGTAAACAATGCTAAAACTTTGAATTGTAAAAGCTGGACTTGACCTTGCTTGACTGGCACTAAGTGCAAATCCAGCAGTGTCAGTTGCTATATCTAACCGGAATCCAAAACTTACAGCGAGTTTATCCAGCGGCAGGTTACAGAACGAACAGTAAGAGCAGGTGGCTTCAATTGACCAGTCATCCACTTCTTCAGGTTCACAGTCTGAAAGACGCAAACACACACACACACACACACACACGTAACGTTACATATGGATTAAACCGATGGCTCATGGATCACATGGTTTCCTACCAACACTGTATTATTTGACATAACAAATTACATGGACCACACAGTGCAACATTACAATCACAACACATCATTGTTATTAATTATATTATTTCAATACAGCAGACAACTAATCAACAGACACACCTTGATGGGCAATGCACCAGTCTTACATTACATTTAATATACATACATACATTAAGACAATTGCTGTTAGAATATCCACGTATATGTAAACAAAAACCCACCGTCAAATATATTGAGGTCTCTAAGCAGCAATGGGCCATAGATTCCCTCAAGAATGCTTTCAAATCCTGCAAGAAACAATGAAAACACTCATCAACTAACTTTATTTGTTTTGACAAAAAAACAAAAAAAGGGATACAGGGAGCTTACATTCTTCACATGTTTACGTCAGAACAGATATTTCTTTACCACACTGAGACCCCCCTTGTACTGTTTTGTAATGAAAATGTTTATATATTGTTTTTCTTCCCTTGTGTAACTATTATAATGTATGGTTTTGTGTTCATCATACGTATAATTGGGTAATCAACATTACACACCTCACTCGTACATATGAAGAAACTTTAGATTGTGGTGCAATATTTGAAGACTAGATCTGTACTGAATCATGAACTGAACTGAATTATTAGTACAAGAAATACTTATTTTATTTGCCTGCAGATTTTTCTTGGTATTACTATTTAGTATTAGGAGTACATAGTATTGTAGGATGTACGTTCTTTCTTGTCTCTTGTCGTCTGTACTTTTATCTCTTTAAATGCTGGCCATGGGAGCTGTGCCCCAAGGATCCCTATGCACTCATGCAAATGGCAAATAAAGTATCTTGGTTTACAAGGTTACTGTATCTGTATTAGAAGTCAATGTCAGAACTTCCAGGACAATATGTATTGTCTTAAAGATCTACAGACCCAAATGTCACCTTACAATACTGGTACAATCAACATGTTTTTTTTTTACATGTATTTGTGATATATTTGTATAACTGTAACGTTACATTTTGTAGGCTATTACTTTGACACAAAACATCTATAGCTAACTAGCACATTTCAATGTACTGTTTTTTTGTTACTTGTCAATTTGTGAGATGATTATAGAGTCATTCCACAAGACTAGAAACCAAAAATCTCCCTCGATCCGTTTCTAAAATAGTTCAAGGGATGAAGGAGGGTTTACACCTGATCCTAGTCCTTCTAATCAGCTGTTAAGACCACTACCGACTAAGCTCTGCGCATAACACCAAGACTGCGTGTTCTAAGACACTTAATTAAATCTAGTTTGGCAAAAAAAAACAGTAACGTTGACAACAAAGCCTTGTTCAAAAGATCAAATAGTCACGTGTCTAACCGTTACCGGAGGCCGCTGGATCTGTTTATTGTCTCATTAAACGGTATCTAACATTACACTCCCCTCCCCCAAATAATGTTACTAATATCTAGCTTGCTAGCGCACTAAGCGCAGCCCTTAGCATGTTAACCACCGTCTGACATGTCATCGTATCATGTTTAGTAATAAATTATACGTTTATACCAGCCTAACGTTATAGTTAGTTGCACCATATACTGTCTATTTACATTTAATGTGCACAAACAAAACAGCGTAGGGCTCTTTTCCATCGTGTCACAGGATGTTTACGCAAGCCGACTGAGAGTAGCTCAAGGGGGACAAAGAAATGGGCCAAAAACACACAGATGGCTAATGTTAGCCTGCCAGTGTAGCTGGCCACCTATAGTGCCAGGCTACTAGCTTAAAGTGTTGCCAGGTTTTGCGAGAGAAACAAGCAACCAGGTCTATGAAAACAAGCCCAAAATAAGCAACACTTTAGGCCACTTGAGAACTTTAAACCTGGCCGTAAGCAACTCTTCGATCATATTGTTAATATCTGGAATCTAGAGTTGCAATTCCAACCCTTGACAGCCCATACATCCAAACGGAGTCCTGCATCTGATTGTATTCAACGACGTTACACTCAACAGCATTGCAGCTGTACGGAAAGCTTGAATTATCCTGCAAATCTTTTGTTTCATAAAAATCCACCATAGACATGTTATGAGCTACTTTCTGCACAATAATAAATTCCGTGCAGGTGAAAATTGTTTTAAGTGTTGGATTTTGGGTTTGGAAGCGCTCCTTGGAAATCACTCAACGGTCCTTCGTACCACCTGTTTGTGGATTGCATTGCACATAATGCATGAGGCAGCAGAATGTTGCGTTATTGAAAACGAAAAATTTGAAAATATTGACACTTATCACCTGCATGGATTTTTTTGAGAGAAAGTAGCTCATAACATGTCTATAGTGGTCTTTTATGAAACAATCAGATAGGAGGACTTTTTGGATGTAAGGGCTGTCAAGAGTTGGTAATTGCAACTATAGATTCCAGATATTATAAAAAGGATATTAGTTACATACGTAGGGTATTTGAAAATATTGAAGAAAATTTGAAAAATTACATTCTGTCGTTCGGTCCTGGTATAACATATTTTCAGATGGGGGTCTGCAGACTGCAGACAAATACATTTAGAGGACCTTGACATGAAAATGTTAGAGAAGCATTTTTTTTTTTTTAAACAACATTTAGGAAGCAAGCCCAAAATAAGCAACTAAACTTCAGAAACAAGCCCCAAAAAACGGCAAACACCAATATTTACAAGCGACTTGACAGAAAAACAAGCCCAAAGTCGCTTATGATAAGCGGACATGGCAACACTGCTAGCTCGCTAAATTGGTTAGCTCGCTTTAGCTAGCTATGTACCTATAGCTAGCCACAGCTGTCACGCTGCTATTGACCGAAACACTTTGGAGCCTGCGGCGTCTCCTGTGAATAATGTCAACTTTTCCCACTTCCACACGGCTCTTACCCACGCAGTGGATCAACCTATGCCGCCAAGAGTCGAGTTCGCGCCTGAAACCCTTCCGTTCTGCCGTGCATTTAGTGCTACGGCACTGTGCAGCCGCCATTCTGCCCGCCGTCCTCCTTCCCCCTGCCCTGGTCTCTCTCTGGACGTCACCGACACTGAGTGGTAGCAACAGTCAGTCAGTCGCTAGGAAGAGAAGAGCTTCCAACCACAGGCATCCTCCTCCTCCTCGGCTTCAGCCGTACCTGGATGAGCCAGTGCTCAGATCCGGTCTAGAGCCCGCCCTACTGGAAAGCAGTGGTTCTCAACCTTTTCAGACCGCGACCCCCCCCCCCCAAATAAAATAATCATATTTGAACTGGGAATTGTAGGAATTGAGGCATTACATTAGTTTGACTTGGTTCCACAGATAAATGTTGTGAAAATAGCCAATCTACAAGCTCACAACACAACTTGTGAATTATTTTAACAAATGTTTTTTTTTTTTTATATATTATTTGACCATTACTTTTGATGCAGCACTGGTCTTTTTTGGGGGGGTATTAAAAAGGTCTTAAACTAAAAGTCCTTAATGTGTCACTTTACTGTCATCTGCCGCCCCCCCCCCCGGGGTACCCACCCATAGGTTGAGAACCACTGCTAAGGCAGTGATTGGATGCACACCATGTCTCGCACAGAAAATAGAAAATAACTAGTCTATTACTATAACGTCTTCAGTCTTTCCACACGGCGGAATTTTAATTTTCAGAGCAAGCGAGCGGCTCGGTTGCCCTGCTCGGTCCGAGCCACCATAGAGTTATAAAAGAGCCAACACGCCGTCCATCACTTTGATTCTGTCTGAGCATTACTCTGACCATAACAGTGCTTTTTCACTCCTTGTTTTGACAACACCGCTAGATGGCGCAGTGGTAGCGCTGATGTAGCTCTGTGCCTGGAGTGAAAACCTTCTTTTTAAAACTATGGTGAACACGAAAACATACAGAACAGCACAGAGTTGTAGGATGAACCAACCTACACAGACAAAATGACAAAGAGAATTTAAAGTGGAAAAGCAGAATGCAATGTCCAGGACATTGCATTCTGCTTCTGCAATCCATGTCCTGCAACCCACTGCAAAATCAGTGTGACAGTCCAAATCTAGAAAACAAAGTGTGTCTCGCATACAAGGTTTCTATTTCAAAAATATATTTTTCCAATATTTTTTAAAAATGGCAATCTACAAGCTCACAACTTGCTGTGATGTGAGCTTGTATTTCAAATAGACAATGTTGAGTGGTATAACAGCCTAAGTTGCTTTTTTTGGGCTTGTTTTCATAGACCTGGCTGCTGGTTTCTCTAAATCTGGCAACACACTGATTACCTGCAGTAGCCTACTAGGGAGGAAGTGAATAGATATTGAATGACACAACACAGAGAAAAACGCAATGGCGATGTCCCGAGAAGGGCCAAGATTAATGTGAATAAAGGGCGCCATCCCCCTGGGTCGTAGAGTTATTTTTTCTACTGGAATTCCAATAGGCAAATCTTTTCTTCTTTCTATTTTTATCCCGTGATTTTTGCAACCCATTTTGTTTTCACCCGGTGCCAATTTCCTAAGTGATCCTGGGCGCTACACCAGCCCTACACCAGTCCCCCACAGCCTGGGGAGGCCAGGGCCGAGCTCATGCTTCCTTCAGTGCATGAGAGCCAACGTGGAAGGAACACGTTATTCCAACCAGTTCCCTTCCCCTCCATCAGACGCCCCGGCTGTCATGGGGAGGCGGTATAGGCAATAGGCAAATCTTAAGGCCAGTCCACACCAATGTAACTGCCATTGGGAATAATGGTTGCAAGTAGTTGCATTGGTGTGGACCGGCCTTAGGTTTGCGTCATGTCACCCTGGAAATTTTATTCATATGGGTATGAAGCATCAAAGTAAGAGTAAGACTTTCCCCCAACAGGCATTATCAAAATGTAACTCATCATAAATGACAGTCACACCAGACAAAATAACTCCTTGACCCAGGGGTAGTGGGAGTGACGTCAGGACTTCGGTACTCTAGAGGCCTCCACTTTGAAAACCGCTGGAATTTGTGCAAATGATTCAACAAAGTTAGTATAGTAATGTAATTTTTTATTGATTAAAATAATGTTTCTTTTTATGTTATGTTAACGTATGTTATCAACCAAACATCCATTGTGCATCTCTTAAGCCAGGAAAGTTTCATCAGTTACTTTTATATCCTCATGAACCTCATGAAGAGGTAACAACTAGAGCCGTTTAAAAGGTTTTACATTGTAAAAGGCTCATCTATTGTGCAGGGTTCTATAATTGAACACCAAAAGTTAATTCTAACTTCAATTGGAATTGGCCTCTTGGTCGATAAGTGGGTTAAGGTCCAGCTTGGTCTTTTCTAGAGCAGTTGTCTTGGCCTTCCGAGACGGGCGTGTGGACACCGATACAGATTCTGGAACAGATTCTGGAACATTCTCACCATCACTGAGAGAGAACAAAATAAAATGTGGATAAAGAGTCATGTGGACATACAGAGGTCTTAATTGGAAGCTGATCAAATATGACGAATGGGTATAGAAAGAAGAATAGAAACTTCACCTCTCTTCAGATGAGTCTGCCCTTCTGCTAGGCTTTCTGCCCCCTTTGGCTGTGGTACCTTTTCTCTGGCCTGCACACACACACACACACA
The DNA here is from genome assembly GCF_963454915.1 of Gymnoscopelus microlampas. Lineage (NCBI taxonomy): Eukaryota > Metazoa > Chordata > Actinopteri > Myctophiformes > Myctophidae > Gymnoscopelus > Gymnoscopelus microlampas. Next base: position 25,824,325 of record NC_139939.1, read on the forward strand.
CATTTGAAAACTTAGATGACCTGCATTCTGTTCTCATATTCACATGTTTCCTAGGCTGTGTGTTTTCCACTTCCTGTCGATTTGATCCAATGAAACTGGTCAGATGACCAATGATATCCAATGAAATCGACAGGAAGTGGAAAACACACAGCCTAGGAAACAGGTGAATACCTGTGTAAAAGGCCTATAGTTAACTAAATGGTGTCAGTATTTGTATAGTATCTTGTCTACATTACCTCTTTTGACCCTCTTGACAGATTTAGATGCATCTTCTGTTGCAGCCTCTGGAAATATAGCAGAGAAACAAAAAATGTCATTCCTTTTGCATGTCCTCTCTCTCACTTGAAAATCCTGCACACGAGAGGCATATTTAAATCCACTTAGTGACATTCTGGTAATATGACATAATCCCTTTATAAGACAGGAGTCCTGAGACAGAATGCATACAAATCCTGTTAGATGCCAAGCTAGAGACATTTCTGTTAACCAGTGTTAGCTAGTGATAGCCAAATTCGGCCCCTGGAACACATTCACTTAAGCCCTAGTTTATACCGTCGTATGACAGTGTCATGCAAAAGTAGCCGATCTGCAAACTCACAAGTTAATGCTATGCATCATGGAGCGTTATCATTATTTTTTTTTTAGATTTAGATTTTGAAAATGCTGAAATATGTTGCCTATAATGCCATGCCCCAAAATAAAGGGATACCAGGTTTACAGTAGTGTTAAACTAACTGGTGTGAGCACTCTGCATGGTTAAGCAAATGCATATTGCCACTGTGTGTATGAGAGGATGTTTGTGTACCGTCCGCATTAACATCCAATGGCTGTAGTGCGGTAGCGTTGAGGAACTCAGCCTGTTCTTTAGAATCGACCAGCTGATCAACCATCTTCTCAATCGCACGGAGACTAACCCGATCCTTCACCACCTGAAGTCCAGAAAGTTGGAGAGAAAGAATAAATAAGGACGGATGAAAAGAAGTACACAAAGAGAGGGCTCACAAATAGACATTCCTACAATATGACAATCAAGGCGAATTAATTGGAATTGTGTATGATAATTCTTATTTTACAAGGCACCCGTTTTCTTTTTCAGGCCGCTTCACAGCTATGTCGCACCTCCCTTTAACTCATGGAGATTTATTTGTTTTTGTCACACTCCTAAGCCAATAATTTGATGACCGGGTCATCGGTAGGAGCCTCAGTAAGAGACCCTTCTACCGGAGACTCCACCCGTAATCAAATTATTAGCTAAGGAATGCGACAAACAAAAATAATCCATGGCTTCATGGGGTGTGTAATTGATAGAAAAGAAATAATCTTTTGGGTGAACTACTCCTTTAAGCCAATTTTAATATAAGAGAAGATTTGAAAGTTTTAATACTGTATAAAAAGATAATAGACAAAATAAACCAGAAAAGTATATGTGTATACCTGTGTGATCTGCTGTAGCAGCGAAAGCAGGTCTTTTCTGGTGGTCTCATCTCTGCTGAGCTCCAAGTGGTTTATAGTGTTGGCATAGAGACGCACCTCAGGAGCTGTAGGGTCCTTCAGAATCTCACCACAAATGCGTGATGCCAGGTAGTCATGGACACACACCTCCTGAAGACAGACAGGCAGGCGTGGTTTATTTCTTCATGAAACGTGGGCCTACGTACTGTATTTATTATTAAATCAATACACCTACACATAATCCTTTTTAAGTGGGACTATTCATACTCTGTAGGCCTAGTTATCTTATATTTTATAGCCATATTTTATTTCAGCCACCAAATGTTAAGTTGTATGGTGGGCATTTTGCTAATTTTGCTTTGCCTTAATTTTTTATATGATACTTTTTTTATAAGAATAAAGAATTGAACTAGAAAATGTGCTCCTCGGAGCACAGGTCTCCGCCAGTACTGTTCCTGATTATGGGAGCTCCCTAGTAATTTCGTTGTGACAACTGTGTATGCATTTGTGTGCAATGACAAATAAAAGCCTATTCTATTCTATTCTATTCTATTAATCCTGTCTTAAGTGTTACTCCGCCATTTCTCAGCCATTTCGTGATTATTCCTGTCTTACCTCACTTTGAAAGAGACCAAGACTCTTTCAAAGTGACACATCTATTTATAGGCCGCTATACGTCATGAGTCTCACTAGCCAATCAGAGCACACTCTTTCAACGTATTGTCACGTGTCACGTGAGGCTCGACCAATGTTAGCTTGGCCGAGGGGGGTGGACGGAAAGTGAAAACATAGTCTCCTGGCGGAGACAATAAACTTAAGTATAGAAATGTGATTTTACATGTGTGTAAATTAGCTTTCCAACGAACATAATCCTGTGGTAACAAATTCAAAGGAATTCCAATGGTTATCTGCCCTTTTTAAGAGCTCACATAAGGCTAAGTTACCTACCTCAGTATTAGTTGAGGGTTTAATAAGTGCACTGGAGCGAGTCAGGTTGACTAACAGCTCGACAACATTGTTTACGTCGACCTCAGCTAGTGGAGATGTGGCTGGAGCGTTCATCAGAGTCCGCACTGTAGGCAGCAAACACTCCTCTACAACCTCCTGGTGGGCCCTGAGACGCACACAACATATTAGAGCTCAACTCAGTCTCTATGTCTTCTATATCTCCAAATCTCACAGAAACATATTTTTAAAATATCTTTAACATTTGATTTTTGAATTTCAATTTCTGATATGCAGCAAGCTATATAGGCTTCGATTACAATAACGTTTATTGTTAAAGTGTAAAATATCCTGCATCCATTACACATTGATTCCACATTTGACGGATCAATGAAAAGAATGCGACATACGTTCCCTAATATCAGCCCCAGCCCAATACTGTAAATTAATTATCGGGCAGTCTAACAGAAATCCACACAAACCTGTTCTCGCGGGCATAGAGCTGGAAGAAGACACCAAGACAGTGTCGTAGACGAGTGTCATCCTCTGTGACAGGGTTGTACCACAGCAAGATAAGACGAGACAACATCTTGGCACTGGAGATGCGGCCAGTGTACATGAGCTTGGCCAGGCCCTCGGCGGTCTCTGTACGCAGGTCAGACACCTGGGTATGAAACACACACAAAGCTTAAACTGAAAGTCTTCTCTTTTATACTCAGGACAACTTCCACTTGCCTCAGTCCTTTGCTAAAGGCATAGAAGAACTTTATACAAGTTAAAACGTCAAACTAACCTCACTGTCCAGGAAGTCTGATAACATCACAAGTATGCTCTGTGCTGTGTCCTCATGGCTCTTCTCCTCAGCCGGTGGTGCCTCAGCATCTTCTTGTCTGTCTGGTGAGTGTGGGAGCAGGCCTGTCTGAGTAGCCACCGGTTTGTCAGAGAGGAGTTGGAACCCAAAGAGGAGCAGCAGGTCGATGATGGCCCGCAGAGCACTGATGCGGATCTTAATCTCGTCCAATTGGGCAATCTACAGACACACACACACACAGTAAGGATAACATAGATTTTACACCTCTGTACATGTGTTATATTTACAGCAGTATTAATTATGTGTGTGATGGTCAAGATTTGTGATTGTTTCGTTCAATTTAGGCATTTATTTTACGAAGTGCAAAATTAGATTAAGCGAGACACTCATACAGGGTATGTGGGAAAAACAATTAAGTGCTACAAAGTAACAAGGACAGCAGGTAGATCAAATCTAGCCTCTGTCTAAATAATATACTATGTAACATGCTTAGTATCTGTGGACGAACACATAGCATACGTTTACATTACCTGCAGCAGCAGAACCATGTGTGTGTTAGCCAACTCTTTGCTGTGCAGAGCGCAGGTCCCCAAACACAACACCGCCATGTTACGGACAGCTGGGTGTGCGTTGGCTATACTGGGCAGGATCTGACAGGAGGCGAGAGGTTAGGCGAGTTATTGTATTTGAATATTTTACTTCTCCAAAAAAAAAAATCAACAATTTGTGAATGTGCCGAATTCTTGTCTTTAACAGTGTTTTATTTATTTTGTCATAAACATACAAATCTGTAACAAGACATGTAAAATAAAAATGAAAAATATGCATTTATATGTTGTTGAAACAATGATGGTCTGAGTAGAATAGTAAAGGAAAAGGAAAGCAAAAGAAAAGGAAGAGAGGGAAGGGAAGGAGGGAAAAGGGAACCCTGCTTCTGCTGAATTCTTTTAAGTTAATGTATTAGTCATGTTACAATTTTTGCATTTACCAATGATGACATTAGTTCACTCGTGGTGGGCCCCATACTCGTTTTGATGTTCATCTGTTTCATCAGCTCGCACAACATTGTCAGACACCTCAGAAGAGTCTCCGGGTCATTCTGAAATAGACAAAAACCACATAACTAAACACAAACACACACCTGCCTGGACCATTTATAATTCATACAAAAGGCGAGTAACAGGGAAACCCAATAGCAATAGCTGAATGTTTGGGTTGCATTACTTGCATACCACGTGGGCTCTGATAGCTGACAGCGGGTCCCTGGTTCGGTTCCCTGTCGGTCAGATCGTTTGCTGCATTTCACTCCCCTGCTCTCTCTCTTTCTGTTTCCTGTCTATCCAAAACTGTGTGACAGTGTCTGACAAATAAAGGCTGAGAAATATCCCAACTACTTAAGATATAAACTATTTAAATCAAGTTATGGAAGGAGAATAGACACCAGCATGGAATAGAGGCAGTAGTTTTGCATGTAATCATCACGACTCGTCTGTACCTTCTCAGTGCGGTTCTCCTTGTCAGCCGGTTGGCTGCTCTCTGCAATTTCCTGGATGATCTGGTTCCTGTGGTTCTCCAGCTCAGTCATGGAGCTCTTTAGCTCAGCCGCACGGCTGAAGTCCTGGGCTGCAATACACTCCTCCAGGGCCTCCTTGGTCTCCAAGACACGCACTTTGACCTCCGCTAACTGGGAAACATGTAGATGTTAAAAGGGGGGAAAAAGGATATAGAATGAGATATGTTAAGAATTGAGTGGGAGATACACAGGAAATGGTAGAAAACACAGTATTAGTCCTCAGTTAAGATACGACCTCTAAGAGAGTTTGGCTCCCAGAATAGGCAGAACAGAATAATGGGAGTATCCAACACTAGCTGAACCCCTGGGTATATGTACACTCCTCTGTCTGGCAGGCCTTCTAGAGAGGGCTAACTTTAACAGCCATTAGCAGGAAAGAAGAGGGAAAGTGGAAGAAAAATGGTGGTGGTGAAGGGGGGGCTGCATTATCATTAAGCTCCTGGGTTAAGATGGATTTCTACAGAACCTGCCCATTGCACACTTCTCACTGCTTACCAGAAGAGGAGTAATTGAGATGGGATATTAAGGGATGGGCACAGATTAAGATTTTATTACATCTCATATAAAGCAACACATTATTACAATTATTATTAGGTTTTGTCTCCTCCTTGACATTGTAGCAAAAAAAGAAGAATGAATAGCAATAAAGTGACTAGATAAAAAATAACCAATACTGTATATACAATAATCATAGCTCACATTGGTCGTACTTCAAAATATATAATATACAACATGTGTACATCTGTGTGTATGTGTTTGTGTACAATTGTAATATAAAGTAAAGTGTTGGAAGCCTGTATGTGGGATGTGTTTAAATAATACAGAAGTGTGTGTTTGTAAGGTGTGTACTATACAGTAGGTCCTGCCACGATAAAAGTCTACAGTATGTGCAGTATGCAGCCAACAAGCCTCTATTGTTCATTAGTTGCCTGGTGTAAATCATTGTCCCAGTGCCTGCTGGTCTGGGCTTTGAGGCTGTATGACTTGCCAGATGGTAGCTGCTTAAATAAAGTCCTTAGTTTGGGTCCTTGATAATCTTAAGGGCTTTAAATAGCTCTAGACCTGGGTTGAGATACACCCAGGCTAATACTTGTCTTGAGATAAACTTCAAAGAAGTGTTTTTGCATTTACTGGTCGGTGGCTCCCTATTCTCATTTGTTAGAGCTTCTAACCCTTTACTTTCCATTGTCTGTTATAAACAGCCACGTCACCTGCTTGAAATAATCAACATGTTAACATTTTCTATGAAAATATCAATGCTCATAGTAGACAATATAGCAAACAATGCACAGCAAAGTTAAAAAGCCAGGTGCTGGGTAGAGAAAAATATCAAGAAACACAGAGTCCGCACACTGGATCCAACTCCAAACAGACGTTTTTCTTCATAGTAGGATATATGTTATGAAAACACAACATCCAATATAAAACATTTGTTTTTCTCATCAAATTCCTAGAGGAACGGTAACGCAGAGGAGTGAGATTGAAAGGAATTGAAGTCTACATCATGCTGAGAGGGTTTCTTACCTTGACCTGCTGCCTGCGGCTCTCATCCTCATTCACAGGCTGACCCGCTTCCATGATGGGTTCCCTCACGTCCGAGATGATTTCAGCCACCTGAGAAACACACAGTTCGCACATCAGAATCAGTGCCAATGACATAGCCATCAGTAAACACGCATACAACTATTTTGTTAGGTGGATTGGGCAGGTATTTTTATATGGTGGTCCATTTGCAAACATGCCAACAAAAAAATAACTAGTCTAAGATATCTTGATTCTTTTTGATAATGAGACGCACACAGTGAATTGTGAGTTTTGACACCTGCACACAAGAGTGGGAAAAACAGATCAGTCTGGACTGAACGGATGGGCTACATGGCTATACAGTGACAGAGTGCATGTATAAATCTTCTGAGTGAGTGAGTGAGTCCAGTGAAACTCACAATCTGTATGCGTCTGTGGTCGTCAGGGATGAGGTTGAGCAGTTTCTCAGTGAGAAGGGACACCAGAGAAGGAGGGGTCTGAGGCAGGGCCAACATCTCCTGCAGCACAGCCAAGACACGCTTCCTACAAACACACACGAGGGGAATCCCAGTCAGCAAAACTGTCTGCAAAACACATTTGCTATTCCATTTCCAACCCATCCCAGCCACTGTGTGAACAACCCTCAGTGTTTGAGCATAGATCGTTAGATGTTACTCTTTCCCTTCTTCAACCCCTACTTATATTTTGTATCTCTACATACTCCTCTCTTTCCATCTTTTTTTGTCTCCAACAACCTCTTTATAGCCAGCTACTATATGTTAGTCGATGTTATTTGTCTCTGCTAGGTTGGTGCATTACACTGAAGCAACAATATAGCATCAGTTTCAATTATTTACAAGTAAAATCAAAATATAAGGTACAAAAAGACACTGTAGTGTAAGTCTGTCTCTCTTACCTGCCGCCTTCCTCATTGGTGTCTAGACAGCCGGTGAGGTGGATGAGCTGTTGTGAAATAAACTCCTTGGTCATGACTAACTCCAGCTGGTTAAAGTCTGCCCTCTGTTCCTCAGAGAGCAGTGGCACTGCCTTCAGATACCTACAACAGCCAGAGTCATGGTCACAGGACTAGAAAAAGTAATAGTGCCCAGAAGGGCAAATTAGCTACCTGCACAGCCACAGCACTGCCTTCAGGTACCTGTGATACAGTTAGTGACCACTGTTGTATAACACACAGCTTCAGCACTTCCTTCACATCTATGGGGTTATATGCAGCAAAAAGCTAATAACCACACACACATGCATGGCACACAAAACTGAAAACCGGGCTACAAACTTGCCACTTATTTACAAGACATTTACCAGTTGGGAGTTGGATAAGGTTTGTGCTCGCCAGTCTGCTCAAGCAAATTAAAGTTAACACATTTCTGAAAGTCACAAAGCGTAAATGGCTTAAGTTAGGTGTGTGTGCACAGGACGTGAACATATAAGTACACTTGTAGTAAAGAAGAACAGATTGAAGGGGCAAGAAAGACTCAATGTATTGTTTTAACCTACATTTAAAACAAAATTCCCTAATATTGGTTGGCAATGTTCCACAAGAAAATGCGTCCATCACTCCTTTGGCAGGTATAGGGTCATATTAAGTGCTCTATCAAAGTAAAAGTTTAGCAAGTTAATTTACTTAAAGTATTAGGCTGTGTTAGCTGCATAACTTTAACAAAGTTATATAGTATAAGCCTTAAGCTAGCCACTCAGTTTACATACAGGAAGAACTGTTCAGAGAACACCGGTCCTGCCGTCAGATACCTGGGGTCACAACACATTTAATTTGGACAACTATGTTAGGTCTTCTGTAGTGAATTACAACAATCATAACATTATGACCTTCAAAATGTACAATTACTAGTTGAAAATATGAATGCTAGAACAGGATTGATGGTCCTAATTGGTTGTCATGGCAACATGAGTTTATCATAAAATGAGTTTTTAAAAAAAAGAAAAATGTATGCACACTTGTATATCTCTGCCCATTATCTCACCCATAAAGGTAGGAGGCGTAGGTGGCAGCATCTGGCAGTACTTTCTCCAGCATCTCCTCACCCTCGTCTCCTTTACTCTTGATGAACTCACACAAAGCCCTCCAATACAGCACTCTCTCACAGCTCAGAGATTCTTCTGGGATCAGTTTCCTGTTGAAAACACACACACACACACACACACACACACACACACACACACACACACACACACACACACACACACACACACACACACACACACACACACACACACACACACACACACACACACACACACACACACACACACACACACACACACACACACACACACACAATGACTGTCCTCTGAGGAATTAATCACTTCAGCGAAAGGCGAGGTGAGACTGAAACGGAAAGAAAGAAAATAAGACGGGAAACATTTTCACACGCCCATCTGTGTATGAGTCTACCTGTTGTCCAGCAGTACAACAGTACTGTTTTGCAGCAGCTCATCGGTGGGAGAGTTAATGAAGAAGGCTCCGAGTGTGTCCAGGGCTGTCTGGGCACAGTTCTCCACATCAAGCTTGTGGAGGACTTCCACCACATCCCCGCCCATCAGCTTCAACCAGGCAGGCAGGAGACGGGAACGAACCACCTCCCTCACAGCCTCTGGAGGACAAACAATCAGTCAAATAGGTGGTAAAAAAAAAGAAAATAACCAAACTAATAAGAGCACTTTCGGTTGTCACACACAGTACCAACCTGAGGAGTCGTGAAGGCCCTGTTGCAGTAGACTGACTCTCTGTGCAATGCTCAGAGCTTTAATGTGAACTTTGTCAGCCAAAACCTGAAACAGCATGCAAACACCACATTTACATTTCTAATCAGAATAAAAAATACTATATTTACAGATACATTGCAGTATAGTAAGCATACAATTACAATATGTTAACTATAACTTTGAGAAAACTGCACTGCGGTTACCTGGTAAGCTAGCTAGTATCATGTGTGCTTACCTTGGAGGCTAGCTAGTATTATGTGGCTAGCTTGTATATGAGTTGGAAGACACGTACTAACATGTACGTGTCTTCCAACCTGGTAGGCTAGCTAGCATTATGTGTGGTTACCTGGTAGGCTAGCTTGCGGACATTCTCCTTGATGTCCCGGGTGCGTTTGAGAACTTTGGGGAGTGAACGGGGAGACATGGCAATGCAAGAAAGAACGGCACGTCGCACCTCTGCATTAGAGTCATTGTCCAGTATCAACAGATAGGCTGGGAAATGAAAGTGCAGTGCATGAGAGACATAACATATCAAAATAAAAGGATGAATACAGAAATAACTAATCAGTACACTGTATTTTAAGGAGAAACACTTGGACACACCTAGTGACCATCTGTGTGTTTGTGCCTTACAGGCAAGTACAGTAAAGACAATGTGGTTAATTTAGTGCTGTTTACCATGGGTGACCATTTATACCAAGTCAAATGATTATATATAAATACAATTGTGAATCTAATATTTCTGTATACATCGCATACCATTGGTGGTGGGACAGTCATCCTCCCTTGGCTGCTGGAGGCGCGTCATGGCCAAGGCAGCCTGGATCCTGACATTGGGGAACTTGTCGGTGACACGAACCAACATGGCCTGATGAATGTGGTCAAACAGGTCGTCGTCAATCTGGGCATTCTCTGCCATGCTGCCCAACAGCTTGTTGATCAGCTGGCATACTCGGAAACGCACCGCATGGCTGTTAGCTTTATGGGACTGGGGAGAGAGTGGGTGTGAAAATAACATTGGAAAACGATCAAGGTGAGGGAGAAATGGTCAGGAAGGCGGATGGAAGGACGTTGATGTTGACTTTGTACCTCTAACAGGAAGTTGAAGATGAAACTCAGAAAAGGATGATCATCTTCAATGTCTTCCTCTTCCATCAAGTCTTCTTCACTTACAGGTGGTGATTGGAAGCTTGTGGCAAACTTGGCAGCAAATTCAATGACATGTTCCACAGCAGGCTCTCGCTTGTACACAATCATGGCATGCTTCAGACAGCGGACAAACTCCTCGTGGAACAATGTCTTGTCCTCTAGCTGAAGACAGAGAGCATAATTTTTTTATTCAAATGCAGCAAACAAGCAGTGAATCACATGGACAATGAGCTAATATAAATAAATGTTAATAAGTTATAAGGCACAAATCCCAGGCAACTTTAACACTGCGTGATTTAAAGTTTTGGTTTAGTTAATTTATTTAACATGGGAACCACAAACATTGGAGCCACACAAATATTATGCACAGCACTCACAGTCACAGTACTAAATTTGCAATGAGTGTGAGATGTTATTGAAGACTCCTGCTCGTGGGAGGCTTTTAACATAGATCAGGAAAAAAGTAAAGCACAAAAAATATATATATATATATCAACAGCTAAAACAATTTTAAAGATAAAAATGGATATGTATGTGTTTCAAAGATTCTAAACAGCTTATTGTATTATTAATATAAGAAAGCCACAGGCTGAGTAGAATCCTTCCATCCTAGCCTTGCATCAAAACTATCATAGATGTATTTTTTTTATCGATTTTGCTTATACGAAAATAAAATTCAGACTCGATCAAATACATCTATGATAGTCTTGATCCAAGGCTACATCCATCCTACTTACCGACAGACAGTATACTGATACATACGCATACATTACATCCATACCTTGTTGTAGCGGCTCTTCAGGCTTGCTACCAGTTTAGCCTTGTTATTGTGGCCCTTCTGAGAGCGCTGAAAGGCTTCTTGTACCTCCATTTCACCGTCCGCGGTCATCTTTTCTTTCCTGGACAAACCATGCAATACAAAACATACATACACAATGTTAAACCACCATACAGCCTTTTAAGTGAACACTATGTTCTTAAGCTAACGTTAGCTTGCAGGCTGTCCCGTGAGACTCATTAACAAGCCAACACTGTCTACTCCCTGTTGCACAAACTGAGAAAAACATGTAGGCCTGTCTCTCATTACTGGCTGACACTGTGTCAACGTCGGCTATAACATGTAAATAAAAACTAACGCTGACTCACGTCAGTGTACGTCAAAATACTGGGTTAAAACTATATTACCTTTTCCGAAATATTATCCTTTACTTTTATTCTCACTCACTCGACGTTCGCAGTACTTCCTGCTGCCGCCTGTTTTCAAAATTCAACTCGCGAGAATTGAGAGCAGCGTTGCCAGGTTTTGAGAGAGAAACAAGCAACCGGGTCTAGGAAAACAAGTCCAAAAGAAGCACTTTAAACATGTACATACAAGCTGTGAGCTTGTATATCTGCTGTTTTCAAATAACATAAAATATAAAATCTTGGGGGAGGGGGGGGGGGGGGGTTCCCTGGTCCCTGGCACACAATATTTTCAGAGGGGTGGGACCGGGGGTCTGTGAACAAATACATATTCATCTGGGCTTCCTTGTCATGAACCACTGAGAACCACTGGTGTAAACAACAATTAGGAAACAAGCCAAAATAAGCAACTACTCTTTAGCAATAAGCCCCCAAAAAACGCAACCAGCGCAACTACCAATATTTACAAGCAACTTACCAGAGAAACAAGCCCAAAGTCGCTTATAATAAGCCGACATGGCAACACTGGTTGAGAGCTACGTGCATAGATATATATCTATGGCTACGTGGGGCTGGTTTGTACGTGCTTACGCACCGTAGTTACGCACACATGAACGCAGCAGCTGACCTGAGCGCTCTTATAGTGTGAATCCCTTTGGGTGCTGCTATGAGAAGATGAAGATCACATCTAGCCGTCTACTACATCACTGGTTCCAAACTTTTTAGCTCGAGAGTCGAGACCCAACAGAGACAGACATTTGATGTCTCCCCAGGGCCCAAGCTAGTGAAAATAGCAGATCTACAAGCTCACATCACTTCATGCTGCCTTGTGAGCTTGTAGATCGGCTATTTTCACTACTTCCTAATTGTATTGTATTTTTTCATGGAATTCCTTTGATTTAATGAAATTATTTAGAAAAAAATAGATTTTCTTTCCGAAAAATGTATATTTTTCTCTTTTTGGGGTGGAAACTCTTTTGAAATATTTACCAGCGAGTCAGCGACCCATACAAATGTGTCCACGACCACGACCCATAAAAGGGTCCCGACCCACTGATTGGGTACTAGTCTACATGACCCATCTGGCTTTATAGTTTGATTTATTTAATTTGTATGAAAACATTAAAAAGCATATAGCCTGGCCTTCTGTAGGGCAGGCTAAACGTGTTTTAGTTGCTGCACTGAAATTGCAGGACACTGTCAGTGTCAGTGCAGCAACTAAAATCCATTCTCCTCAACAACACACATACACACTGTCTACATCCAACTAACTGCTGTCATACTATAACATGCAAGCCCGCCTTTGATTAGATGACATTTGTATTTGTGTGTGTAACCTTCTATGTTGTTGTTGTTGTTGTTGTTGTTGTTGTTGTTGTTGTTGTTGTTGTTGTTGTTGTTGTTGTTGTTGTTGTGTTGTGTTATCCCACAAGACCTCAGCTGTCTGGGCGTGTTGGCAGCTCTGCTGGCAGCTGTGGAAGTGTCAGAATTGGCAGCGAGCGACGCACCCGTGGGAAGGAGATATAGGAATAAACAACCTAACTACTCAGTAGCGCATGGATGCTTGTTTTAGATCAGCAACACTGACTGTATGAGCAGTGCACACATTCACCATGGAACATCAAAGCCTATGGGTTAAACCTATGTGTGCATGCATGTGCGAGAAGTGATTCTGTCAGTAATATAGGCCAGCCCCAGCCCAGTACAGTACAAGGACACATTGTGGTGTGTGCACGCACGCACGTGTGCGTGCGTGCGTGCGTGCGTGCGTGCGTGCGTGCGTGTGTGCGTGTGTGCGTGTGTGTGTGTGTGTGTGTGTGTGTGTGTGTGTGTGTCCACAGCGGCATGTGGCGATCGAGAGGCGTTTGTTTTTACGGTATGCAATCTCGCTAGAGAGGCGCAACTGTCAAATAAAGGGCAAGTGCAGGTGCATGAAACCGTACCATCATCAGCCACCATGTAGCTGATCGTAGTTAATATGATGACTGACTGCTGAATATGCTATTCAGAATTTCAGAAATGTCCCCGAAAAAAACACAACTGGGGACACTGGGGGATTTTTCTGTATCACGTTTGTCTGTTGGCTCTTCTTATCAGATCATAATCGACGATCAGCACGTTTATGTTCCATATATGTGCCAGTTTCTCAGGGTATGTGTGGCAGATCGAGTTAAATAGAACGAGACCCTGGTGGAGATACGACCATTGATACAGCAGCACCGGGAGGGAGGGGCGGGGCAGCACTGCAGCAGTGCGCTGTCTCCGGTAACGTTCCATATACGCACGCCCTCTCCGCCCCTCCGCTCTACCGCGAGACAGGTGGTTGGAACAGGAACACATGCCTTCATCCTCCGGCAGCTCCCTCTCAGAATTAAAAAAAAACATCGGCTGACAGCAGAGAAGAGGGTCGGTCGGCGCGAGCGCGTCCCCGATGGAACTCCAGTCTGTGACCTCCGCTAGCACCGGGCGGACAGCAGCGGGGGGGTGGACGGAACGCACGAGGAGAGCCCCGCCGATTTACTACCAAATGTTTCCCACCGATTCTCTTGCGTTGCTTTTCACAGGAGGGGGTCTGGTGGTGTCTTCATCGGCGGAGGACTGAGATGCACGAGTGAAAGTTGAAGGGTTTTGTTGTGGGGGATTGTTTTATTTTTTTGCAGCAGAGGGATCGTTGTGACTGTCTGTCCCCGTCTAGTGGGAAGTTCCCCCTGGGGGTTTGGTTATGGCTTCAGGCGCCGGCAAGGCTGCGCAGCCCCCCGGGCCGCCGGGCTCCGTCGTCAGCGGGACTGCGGCAGACTTCCCCTCCAACATCGAGCAGGAGCTGTACGACTACCAGATGCACAGCAAAATGTGCAAGAAGATAGCCCAGCTCACCAAGGTAAGAGCAGCCAGGGACATGGTGGGGATAGCAGGTGTAGCAGAGTGGCTCACACACAGCCTCAGCCCGACGAGCTAAAAATATAATATCTCCCTCAGTCTATAGAAAATTACCTTTAGTCTAGCCGTTAAGATGTATAGGCTTTCCACACGGGAGACCCGGGTTCGAATCCCGGGCGTTACACAGGCAGGCGCGCCATGGGACCTGTCTGTCATGCGCTACTTGGCCTGGATAGTCACTCTCAGTCTGTCACTTTGACAGTCTGACTAATGTGATGTTCATTAGTGTCCACACTGGCACCCAGTCTCTCACGACTGGTCCTTTCCGTTTATTATAGGCACTCAACGGGCAAAGGTGTAGCCAATAAAAAAAGCTAGCATCCTCACATCATTTTCCCCCTCTTGTCCTTTTTTCCCCTTCCCCAAATGAGAAGTTGGGTGTGCTCTCTTCGTGACTGGCCCACTATACACTGACTACCAGATAGGCTGTTAATCACTGTGTGACAGCACCGTTTCTGAGGCTCAGCAATTGAAGACTACAGCTCTGAGCTCTCCTGGAATGCTACATGAAATCCAATAGGTGTTCCTCCATCCATCCATCCATCTAACTATCCATCCATCCATCCATCCATCCATCCATCCATGCATCCATCCATGCAGCCATCCATACATGATACATCTATCTATCTTGCAAGTGTAGCCTACACATCAATGTGCAGTGCATGTATGCCTAACAACAGCAGTAGGTCTCTCTAGCTCTTTAATGGATTCTCCCCTGCATGCCCCTGTTTAACAATAATGCTTACAGAGGCAAGCCATGACCCATGGCTTGTTGAAGAGGGATCTGACAATTACTGATGACTATGCACATCTCATTCTCCTGTGTTCTCCTGTGGTCACCTGTGTGTGTAGTGTGTGTGTGTGTGTGTGTGTGTGTGTGTGTGTGTGTGTGTGTGTGTGTGTGTGTGTGTGTGTGTGTGTGTGTGTGTGTGTGTGTGTGTGTGTGTGGAAAAAGCTTGCATGCATGTATTGCAGTATGTGCTTTTAATTTGTGTGCAAACCTGCTTAAAGTGGCATCTGAGGTTCTTCTCCCTTTTTACTAGCACACGCGCACGCACACACACACACACACACACACACACACACACACACACACACACACACACACACACACACACACACACACACACACACACACACACACACACACACACACACACACACACACACACACACACACACAGATATCACAGATGAGGGCTCAGCACTTGTGTCTATGCTTGTTAAGGATGACATAAAATTTGCCAGCCCAGCCCTTTCTACCTTGCTTTCCTTTGCATTGACTCTCATGCACCTTCTGTCTTATCTCTCCTTAGTTTTTTGCCATTAAACTTTTCCATATGACTTGAATGTAATTCCTCTGTTTAGTTGAGTTCACACATTTTAAGTTGAGCATTGTGATATATTGAAAAAAAAAAGTCTTATGATATTTAACATGTTATTCATTTAGTTTTTAGTTATGTCTCATATCTGCTTTTGCTTTTATTGTTTGAGTTGAATGTTTAGTGTGTACTGATTTAGCATGGATTTGATTTAGCTTATTGTTGTGAAGGTTTTCTGTCTATTTTGCTTTATTGTGGAGTATATTTTGTGTGTACATTGATTTTATCTTTGTAAAAAAAAAAGTGGACCCAGGAAGATTAGCAGTCACTAAGCCGTAAGCTATTAATGGGGATCCAAATAAAACAATAAAAATCATCCAAGTCATCCAAAAAGCTCTCTCCCGCACTCTGACAACCATTTAAATAACATCGACACCCCTGATCAGCCCTCATGATGAATGGTCAAATCAGATACTCTGTGTACTGTAAGTATTTCCTCTGAGCTTGTGTCTGCAGGCCATGTGACACATGGTTTATTTGAGTGTTTTGGATTGGATGTGGAATAGTTTGGGGGGTGTGGGGGTGGAAGTGGGTCAGTGGTGGTAACCTTATATATACTTAATAACACTCACTTCCCACACACGCACACTCAAGTGCACGCACAACACAAGTATATATATATATATATATATATATACAGACACACGCACGGGCATATCCTTAATACACCTCTTCACCCACTCACCCCTCCCCCCACCCACCCACACACACACACAAACACACATACACTAAATTCTCTCTCCATCCATTCTTATATCCCTACTTGTGCTCAACATACACGATCCACTAACCCCTCCTCTCTGTCTGTGAGAAGGGTCTGCCCTGGTGGAAGGGTGCTGCTAAAGATAAACCAGTAGCATGCTGGATTGTGTTTACATGGCGGAACGGACAAACCAAGGGAAGAAAGGAGAACTGGACATAACGGACCAGCTGCTCCGAATGCTCACACAGACCCACACACACACACACACACACACACACACACACACACGCACGCACACGCACACGCACAGACACAGGGATAGAGCGTATTATGCTGAAGTGTGATGCTTGACAGTCAGGTCCAGTTCTGTGCTCATGTGATTCCCTCTGCTTATCTGGCTTGCACTGTGATAATGCTCTCTGCTTAATCCAGCACACTGACTACACTCTCCCTGTGTGTGTGTGTGTGTGTGTGTGTGTGTGTGTGTGTGTGTGTGTGTGTGTGTGTGTGTGTGTGTGTGTGAGTGTGTGTGTGTGTGTGTGTGTGTGTGTGTGTGTGTGTGTGTGTGTGTGTGTGTGTGTGTGTGTGTGTGTGTGTGCGTGTGCGTGTGCGTGCGTGCGTGCGTGCGTGCGTGCGTGTGCACTGTGCATGCGTATGCACGTATGCATTGCACAGGTGAGGCACATAAGAGAGTGTGTGTGATCTTAGATCTCACCTCTCTGTCCGTCCTGTATACCAAGCGTCAACATCGCACTCCTGTCACAAAAGCCCAGTTTGGGCTCTCTTACTGTGGACAGAATATTCATTTTATGCTTTGCTGACTGTGAAGTTATTGTCAATAGGCAGGGTTACGGTCCTGTGAAGCAACATGAATAACATCATCGACCTGCAAGATCGATACAGGGAATCTAGAGATAGGATTAAAGCTTAATTTATAGTTTGTTGTACGTCTGCCCTGGCCATAAATAACAGTTTTTCAAGCGAGACAGCGTATAAATTAGGTTTTACAGTTGCACAGGATCTTTTTCTTTCATCTACACCAAATCTCTTTGCCAAAAATAGCAGATCTACAAGCACACTATGTGTCGCTTTGCACCGCATTGTCAGCTTGTAGATCTGCTATTCTTGACGAATGTTTCCCCCAGAATAGGGATGCTAGGGCTCAAGTGGTTAATCCTGACCTTAAACACTTTCAACCTGGAGTGCCTAATATTTTGAGCAGGTCATAGCAAATATAAAAAAAAAACGTCATTCTAAATTATTTTCACTATATATACTATCACATACAAATTATATAGGGCTTAAGTAATAACACGACATGTTTGTGCCCAATGTTAACCTTCCATACCTTCCTAGTTCCACAATACAGTAATATATTTTTGACATGAATATATAGCCTCTAAAATGACAGATTTTTTAGCTCAAAAAACGTGAGTTTGGGCGAGACTAGATACAAAATCACAGCCTGTCTCTCAGTCTGCAGGAGCAGTTAATCAAACCGCTTCTTCTTGGTTGCAGGCCCTCCTTCTCTACAGTGAGCAGAACAGCCAGGTTTACACACGCACGCACGCACGCACGCGCACACACACGCGCGCGCACAAACACACACACACACACACACACACACACACACACACACACACACACACACACACACACACACACACACACACACACACACACACACACACACACACACACACACACACACACTGGCCTTCAAGGCTGTGCTCAAATTGGCGCCCCCCCTCCATTCCACTGAGTCATACGTCATGGACCATGGTTCATGGGCCAAAGTTCACTAGCTATGACGTGATTGGATAGTCTGGTATGACATGCAAGTGTTTGACTGACTGGAGAGAGGGGGGACTCTGCGGTTGGTATTTGGGGCGTTGTCATTCATCATTCTTATCAGGGATGGGGTTATGTGGAATACACTGAAGGGGGGGGGGGCAATGTTGACGCCTGAGCTGTGATGGGATCAGGAGAGAGACAGTGACACCCCCCCCCCAACCTACTCACATGCACACACACACGCACTCACACAGGGAATGTCCGGCAGTGCTGTGCCAGCTGTGTGCTGCAGACAGAGGGGCGTCTGGTTAAAATACGAGCCTCTGTGTCCCCTGTACACCCACAGTCACGTACTCCTACGAGGGGGTAAGTGAGACGTCAGTATCAGTAAGGGAAGATGATGACACTGTAGACGTGGTGTAGTGGAACAGTGTATTTCACATGTTGGTCACATACTATACATGGAACGGACGCAGTTCAGAGACCTCACACATGCTGTCAGGCAGGAGAATTACGGTTTGGCTGCATAAAGCCTGGCACATGTTGTGTCAACCATCTTATGTTACAGTGGATTCACACAGTGTTCCACTGGTATATTTTTGTAGTCAAGGCATTATAGGGATTATTAAAGCTGCAATCGGTAAGATTTATGTCCTATCCCGGATTCGAACCACTCCGACTCCAGGGCCAAACTTTCTACTGCTGAGCTAAGACAAAATGCCCACTTAAGCCGGGGAGATATTGCCCGTTGAGCTTCAATATCGCGTCAACCAGTAGAGTTTCTACCCTTACAGTTCTTTCTTTCTTTTAAGAGCAGGGAGACCACCTCCAACCACCAAACTTGTGTTACTTATATTGTATTAATATACTCTACCATACAGATTGATAAAATAATGTTTTATTCACTGAAATAAGTTCCAAATTGCTGCATCTGGAACATTTTGTGTTCTTTGTCAGGCCCTACTTTTGTCCCAATTTGTTATAAATGGAGGTCACTTACAGCACAAAACCTTTTTAATTTGAATGGTTTGTTTAACATATAATAAAATAAATATAATAAATGAATACAAATAAAACAGATGCAATAGATATCTACACAGGGTCTCTGAATTAATCAATATATGTGTAGTCTATCAATAAATATACTGTATATGGTCTATCAACAGTGAATATGTGTGTAGAGATAAGGATGCATATAGTATAATTAGCCTAAAGTATTATTGTTACAGACGTAGTTGAAATGAACGATTTAGTAGTTAAACAGCACAGCTGTCCAAAGGACCAGTGTGGCTATTTCAGTAGCTTTAAACGATAGAGCTCAAATGTGTCTATCTTTATGATTACCATTGGTAATGATGCCCGTTGGGAACGCATGCGCGTCCTGCTGTTATGTAACACCCGTAGTACCTGTGGTACCCGTTGTCCGAGTACCCGTTGTACCCATCTGCGTCTCTTTTATGCCCATGGTGGGATGGTTCATGAGATATGTGGGGGAAGGACGGACGGGCAGAGATTTCGCGCATTTATAGATATAGACTGAGTGACATTGTACAAGTGAAAGTTATGTCTTATAAATGAAATAAATAAAAAGCTAATCTATCGCTTTACACACTTTAGTGCAACCCAGTTTTACTGTCCTCCCCCTCTCTCTCTCTCTCAGGTGATTTATTCTCTGAATACTAAGAATGAGGAGCAAGAGGCAGCCCTGCAGGCCATAAACCACGCCCACCAGGAAGAGTTGCATCGTATCATCATGGAGACATGTCACGAAGGGGATGGATCAGTGCTTAGGACACGCCTCTTACAGCTCCAGGAGTCTCTTGATGAGCAGCATAGAGTTGGAGCCCAGGTATGTGTGCCTCTATCTATCTGTGTCTGTCTCTGTGTCTGGATGACACTTTGCATGCGGCAGTGTTCTCAGGAGGGAGAGCAGCCTCTTGGTAATCGGAAGGCTCCTGGTTCGATCCCCAGCTCCCCTTGGGTTAGTGTCGAAGTGCCCTTAACCTCTCCAGTCTTGTGTGTGTAGCCAGACAATCAGAGATCTCCGCCTATTGATTCACCTAAATTCAACATAGGGGCTAAAACTGGTTAGCCCCTAAAAATTACAGCAATAATGCAAAGACTTTAGGGTGTTCCTTCCTATGGGAAGGTATCAGGATTGATTTTCAAAGCACTGGGTGTAGGTTTGTTACCGCTGGTTTTCTCTGGCATCCAAGCCCATTCTATGAATTTACATTTCACCAGATGTATGAAGTAGTAGATCTCTGATCGTCTGGCTAAGCGAGGCGACTTGACCCCTAACTGCTCCAGATAAGCAGGTTGGTGCCTTCCATGGTTTCCTCCAGAGTTGTGTGAATTGGAGAATGTAATGCACATTGCAAAGCGCTTTGGATAAAAAGGCACTATATAAATGCCCAATTTACCATTTGTATGTGAAAGACAACATGTTCCTCTGTGCCTCCAGGTGCAGGCAGACTTTGACATTTTCCGCGCGCAGACTGAGGAAAGGGGGCGCGAGGCAGAGGCAGAGCTGAGGAAGAGCTTTGAGGAGCAGCTCCAGGCTGCACAGGTGGAGCTCCAGGAGGCCAAATCCCAGCTCGACACTGTCCAGAACGAGAGCCTGCGGCTGGGCAAGGAACTGGGGACGGCTGGGGGCCAGGTCCAGGAGCTGCAGGCCCACTGCGACGAGCTAAGGAAAGCGGCCGAGGTGGAGAGGAAGCGAGAGGAAGAAGAGAAGCAAAGGGGCGACGAGGAAAGAAAGACTGGGGAGAGGGAGGATTCGGAAAGAGTTGAAGCTCTGTCAGAGGAGGTGCAGGCTCTGAGGAAAGTGAAGGACCAAGCTGAGGAGGAGAAGAGGAGGGCGGTGAAAGAAGAAAGGGAGGAATGGGAGAAGAAGATGAGCGCGTTGGATGAGGAAAAAGAGGAGATGAGGAAGAGGATGGAGGCGGAACGGAGGGAAGAGAGACGGAGGTGGGAGGAGCGGGAGGAGGAGGAGAAGAAAGGGATGCACAGTGCACTCAGAGAAAGAGTGAAGAGGGCTGAGGACGAGGTGGAGACTCACCTGGAGAGACTCGACGGGAGCAAGAGAAACACCCTGAAGCTGCAAGAGAGAATTCAGGTATCTATCATTCATAGTCACTTTAGAACACTGTGTACTGTACTGCGCAGGGAGGTGGATGGCAACTGAAATGCTTCAGCAGCCTCTCCCTGATGCACCCGACTAATGATCATCTTGATGGGAAAGACAGAGAGAGAGAGAGAGAGAGAAAGAGGATTTTGCTCAACCAACCACAGGCCTCTCTAAGTGCAGTTCCCTCTGCCCACTGTCTGCTAATGAGTCGTGCAGACAGGATACATTTGCTGCAGCAGCACCACCATTACAGCTTCACACATGGCCATTTAGAAGCCCCTATGACAGCTGGCACAACACTGTTGACATGCACATTTTAAGTCCTCACAGCGGACCATTAGACGCTCACAGCTGGGCTAGCTGGATTCCCAATCAAAGCATTTCTCTCTTTTGCCTTTTTTTTGGTCTCTCAGTTTCTTTCTTTCCTTCCTCCCGTACACAGTATGTTGAAAATTCACTCTCGGTTTCGTTTCACTCCCTCTGTTCCTGTTGGATCTTTCCCAATACCAACATCTCTCCATCCGTGTGTCACAGTCACCATCGTTATTTTCTTTCATCCCTCTCCTCAGGACCTGGAGGAAGAGTTGGAGCTGGGTCGGAGGCGTGTCTCCGAGGCAGAGGGCGGGGCTAAGCGTGCAGAGGAGGAGCTAGCCGTTGCCAAGGAGAGGCTGCTTCTGCAGGAAGACGAGCTTCAGAGCAGAGCAGGTAGTCTGTCTATCTGTCTGTCTGTCTGTCTGTCTGTCTGTCTGTCTGTCTGTCTGTCTGTCTGTCTGTCTGTCTGTCTATCTGTCTGTTTGCTGGCCTGCCTATCCTTCTGTCTGCCTGTCTGTTCATCTGTCTTCGTGCAACTGTCCCCCTTGATAGCTGTTTATCTGCATCATCCATCTGTTTCTCTCCACCACCCAAAGGGAGATCACACTGGTTCACTTCAGCTGTGCTCATCCAATTAAGATTGTTTTCTATATTCATTATAACTACGCAAGGGCTGCAACTATTGATTATTTTCTTAGAGATTGTTATATCGATTATTATTTTGATTAATCGAATAACCGAAAAGCGTGTTTTCTTTTTATTATTTTATTATCTGCTATTTTATAGATTATTTTATAGATAATTGTATTGATCAAAGAATAAAAACACCTGCACAATGTACAAATGGTACTGAAGAAGGGTCCTTGACTGAAACGTTGAGAGTGATTAAAGTTTATTTTCCTTATTGGATAAGTAAAGACAGTGTGTAGGTGTTTTTATTCTTTGATCTGTGTATGAATATACTCCACCAACACACCTGTCATATTATTTTGTATATTCGATTAAATCGATTGCTTCCATTCATTGTTGTACCCCTAAACTACAGTCAGATAACTCACAAATTTATTTATAATATTTATAAAATGTAAATAAGTGTGAATATTATATTGGATCTTGGTGTTCAGGCTCTGCTCTACATTACTCCCTGCTCAGCACATTAGCAGACAGCCATTTAAGAGCAGGGAGATATACAAACCCCCCAGGGGAAACAGAACCCTTAGGGAAAGCAGAGCCTACTAGTGGTGGTGCTGGGGTAGTCCTGAGAGCAAACTAAGCACATACAACATCAGTGGCAACACTGACAACAGGAGGAATGAATCAGGTGAGCTTAAATAGACCACCAATTGATCAGCTGCTTGACTCGTCACATACAGTACATCTCCCACATATAGCTGCACACGTGTGTAAACCTCCCGAGTGTGTCTGCCTGAACTAGTCTCACAAGCTACGCATCATTTTTGCCTCGCACCATGTGGTGTTTACATATTTAATGCCATAAATCCACACAGTGTCATGTCATTCATATTTTATGACTGTATAATATAACAGAACATGACATAACAACACAACTGCATAATATTTATGCCATCATGCTCTCCCTTGTCCGACGTGTGTGTGTGTGTGTGTGTGTGTGTGTGTGTGTCAGAGGAGCTGCTGAGCCGCGGTGGCTGTGAGGTGTGTGTGTGTACAGAGGTAGAGGAGCTCAGGAGCCAGGTGAGTCGTCTGCAGAGCAGGAGCAGAGAGCTGGAAATGCAGAGCAGTGGCAGAAATAATGACCACGCCCGACAGATACGCCAGGTAGTATGCATGCACACACACACACACACACACACACACACACACACACACACACACACACACACACACACACACACACACACACACACACACACACACACACACACACACACACACACGCATATAAAAACACTTAAGCTTATTATATTGCAATATTGTTATAGGCAAACTGAATAAGCAGTGTGTGTGTGTGTGTGTGTGTGTGTGTGTGTGTGTGTGTGTGTGTGTGTGCGTGCGTGCGTGCGTGCGTGCGTGCGTGCGTGCGTGCGTGCGTGCGTGCGTGCGTGCGTGCGTGCGTGCGTGCGTGCGTGCGTGCGGGCGCGTGCGCAGCATGCTGAGGCCCTGTCCAGTCTGCGCTCAGAGATGGTGAGAGCCCAGACCGAGGAGCTGCGACGCGTGGAGAAGAACGCAGACGACGAGCGGGACAGACTGCAGAGAGAGCTGGAGAGAGAGAAGGAGAGAGTGCAGAAGGAGCGAGAGCAGGAGAAGGATCAGCTCGAGAAGGAGAGGTCCCGAGTGCGCGGGGAGAGAAACGAGGAGAAGGAGGCGCTGCACAGGGAGGCTGAGGAGATCAAGGAACGTCTGAGGAGAGAAAAAGAGGAGGAGGTGGAGATGCTGCGGAGGGAGCTGGAGGTGGAGAGGGTGCGCGTGCGCTCACAGCTGGATGGGAGCAAGGAGCAGGTGGCGGCGGAGAAGGCCAGCCTGCAGCAGAGGCTGGATGAGGAGAAGAGGAGGCTGGCGGAGAAGGCGGAGGAGGACAGGAAGCGGTTGAAGGAGCAGGTACGCAGGGCGATAGAGGAGGTGATGAGGAGACACGCGGCAGAGCTCCACAACGCCCAGGAGGCTCTGAGCTCTGAGAGGAAGACCAACCAGGAGGTCAGTGTGGCAACATCCACATGTCTTACTCTATCAGGGTTTCAGTCAGTTGGTACTGAGATATATATGAAAACCCATCCTGTTTTCATACCACTAACTCATTTAAAACAATAATCATTTTGATACTAAAACAAAAAAAATCCTATGGCCTTTTTGTAGGTTAGCTAAACTGCTTTATGTCATACCTGTTTCTCAGGGCAGTGGTTACAAAAATGTTGGACTGTTCAGGACAGCGTTATTTGTAATAACTCGCTACTGTATAAAATAGCAACTATATCAGATGTGTGAGGGGCTACTCTGGTACAAAAACTATACACACAGACTCGTGTGTGTGTGCGTGCGTGCGTGCGTGCGTGTGCGCGTGTGTGTAGAAAAGCTCCATCTCTCAATTTTATAAGTGGGCAAAGAAATGTGTCTTCAGCTTATCTCTTCACCATCACCTCTTTTTTCCCCTTATTGGCTTATGGATATGTAGTATGGCCCATTGGTTTTCCGAAGCATTTCAGAAACGCTTCAGTGGCACATTGAACCAAATCCATTATCTGCCATCATTGGTGGTGTCCCAGATGAATTACAGTTACCTAAAACAAAACAGGATGTTCTAGCCTTTGCTTCTCCACTGGCTCGACAAGCTATCTTACTCAGATGCTGCCCCACCCCGCCACTCCCACTGAATTAGAGATATACTGTATGTCTGCATGTAACTTGAGAAAATATGTCATACCATTGGCGGAGCAGAAAGCAAATTCAACAAAATGTGGAGCCCCTTTCTGAAATGTAAGTAAGTATTCTCTAAGTAGGTGCCTCTATGCCCCTGCTTTTTTCTAGTAGTTTATTCATACAGTAGGTATTTATTTATTGTATATTTGTGTATATGTGGGTGTATGTCATGTCTGGAGTTACGTGTTGAGAAGAAATCACAATTTTGTAAATTATATGTTAATGTTGGTCATGATTGGCAGGTGTGCATGCGTTTGGAGGAGGAGAGGAGAAGCAACGAGGAGGTGCGGAGGGGTTTGGAGAAGGAGAGGGAGGAGCTTAGGACGCAGCTCCAGGAGGCCACCAATGAGGTGAGAGGTTGAAGTTCGCCAACTCGCTATTGGATGTTGGATCAATTTCATCTTCATGAATTTACCATTTTTAAATAGTTTTTATCCGTTTCGGGGTGCCTGGTGCCTGGCCCAGCCAGTTAGTCCATTGACTACATGTTCCTCCTAAGATGCGATGACCCAAGTTCGAATCCGACTCCGGTCTTGTCTCGCATGTTACAACTCGTCACATATGGACACTTGGTCAGGACCACTTGGTATCACTTCTTAACGCACTGGGTATAACTTTAACATAATTTAATTTTCAATGTGCAGGGTAGTCCAATAGATCTATAGAGCTCCCACAATGTCTGAAATAGACGTTGTGGGAGGCATGTGCTCCCACGTGACTGACAACAGAATGCGGGCCTGATTGAGAACAATGCAAGGTTGCCATTAAAAACAAGTAAAAACATTGACATTGCTTCAACTGATTGCTTCTGCTGATTCATAGGCGTCCGAATTGCATACTGATAGGGTGGTAATAATCAGTTACGATCATTTCATCGCAAGAGAAAGGACATCCTCTGTGCCAGTATCGGATGCGAAAGTTACCTGATCAGGCATCAAAATGTCATAGGTGGGAGTGAGAATGTGTTGATATCTACCCTCTCTCTGCCTTTAGTTTCCTGTCTCTCTACACTCACCTAAATAAAGCAGAAAATGCAAAAAAGATCAAAAGTTTCATCGCTCAAAGGCTTTCCGTGTTCTCAGATCTGTAGGCTGGAGTCGGTTCTCAAACAACAAGAAAACAAAGACAAGGCAGCCAATGAAAACCCTTCCCCATGTGGACCACATTGCACTCGCTTGGAGGGACAGCTGCGTCAGACGCAGACCCGACTGGCCCGGACACAGGAAGAGGGAGAGAGGCTGCGGGAGAGGCAGCAGAGGGAGATAACTTCTCTAAGGGCCGACAAGCACAGGCTAGAGGAGAAGGTTCTGGAACAGAGCCGGCTGAACACGGAGCGGAGCCTTCTGGAACAGAGCCAGCGCAGTACTGAGGACAGGATCAGGTAGAGGCTGTACTACTACAGTACTACTGCATTACTTTAACGTTGACTTTCTTGATTCCTCTCGTCCTTCCAACAACAGCATAAAAAGAATCCTTTACAGTACAAAGACAGACAACTTCACAAAAAGTATTTTCACAAGTATGCAATGCATATACTATAAGCAAACCTTTAACCATAATACATCTGGCGGGCAGACTCTTATTCTCTTATTCTTATTGGTCGGATGTGTGTTTGCAGGGTGGAGTGCGAGGACCGTCTCAGAGCAGAATTCAGAATAGAATTGAACGCTGCGATTGCCGAGGGCGAACAGCGATGGCAGGACCGGGAGCAGGAACTGCAGACCCGACAAGACGAGCTACAGACCCAACTAGCGGATGCGCAGTCGCAGGTGAGGCTCATCCAGAAATTCAAGTGATAATCTAAGCTTAAACTAAGGATACAAGCATGTAGCCGAGCTTGAAAAACTTCAGTAGTCAACAATTTAGCCATTTAGCATACATGTACAGTACACTCTCATACAGAGTGACTATTCAACAAATAACGGGGTAAAAGACAAAATATGTATATGTATATACATTATATATATATACTGATATAATTCAGGCTGTAGTTCTAGTAACTGGAACTAAGAAAACTGAACATAATACACAAATTCTCAGATCTCTGTACTGGCTTCATATCATTTGATTAGAATAGAATTTTAAACTATTGGTGATAATCTTTAAACCATTCAATGGCTTGAGTGAAAATATGGCCAAAATAACTGATTTGCTTTTAAATTATGAACCGTTGAGAAGTCTCATCCGGGACCCCATCTACTAACTGTTCCCAGAGTACAAACAAAAACATGCTGATGCAGCATTTACTAGTTATTAAGCCACACATAGTTGGAACACACTTCCAGTGGATCTGAGGCTTGTGCCAACTCTGAGTGCCTTTTTATGCCTTATGTAAGCACTTTGAATTGCCTTTGTGTCAGAAATGTACTATACAAATAAACTTGCCTTGCCTTGCCTTACATACTTTAGTTTTTGCATCAGTTTTGTCATGAAATGGCATTACAGATGGAGAAGAAGAGGGCGGGGTTGGGGGATGATTGCCATGGCAACCCTGAGATTGACAGGTTGAGGAAGGAGGTCCAGGAGATCATGGAGATTAACAAGAAGCTGAGGGACCAGCTGCAGGTACACATGTGCACACACACAAATACACATGTACCCGCTCTTCTCATTCCCTCCCTCTCTCTCTCTCTCACGTGCGCGCACACACACACACACTCACACACACACACACACACACACACACACACTCACACAAACACAAAATCACATATGTCAACGTTTTCTCTGTGATTAATAATTTAGCTGCTTTGATGATACCGGGAGCAGAGCTCAGGGCGAGTGGAAAGGCAATATGTTTGTGTGTGTGTGTGTGTGTGTGTGTGTGTGTGTGTGTGTGTGTGTGTGTGTGTGTGTGTGTGTGTGTGTGTGTGTGTGTGTGTGTGTGTGTGTGTGTGTGTGTGTGTGTGTGTGTGTGCGCACATCCACGTACTGTAGTTGTAAATGGATGTTTATGGAACCTCTTGTACAAAGTACATTATGTATGTGCTTATGTGTTGAAGGAGCCCCAAACTCAGTCTTTGTCTGAGGAAAGACACAACCATGCCATGGCACTGCACTGCAGGCGTTAGAGAGACAGTACAATATGTATGTGTTTATGTGTTGAAGGAG
>NC_139939.1:25857464-25914964 GCF_963454915.1 Gymnoscopelus microlampas
GGCTGGAGGAGTCTCCAACTCGCGTCACCAGCATCTCCAGCTCTTACGACAGAAGCCTCCTCCTTCCCCCGTCCTCGTCTTCCTCGTCGTCTCCCTCCTCCTCCTCGTCTTTTCAGCAGCGCTCCTCTTCCACCCTCCCCCACGCCTCCACTTCTCAACCCCAGGCCTCCACCCAATACTCCACCTCCTCGCTGCCCCACAAGCACAGCTCCCTCTCCCTCAGCCAGCATTCCTCCCCGTTGCTCCAACGCGCCGCCCGGTCTCGGACCTCCTGCACGCCTCCCACCCCGGCTCCCACCGCCCCTCTCCCCGTCTGCCCCTCCCCGCAGGCGGGCATTCGCTATGTCAGTCCCGCTAGCCAGGAGCCACGATTACACCCGCAGGGCCAGCCAATCAGGTGATAGCATTTATGATGCAAGGCTGTCATTTTGCAAACAAGCTAAAACCATAATTTTGTCTAATAATTTCCTTTGTTTGCTTTTTATTTTCCAGGGGCCCTTATTTTGAACAAAGGGGGACTGTGACGGAAGGGCTAAAGCAGGAGTGGTTCACCAAATACTTCTCCTTCTGAAAACACGCACACACACACACACACACACACACACACACACACACACACACACACACACACACACACACACACACACACACATTGCTTCATATACAGCCCATTGCCTCTTCTTCACACACCAGTTTTGTCTTGTACTACAGTACTACATAAACATACTACTGTACATACATACATACATACATACATAAATACAGGCACAACTACACAATACATACAGGCATATCACCAGCAAGGCCATCGCTCAAACATTGCCTCAAAGCTCAACCAAAAAGTGCTTCTCAAACACATGCCTGACCTCTTCCCAAACATACCCCAGGGTCTTTGTATAGTTTGGAATGCCTCTTTAACTTTTTAAAGCTGCCTTCCTTTTTATTTTTTCCTTTATGTAACCATGATGTAACCACATCGCCTGACTCAATGCAAACCTTTACATTTCTTAAACAAGCATCATATACAGTATATGTCTCATATACTCTCATAGAGGCATTGATTGCATTCATTCAAGATGCCTCTCTACTATTATACACATGCATTATGCATACATAAAACTGACCATACCAAATTTAAGCTTGTTTCAAAGCAAACATGTATAATAATGATGATGAAATGTAATAAAGTATTTTGTTTTTATTTTTTTATTTATTATTTAAAGTGCTTTCTCAGGATGCTGTGACTGCAAAGCAAGAAGAAAGTGACGCAAGACTCACCCACTAAATTGGGTGAAAAAGATCGCACTCAACAGATAACAGGAATATTGCAGCTGGAATTAAGAGATAACCCTTGAGCTGCAAATTGTCACACCTATTCTTATAAGATCAAACAAGTGCATCAAAATATAGCACCATTTAAGCACAACTTACACTATGATCGATATTTTTTAACCTCACAAAGGAACAATGTATTTATAATTAAAATATTAAGAATTCCAGGTCACATTTTGACCACATCCCATTGACCAAGAATCAATATTATCTGCTTGTCTGCTTCACAATTTTTCAAACTATATCTTCATATAATCATTCCTCACTAATGCTCATAAGATGGAACCATTTCTGTCAACTCAGTCTCTCTCTCAGAGGTCGGCTGTGGATAGTGAGAAACCTGCCTACCAGTGACATCAGTAGGCAGGTTTAGTAATTTCAAACAAGACGCCAAACTCTTAATTTTATTAATGCAAGCCGTACTACGGCTTCCATTTCAGCATGCTAACTTTCAAGGAAGAGAAAGGCTTCTATTAGCTTGGAAACCCCATCTATGATGTCATTGGTAGGCAGGTTTCTGATGTCCTTAGCCCACCAACAGGCATGCAAACAGCCCAGAGGTGAAAAAGGTGACATGTTTTTTTTTTCGGGTCAGGTGTCACACAATTGCCCAATTTGGATTCAAAACAGCTATTGTAGCTGAAGAGCTGCAAGTTTGCATGTCTGCACCAATGAGACAGTGAATACAGAAATTGTACCATCTTATGAGAATTATTATTAAGGACCAAATTATACGAAGACAAGGTTTAAAATGGCTGAAGTGCTCCTTTAAGGTCAGGCATTTGTATTTGTGGCAGCCCCTGGCATGGCTGTTAAGGCCATGTCTTGAATGGCAGTCTTTGCTATAGGTGCTGCCGATGAATGCTGAATGGAGGTTAGAGGGCTGAGTGTGATGACTGACTCCAGTGTTTCGTATTCTCAATTGTTACCATACCGCCCTTATCGGCCATTGAAGGTGAGCCATAGCCATGTATTGCCATCCTGCTAGATTGATGTCACAAGCATTGGGCCTCATGCACAAAACGTACATCAGATTTGATCTTCAAGTGTACTTACGACCATTTCCACAAACATGGCAATGTTCTTTTTTAGTTAGATGAATTTGTTCATCAAAAATGTACGTTTGTTTGGACGTATGTAGGTGTAGGATCATTATGCTGACATGGCTTGTACCAAGTACAAAACGACACAAGAAAAGTGGAAATAGTCATGGGGTGAAATGGTGGCACTTTAAGAAAATAAAATTCGAAGACTTCAGCTCAGATACACATTTTCTTAATTTGCCACATCAGGCTGTTACGGGTTTCGGCCAGGGCCTTTATCAGTGCATCTGATGAAGGCTCTGGCCGAAACATGTCATAGCAGGGTAAGACAGCTGCAGCTAATTAAAATATTTGTTAAGTAACACAAAGTATGCCAAAGAAGGAGCCCTGACAACTATCATGCTTGCTAACTGGCATGCTTAAATCAAACGTACCCACAATTAAATTAGCTGCAGCTGTGTTTAGCTTGTTATGACACATCTGTGAAAAGACTCCATTGCAACCATATTAACTGTGCCATACTCACTCAGTCATGAGCGCACCATAAGCACGCTCAACGGTCGTGCTTGGCTAATGCAGGCGAAAAACACACCTGACAATGTCTGAAATGCAAATAAAATATAGTGTACACAGTCTCGGTTTAGGCCTTAAATTATAAGGCCTAAGAATGTTACCCAAATCATGCTTTGTGTATATATTCTTTCCAAAATATATTCATTGGCATTTTACTCAAAGTGCGTCTTTCTTTAAATACACTTTTCAAACGTGCACACAAGACAAACATGGCATGTAAACAGTTTTATTTGGTTACATGCAAAAAAGATAAAAAAAAAATAGGAATCATGCATAACAGTAAAACAATAAACAAGGTTTAAAATGGCTGAAATGCTCCTTTAAGGTCGGCATTTGTATTTGTATTTTTTTTCAAACTCTTTATTTTTCAGAAGTTTTATCAGACAATACATAAAATCAAATAGTACAAAAAAACATAAAAAACAGCAGTAAAAATAAAACATACAGGTAAAAAACGTGAAGGCCATGTCTTGAAGTCAGGTAAAACGTTCTACTGAAACAAGCCACTTTGCAGTGCCTCAGTAGCAGAGCGGTACTGAAGCAGGTTGTCATGGATACGGGTGAGCTCCTCCCGGGTGTCCTTGACCCTCCCTCCTGCCCCCCGGTACTTCATTGAGAGGAGCTTGGAACACAGGTAGTGGAGCCACAGTACGTTGGAGTGAGGCTGGTAGTCATTCCACTTGTTACTGGGGTGCAGAGACACACAGAGACATGTTATTTTCTGGTGGACGTCCACACACACACACACTTTATTTATGAATGTGGTTTATGTAGAGCCTGACCGATATTTCGGCCATTATTTGACAACAATGGTATCGGCAATTATGAAGCCATTTGTCCCGATTTACCAGATCTACAAGCTCACAAGCCACTGCGTTGAGCTTATATTTTAGCCTTTTGTGTTTTTAAATAAAATAAGTTGCAGGTAGTTTTTACATTTACCTGTATACTTGTTCATTGTATAAGTCAAGTTAAATGTTATTTTCAGTCAAGTTAAATGTTCTTTTCATACATTGAGAGTTCAATTCTTTTTAATACAAGTTAAGTTCTCAAGGGAAATGAATTGAAAATAAAATGATTAATTTTGTACTTTACTAAATATTGGTCAAAACATGGTAATCAGTGGTCTAAGGACACGTTGGGGCACCACAGAAGTTACAGAACACAAAGCTACTAGCAACCGCTATGATAACATCCAGATAAGCCAAAACAAAGACACACTGACCTGTTCGCCTCTCTCATCAGTCTATAGATATCAAATTGATAGTCTCCCTGGCCCATGAACAGCTCCTCGTCCTCAGATATGTCACATGCCACCGTCAAACCATCTGGACAGAGACAGTCAAACAGATTAGATTATACTGCAAGGTTGGTATTATTAGTAAGTAAACATCCTCAGAGTTCTAAGTGCAGGGGCTAGCAATCACAACTGATACAGCAAGAATCCATCAGTCACCGCATGGCCAGGATTGTACACTAAACACTAGAAATCAACAAGATCTTGATTAGTTTCCTCCCAATTTAGTCATTTGGCCAATTCCACCAAGTAGTCCCTGTCGACCCGTACTGGTTGGTCTTTCTTGGAGAGTGTGCAGAGCAGACAACCACGTGTCTCCTCTGATACACATGATGTCTCCGGCCACTTCTTTTCACCTGACAGCAAGGGTTGGGTATCAACATTCACTTCCAAGCAGGAACTGAAACTAAATTGCCGGGTAGGCATAAAAAATATAATCATTTAACGGTCAAGTATTTCTTCCTATGAATAAAGTGTACAACAAGCTTTAACTGCTACTGCTTTCCAGTATATTGTCATGGAATAACTAAGGTTACTTATTAATTAGATTTCTTAAAGTTGACAATTATTGATGCAACAATTGTTACCTGAGGACTTCTTAACACATGCACAGCAACAGAGAAACCCTACCCTGCCGGCTTCCAACATGTCAATTGTCCAATTGTATTAATTGGAGCGCCCGGAAAAGCCGGATGGACCATGGAAGTTTGGAACCCCAGTCTCTACAGTGGTGGGCAGTAACCCCTGCTGTACAAGATGTTGCATCTATATTCAATTTACTTGCTCACAGATCAGATCTTATCACAGAAATGCTAAGAAATTAGAATGTTATTTAGATGGAAGGGTGTCCAAACTGGTGCTAGATTCCATATTTACCTGGTATCCTAGTTTCTTTGAAGCATTAAATAACTTTTACACACCATTTATATGACTAGTTTGTTGACTAGGGTTTACACACCATTTACATGACTAGTTTGTTGACTAGGGTTTTACTATCTCAATAGGAAGGTCTGCTAAATGCCTGAATTGCAATGCACAAGATGCTTTTCACCATACAACTGAGAGCAAGTCAGAGGAAAACGTAAGACGACTGACCAATTTCTAGCCTGGACAGGGAGTAGTCGATGACACGAACAAGCACCCCTCTGGTGTCTAGAGAATGGCTTATTCCATTGAGGAGGAAGCTGGCCGACTTCTCCTTGGTAGTCTTAACTAGAATGTTGCCCCAGTGAAGATCTCTAGAGAGAACACCAGCACAGGGAGATAAGACACAAGATGACATGGCAATCACACTGTAAGTAATGAAGCATAAAAATAGTCAAGCGCACAAACACACACACACACACACACACACACGAGTACTGTACAACAGTGGTTCTGAAAGTGGGGTGAGGGCTTCCAGGGGGTCCCCAACAAAATGAGTTAATCAGTTCAATTAATATAAAATATTCCGCTTTTTTTTTTAATCGAAAATAGCCAACAAGCTCAACATGTTTCGGCACAACGTGTTGTGAGCTGTAGATCTGCTTTTTTCAAACAATTAATAAAAACAAATCTTCCCCATTTTCTGATGGGGGGGGTCTGTGGCCAACCACTGGGGGGGGGGGGGTGCTTAACATGGAAATGTTTGAGAACCACTGAATTATGAAATGCATATGAATGCATGCACACTACCTGTGTTCAAAGCGGAGCTCCTGTTCAGCCACAGCCAGTGCAGCAGTAACTTGGTGGAGGATGGTCTTTGCCACCATCAGAGAGGACAGCTTAATGACAAAGGGTTGACAACCATTAAAGATTGGATCCATGTTTTATATCCCAATCAAACACTGAATACAGTCTCTGAATATTGATTAAGTGTCTTTAGAGCGTCTATACCTTTCCATTGCTGTTCTCCAGGTCACTGCCGCCAAACTCGAATTCTAAGATGAGAAACAGCTGTTCCTCTTCAAAAAAGTCTGAACAGAACACAGACAAAAAAAAAACAGACAAAATACTTTTACTGGGTGGGGGACTGCAAGTTGGGAGAGAAGAGATGGGGGGGGGGGGTAGAATAATGCAATGTACTTCTAAAAATAAACAAAATCTTAATATATTCGTTATATCCTTCTAGTTGAGCAGAACTTTAGGTTCTCTCATAAATGAATGCCCTACTTCGTCATCCAAGAGTGTCACCCCAAAAGCATCAAAAACAGCTGACACTGCTATTGTTGACAACTAGAGGACCCCTCACACCTACGTCGCACCGCCTATCCGACCGTTACGTCTGAGTCATAGTGTCGGGGGCTTGTCAGACTACCCCTTGTTTTTTTTTTAAACACTTTTTATTTTTCCAAATGTTGCAAACAAGATACAGGCATATGACTTCATGTATGACATCTTATTCCCCCAAGACTACCCCTTGTACCCGTCTGTCTGTGTCCCTTTTGTGCCTATGTATGGAGATCTGTAATAAATCCCAACTGTCTACCCGTGTCCCATTTATGCCCATATATGGAGATCTGTCTCCGTCAGTCCTTGTCCCTTTTATGCCCATATATGGAGATCCCTGATGTCATCGGTATATGCCCACTGGAAACAAAAAGGTTCCTAGTTCCATCACGGGCTGTCCCCGGAGTTAGTGCCGAAGTGTCCTTGAGCAAGACACTAAACCCCTAATTGCTCCTGATGAGCAGGTTGGTGCCTTGCATGGGCTCCTCCGCTGGTGTGCGACTGGGTGAATGTAATGCACATTGTAAAGCGCTTTGAATAAAAGCCGGATAAATGCACCATTTACCATTATATATGGGCATGGCAATTCGGTCAGATACGTGGTTCTGGACAATCGCTTATCCGAACGACTCGGCGGCCGGCACCGCACTCCAAGGAGTCCTTGCTGTTGCGCATGCCGAGTTTGAAGTCGGTCAGTCCCATATATGTGCATGGCCATATATGGGCAAAGTGGTTTCCACCCGACAGGGACTATATACTGATGGATTGGACTAATGGTAAAAGAAAATAAATAAGGTTGATGGAATATGAAAGTTAACTGGACGCTGATTGGACGCTATTGACAAAGACATCATTTCACACATTAAGACATATTTCCCCCTCTGACCTGGTCTGTCATTCTCAGAGCCTTTCTGTCGGTCAAAGGAATCCCAGGCCTTCAGCATGACTGCAGGGTAGCTGCCTTTTACACAGTGGAGACTGCAACGAGACAAGACACCTCATGTCACATCTGCATTCAAAACTACTACAGGAAAGCAGACAGGAGAAAGGACAGGAGAGAAGGGGGCTCTTACCCATGGAGTCCGATGAAGCCATACGTCTGGTTGTGTTGCTTGGCTTTCAGACTGCTCAACTCCCTAGAGGAAATAAACAGTCAGACGTGTTGGTCATTAATCCAATGTGAGAGTTGGCTCTGAATTATATTTTACATTGTCACATTAGTGCCATTCATTTGGATTTTATTTTCCCAGGAATATTCTCAATGAGATTCAGAATACAAGGGAATCCTGGCCAAGGACATTTCTCATGAAAGAAACATCATAAAACATGAGGCAGAAAATTGTTGCCGTTGGGCAGAAACCTCGCATCTCCACATTCACATTTCTATCATAAACGAATTGCCATACTTCAAACATGTCACAAAAGTAGTGAAAATAGATCTACAAGCTCACGACGTTTTTTTTTAAAGGAACGGTTTGGTACAGGTTTCCACCCCACAGCGACAAAATATCAGGCCTATGCCGTTTCAACAGTTAATTGTCAGCACATTTCACTGGTAGCTTTATATACCCACAGGATCAACAAAACCTATTTTGATTGATTAACTATTTTATGCATTTTTAGTGTAGGAAGACAGGAAACCAAGGGCAGAGGAGAGTGTCGGATGAGATTTCAGGTCCTTGTGAATCACAAGGAGCATGTGATCAGTACACAAACTCTTAGCCTCTGGCTGCGGCCCCCCATTGCAAAAATAGTGGCATTGCAGACAGCACATAGAGTTTGTGGATCTGCCATTTTTGCTTCTTTACGGCATACATAATTTAAAAAATGTATAAAATGTAATTTTGTCCAATCTGTATGGTAGAGTATGTTAATACAATACAACTTACACAATTGGGGTGGTTGCATTTAGTCTCCCTGCTCTCTCTATTGAGACGTTTAGATCGTGTCAAAGGTCATGTCTCACCTAGACACAGGATCTGACACGAACTTTGACCTGATGGCCAAGATTCAATTCATCCCCCCCCCCCCCCCCCGAGTAAGCCGGCAGGCTCCACTAGCACAAGTAAAAATGTCAGCATGCAGGAAACCGGGTTCAAATCCGGGGTAGAAGAGGAAAGTTACACAGTGGAGCTTTAAGTCTTATTTACTTGGAGATGATGATCTCATGGAGAATGTCTCCAAATGTCTTCTGCTCTTCTCCATTCACTTTCTCGTTGCCTTCAATGGGAATGATCTATCAGGACAAAGATTGTCATTTATAAAGAGAGACACACACACACACACACACACACCAGAAAAGTGCGCTTCACCGAGCGCAGGTCTCTCCGCCACGGCAGGTTGCCTACCCGGCCTGTTGAAGACGATAAAACAAAAGTTTAGTCTTGCTACATCATACACACCTTGAGTGCAACAGTGTCCCCAGAAGCGTTGACAGTGGAGAAAACCTCTCCAAAGGTTCCTTCCCCTATCTTCTTGCACCGTTTCAGACGCTCAGGCAGAATGCACTCCTCCCAGCACAGAGCCCCCTGCTGGTTGCACTCTGCATACACCTTCTCTGCGTCTGACAGATCATACACCTTCTCTGCGTCTGACAGATCATACTCAGCATCCTCACATATATTCTGATGCTGAAGACAGGAGCAGAGAGAAAGGTATGAGCACATGACCAAATACACCACCAATGCAGCCGTAAGTTTCTTTTGACAGGTCGTCATGTAAATTAAGAATTAAGGTATTTGGTCGTGTGAGGTATCCATGTATACAAGGTTATTCAGCTTGATGGTGCGAGAGTGTAGAAACATAAGCCTGTGTGCATTTGTCTGCGTGCGCTTTATAGGGCTGGGTGAAATGATTATGATCCGGTTTAACATATCAATTCTAACAGCAATTTCGAATCATTTTGGTTGTTTAAATCCTGAGGGAATCATGTGCTAAATAACACAAGTTTGTAGTATTGCCTGACTTGGTCAATGCATACAGTTTGCACTATTACAAACTGTGTTCTGTTTGTTATCCAGTTATAAGGAGACTTCTTTTTAACTGAAATTGGGAAATCAAACGGTAGCATTTGGCACAATGACGAATGTGTAGTGTCTCATACTAATAACTTTCAGTGTAATTTCTATCAGGGAAAACAAACATTTCGATAATCAACTAGTTACAAATGATAACAGATTCCTTTATGCATTTATTTGCTATGCAGTTGGTGTCATGTATGTATACCAGAAAAGCACTGCCGTTCTGCAGTTGTGACTGGAGCCGTTTGGACAATGGTGTTTTAAAGGGCATGTCAAATAAATCCATGCTTCCATCTTCCAGGCCTGCCCTTCCAGGAGACTCCAACACAGATGTTTGGAGATTCCTAGGAGTGATCCCCACTAGGATAAGAGTGTAAGGGAAACATGACAGAAATAAATAAAAAATGAAGCTCTTAATAATAAAGATTAAACCATCTACAGCAGTGGTTGTGGAAGTGGGGTCTGGGGACCTCCAGGGGTCCTTGGGGGGCGGGGGGGATTCTAGCGGGTCCCCAGAAAAATTTGTCACGGTTTAAACATTTAAAACCCATTTTAGAGTTGGCCATTCAATTTAAAACCCATTTTAGAGTTGGCTATTCAATTTAAAACCCATTTTAGAGTTGGCTATTCAATTTAAACCCTATTTTAGAGTTGGCTATTCAATTTAAAACCCATTTTAGAGTTGGCTATTCAATTTAAAATCCATTTTAGAGTTAGCTATTCAAAAATAGCAGATATACAAGCTCGAACATGTACATCTGCAATTTTTAAAGATTTTCAAACCCAAATCTTTTCTGGGGGTCCCTGGGACAAAGCATTTTCAGATGGGGGTCTGCTGCCAAATATATATCAATTTGGGGGTCCGTGAAATGAAGGTGTCTGAGAAGCACTGATGTAGAGCAACAGAGTGGTGTGTGTAATGCACCGGTACCTGTGATCTTGCGGTGGACAGAGAGGCGAGCTTTGAGGCGGCTCCAGGTGTGCGTCTCCGGTGTTAGGTTTGCCAGCAAAGAGGAGAGGTCCAGGTGGCTGGGTAAGGCTCTGACTGGAGTAGAGAATATCATACCAGAGTCATGCAGCAGGCCCTTATTGACCACCTGAAGACCAAAAAAAAGTAGATTTTAATCAGTTTCATTTGTCACATCAGTTAACAAGTGTCGTGTGCGCGCTCCATCGTATTGTAGTATTCTGTGACAAGAGAGGATGGAGGTAAAGTGAGCGCAAAGGGAAAGAGATAGAAGGTAGCACACATAATATAATATTTAGAATGTTAGCATTATATGCAGGTGAAAAGAAATTAGCAGCAGTGCAAAGTTCCCATCAGCCTTTTGCTCACTGCTACTCTCAATAGCCGTTTTGTAGCTGCCATTAGATTCATTGCTAGTAATGATTGAGGTGCAAACAGATACAGTTTCAACATACTTGCCTACTGTATGTGTTATGTTCAACCCAGTGTGTGCAAACATTACTAAATGTTAAGTTCAGTACCATTCTTTAAGCTATTTGTTGTGTGTGGCATTGTCACCTTGGGTTCATTATGATGTCCAGACAACAGTTCAGTTATGCTGCAGTCTCCAGCCTTACTTCCTCCCCTTGGTGCATGTTGGTTCTGGAAACGGTGTGCGCTGGCATTGCCTTTGTCTCTCCAGCGGCTCACACTCAGACCACTCACAAACGCCTTCCTGGTGGTCCCGGGCCTGTCCCTTGACACACTCCGCCTCTTCTTCTCTTTGGTAGCCCGAGATACCATCTTTTTGGGACGACATTCATTAGGATTTTCCACAATCTCCTTCACGTCTGAGGTCATGTCCTCAGAATCAGTAGACCCGTTTTCCCCTGCAGAGGGCTCAGAATGCATGCCATGTCGCTTAGGATGGCCTGTGTTCTCCGAGTGGTTACTTTGAGTCGCGTATTCCTTTCCTGACCATGCCGTGCCATAAGTGTCTGAGCTCAGGTCATCTGTTGATGCCATACGGGTTCCTTTGAGCTGCTGAGAGGACAGTCTCTTCAGTGGAACTGTACTTTTCTTAGCAAGACATTCCTCCTCCTGCATGGCTACGATCATTCCTGCCTTCTCTTCGGGCATTTGCTTACAGATCTGCTGGTCAACATAAGCGATGTCGTCTACCGGGCATGAGTCAGTTACACACTCAATATTGTCGTCTACCTGGTGGGTTGACTGAACACTATCCACAGACTGGTTGCATTCAACGGAGTGTGCATGGCTACTGATGTTAACATCTGTGACTGAAGGTTTATGGTCAGAAGAGTCACATTGGGCCACTGATTGGCTACTATTCCCAGACAGGAAAAGATTAAATGTGTCAGTTACCAACTCTGAAGGATGAACAGATTGACCATCAATTAATGACGCTGAATAGTCAGTTACATGACAAGGCGGGCCAGAACACAGTCGGTCTGAATGGCTTGCAGTCGGACCACTCTCCACCATTTGTGGATCCTCAGTGGTTTGTGGGCACAAGGCTGAGCTTGAGCCCAAACATGAAGAGAAGGGGGTTGAAGGGTGAAGCAGAATTACTGTCCGTTTGTCCACTCTCTCCAGCTGCACTTGGCACTGTTTGCTCAAACACAGGTTCTTCAGAGCATCAATGAGCCACTTTGATCCTCCGGAAACGGACACAAATTTGTCGCCGTTATCACTTTTCTCACAGGACCTGTCTGAAGAGACAGAGTCTGAGCTATGGTCTGAGCCATCGGAAGACAACAGGATCACACTTGGCGTTTTGTCCATATATGGAGCCTCTGTGATGATCGGCAGCAGCTTACACCCAGAGCCAGGCTCCCTGAGTGGGGCAGAGAGGGGTGGAGAGAATGGATCTTCTGAGGGGACCAGCTCCTCTGGGGATGAACACAAGTCCAATGGTGACACTGGTGGAGAGGCAGCAGCTACACCTGGCCTCTTTCCAACCGGCTGTAATGAGGGTGTAGAGCAGAAGAGGGGTTTCCTGTGGTATGGACCAAGGGTCTGATCTTCAGCCTCGCCAACTGTCTGTTGGAAGACACGCCTAATGGTGGATCTTCTATGGCTCTTGACTGTGTCATTCACAGAGCTCTCAGGACTGAAGATCGGATTTCTCATCAATATGGCCTTGCGTTGACGTGACTTTTGAGCGTTGGAAACACCTCCTCCCAACACAAACTCATCAGAAGAGTCGAGATTGTGAAGGGCCTGCAAGGGACACAAGGATGCATCACATTTTAAGAAAAAACATGCAGTTTCGCCATTGCATTTCAGTGGTGGTCAACAAAGTGTATCCTTTTTGTTTGGTCTAGTATAATGTTTGGTTTCACATGAGAGGGGTATAAGCATATTGAATGAGAGATGGTCTTACAATGCTACAGGCTTTAGTGGCGGCTCCCCTACGTTGGGTAACAAATTGGCCAGGAAGAGGCAGGGCCACACTGCAAGACAGGAAATTAGGACAGACTTTAGTACCATCTACAATCAGTGCAATCTCATGTAATGCTAAAGTCTAGATGTAGGCAATACAATTTCTAAAAACAGCCAGAAGCACAAACGGGTCATTTTCTTTCACCATCAGTGAGTGTATAAAGTCTTAGTCAACAGTAATGAAAGCATGGAGATAATTGGTGTATTTTTCCCACAAATCAAATAACTTAAAAAGAAAACTGTCAATACAGTTGCTTCAACTGCTGCATCACTGCCAAAATATACTGGAAAGGTTGCAGCCAGAGTTATGTACAATCCAACTCTATATCGTAACAGCGATATAGAGCTGATTTGGCAGTGTCAGGTCTTCTTCACGTTTTCATTGCTGACCCGCTTTTCAGGGGTGCAATACGTTAGTCCGACAGCGCATTCCTCCGACAGTGCAGTGCTCCGACATTAAACAGTAAACCCGAACCAAACCCGCACCCTAACCCTAACCGCACGCGGATGCCAGATGGTTAGTTAAATTCATGCTGCTGGCTATTTTTAAAGATTGTGTATTGCCTGCATCTAGGCTTCTGTGTCATGTCAGATTTAAATATATACATCTTTCAACATATCAAAATATGCAAAAACTGAGTTCACCATTTTCAAAATTGGTACGGTTTTGGACAAACAAGGTTTCCAACAATACATAGCAACTTAATATAAGACAATAGCAACTGAAGTTTTTCAGAAAACTGTGGGATTTAGAAGCCATTTTTAGAATCGGTCCCAGGTCTAAATGGGTTAAGAGACATATCTGACATCTCATTGCGGGTATAATGCATTGTACCCTATCCACCTCATACAGACCTTGCTGGTTTATGAGTCTGTGGAATGGAGGAGTCAGACGGAGGTCTCTTCTCCTTCAAGGAAACCATAGCTCGTCTCTTGGCAGCACTCACTCTTCTGCTGCTGACAATACTCCTCTTCCTAAAATAAAGAACTTTGGTGAAACAACCGTTTAAGCCTGCAGTGTTGCTAGGCAGATTCATTGAGAGATAGAGAGATATATATGGCACATTACTCTAAGTGGTTTGGCATGAGGTAGTATAAAACAAAATCTTGTTTGGTGGTGGACCATGTAGCCACCTTAACTCTGAAAGTACAAATGGAACCAAGTGGACCCGTAAGGATCCATTTGTACACTTTCCAAGCGAACACTGAGGATTTCACAAGTAGATTGGGGTTCCAGAGATAGAAATGTGTCAAATTGAGGTCTGTGGTCTAATGCATATCAAACTGGGGGTCATTGAAATTAAAAAGCTTGAGAAAGAATCACCGATAGAACATACCTGGTTTCCTTGGGTTCTTCTTCAAAACAGCTGGCAGACATGGCCGAGTCAGAAGAAGAGGTTTCACTGGCCTTCTGAAGATTCCTCCTTAACAGACCCCCCTGCCTGGAGACAGGGTCACCTCTCCTGTTCACACGCAAACAAATATTTTCACACAATAGAATTTGTTTCCATTAGTCATGGAGAACTTTGTACCAGTAACATGATGCTCACTTCAAGGGTAGCAGTCTAGTAAAGAATACGACACTTTGTGGTCAATAGGAACAGTCTTTATTCTCATCAATAAACATTTCAAAATATGTAAAACTGACTGAGACAGCCCATGCTGATGACTCATCTGACATCTCCCATGCTGTCATAATGCATTGTGCCCAAGCCCCCACATCCCTGTTCACTTCATACAGACCTTGCTGGCTCTTTAGAAGGCTCACAGTTCTCCTTCAAGGAAACTATGGCTTTTTTCTTGGCAGCGCGCACTCTTCTACTGCCGACAGTACTCTTCTTCCTTTTGCTAAAATAAAGAATAACTGAGGTGAAACAACAGTTTAAGCCCAAGAAGAGGCTGGTGATAGGGTGGGGACACTGTAAAATCCTGAGATTTAACTTGTGTACACATTTGAACACTCAGTTAAAGCAGGACTATGTACTTTGAGGTATCAGTGGCCACTTTGGACAAATAACATGGCAGTCATCATCTTTAAATTCATTACCCAAGATTATCTGCAAGCATGTCAGGTGAGGACGTGCTGTGATTAGCCAGTCTTCGCTTTGACTGGCAGTTCTGCCTTGGCAAATGCCAGGATGAAACTCATTGCCTCCCCTATACATAATAATACAGTCATGCCACTATCAGGGACCCCCCTGAGTCTGTAAATGTACGGAAGGACGATTGCTATTGCTTAAAAATGTAACTTTATAATTCTGTGGGACATAATATCCTATATAGTTGTTAAAAAGTGACATAGTTCTGCTTTAAATTAGCACTGTAGCATTGAAAAATAGAAATGAGAGTTTGGTGGAACAATTTAAAAACACAAAAAAAGTGATTATGCTAGGTAGGGTACAAGCAGTGAAATGTTGGTGGGGCTAGTCCGCAAGTCTGTAACAGCAGCAATAAAATAACACTAGATTTTAGTGAAATAAAATGAAAAATAAGATCAGATGAATAAAGTTAGAAAGTGTAGGCAATCTGCTTTCTGAAAGGGGCTAGTACAGGGTCTTCAGCGTTTTCAGGCCAAGGACTCCCTAGCTCTGGTTCAGAGCGTTAGTGAGTTCCCTCTAACGCTCTGGAAGACCCCTCGCTCTGCGCATGTACAAGGAATTCCACTGCCCTGCCAGCGTTCAAGTGTAGTGAAAATAAACTAAACCATTTCGCTACTCACCGAAGCAAAGGCTGTTTTGTGTTGTTGAAAGTCTATTCTCCAACCCCGCACGCCTAAACGCACCCCACCTACTCTGTAAAATACACTTTTTGGGCAGAAAATAAAATATGTCAGCGAGACGGACATTATTTGTATTTACTCCACAGTGCCCTCTACATTTTGGTTAATGGTAAGTTCAAATCCCCCAGATCTGTAGAGGGCACTGTGGAGTAAATATAAATAATGTCCGTCTCGCTGACATATTTTATTTTCTGCCCAAAAAGTGTATTTTACAGAGTAGGTGGGGTGCGTTTAGGCGTGCGGGGTTGGAGAATAGACTTTCAACAACACAAAACAGCCTTTGCTTCGGTGAGTAGCGAAATGGTTTAGTTTATTTTCACTATAGTTGAACGCTGGCAGGGCAGTGGAATTCCTTGTACATGCGCAGAGCGAGGGGTCTTCCAGAGCGTTAGAGGGAACTCACTAACGCTCTGAACCAGAGCTAAGGACTCCCTAGCCCCTACGGAACCTCTCCCTCCGCTATGTAGCTCCGAGATGAGGTCCCTCTTTAGTTTCTGCCGTATGTTGTTGGCCTTGTCGCACATTTTCCACTTTACATGTTTCTTACCCCTTTCTGCACATCGTATCCAAAAAGTAAAGCATTTGCGCCACTCTCTCAGATGTTTTAAATTTTAGCTGGCAATAAAATCTATCCAACGAGTTGA
This sequence comes from Gymnoscopelus microlampas, assembly GCF_963454915.1. Classification (NCBI taxonomy): domain Eukaryota; kingdom Metazoa; phylum Chordata; class Actinopteri; order Myctophiformes; family Myctophidae; genus Gymnoscopelus; species Gymnoscopelus microlampas. The sequence continues at coordinate 25,873,773 of NC_139939.1, forward strand.
ATAAAGTATTTAATTTGCCTCGGTTTTCATCCGGTTCCATGTTTTTAAGACATTGCGCAAGAGTTGTGCCCGTAGAGATAACATTACTGATTCCCCTACTGGTCAAATGTTGAATTGCATCTTCTAATGCAAAATATTTTGGAACCGGATGAAAACCGAGGCAAATTAAATACTTTCTTCAACTCGTTAGATAGATTTTATTGCCAGCTAAAATTTAAAACATCTGAGAGAGTGGCGCAAATGCTTTACTTTTTGGATACGATGTGCAGAAAGGGGTAAGAAACATGTAAAGTGGAAAATGTGCGACAAGGCCTACAGCATACGGCAGAAACTAAAGAGGGACCTCATCTCGGAGCTACATAGCGGAGGGAGAGGTTCCGTAGGGGCTAAGGACTCCCTAGCTGAGAGAGAGATGAAGCAGGGGCCCCCTCTATATTGTATAAAATGTTGTTTCAGATAAACGTTTGCTGCTCTTTTTTCCCCTCTACACCTATAACTCTTTGCCAAAAATAGCCAATCTACAAGAGAGAGAGAGAGAGATAGAGAGATAGATCACAGACAGATTTTGCGGACCCCCTGTAGTAACTCTGAGGACCCCCTGTTGAAGACCCCTGGGCTAGCAGATCTAGCTCTGGTCCAGAGCTAGATCAAAGAAATTATTACCTACGTAGAAATAGTTTTAAATCCGCTTAGCTGACCTAATATTTAACTGTACGGTCATGTGATTTTCTTTCTGCAAACATCTAATAAAGTATTCAATCAAACGTGACCAAACGTGATTGTGGTCCTGTAGCCGCAAGCATCTAGCAAATGCTACAATAATGCTATCTGCAGCGTGTCAAATGGGGGCCTGACCTGTGGCCTAACGCAATGCATATTATCAAACTGTGCCTGTGGGTCATTTAAATGAAAGAGGAGAATCCCATAATGTACCTGGTCTCCGTTGGTTCTACACAGACGGAGGGGTTGGAGGAGTTAGCAGTGGTATCAAAGGCCTGCTTTCTGTGGTCTGGAGACCAAGCTGCCGGAACCATTCGACTGCTTTTCCCGTAGGTCTTCAATAAAAAGGCCTTCCCTCGATTCATTTTGTCTTTAACGTTAATAACCGTTGTTTAAACCAAATAAAAAAAGGATTTGTGGATTTTCAACCGCTACGTGCTCTAAATATTCACCGTCTAGCCCGGTTGCCGGTTCTCATTTGAAAATATACAACAACACTCCTTTTTTATCCCTGATCCCCGGATGTCTAGTCAACGAGAAGACTCTTGGTGCCGCAAACAATGGCCGTTAAACAAAACACCGCCTCCTGCTGGCTCAGAGGAAGAGCACTGATGAGAGGGCCATCTCTCGTGTGTGTGTGTGTGTGTGTGTGTGTGTGTGTGTGTGTGTGTGTGTGTGTGTGTGTGTGTGTGTGTGTGTGTGTGTGTGTGTGTGTGTGTGTGTGTGTGTGTGTGTGTGTGTGTGTGTGATCTTGTAAATAATGTGGATTGGATGGTGTTTATAAACGCAGTAAAGTATTTATGTGTGGTAGAGAGAGTGGGGGTTTTATACTGTACTTTTTTAAAAAACACTTTGTTTTTATTTTTCCATATATTGCACAGAAAATACAAGCATTTGACATTATGTACGACATCTTATTTCCCCAATCCCCCACCCTCCCACCAAGGTCATAACAAGACAATGACAAGACAAAAAAATCATATTTTTTTACAGCTAGTATTAGCCACTCTTTGATTGATTGATTGAATATTTTATTAGGCAAAAAAAAAAAAAAACAGCACAGTTACATTTAAAATACTTTGTCTAACAGATCCGTTCATGAAAGTCCTTGCGGACTTGTTTCCAATGAGGAATTCAATTCATAGACATATATAGTGGCACCACAGTTCGAATATCAATACAAAAAAAAAAAAACAGCAAAAAATAACACTATGTACAACAACAACAAAAAAACAACAAAAAAAAGTACAAGAACAGGGGGGGTCAGCTGTCTAACGGGAAAATGGTACTACCTCCTCTTTTGGCCTCCTGAAAGGTGATTTGTTTAAGGCTCTTTTAAATGAGCCCAGCGAACTGCATTTTTGAGGGATGGGGTTAGACAATTCCAATCCTGGGTGGCAGTGCTGTAGAAGGAGAATTTGCCCATGATTGTTTTATGGGTGGGTGGTACCAAATTGTTGTTAACTGGTATTGTGACTGTGGGTGTCGCTAACCTTTTGGAGGTATTTACTCAGATATGCGGGAATAGGGAGCATATCTGGCAAATTTGCAAACTCTGTTGGTCGGTCTGTCCAACATGTTCCAAACCAAAAGCTGGTCTACTGGTGGTGGTCACTAGCCTGGTTCCAGACGAATCTACCATTGCAAAAACAAATTACCCTTCAATAGAGATTTTATTTCTCTCCCTCCGAAGTTGTGAGGGACCAATCAGAGCCCAGTATACAGATATGGGGTGGGTTTATCACCAGAGGGATTTTTTTTATTTGCCCCTCGGAAATGCAAGTTCCACACAGAGATTCCAGACTAATATCTACGCAGTGATATTAGTCTGGCCATGCCAGGCTAGGTGGTCACAGCTAATTATCACCGATATGTGGATTTCCTGATCAACAGATCTCACACACACACACACACACACACACACACACACACACACACACACACACACACACACACACACACACACACACACACACACACACACACACACACACACACACACACACACACACACACACACACGCACGCACACACACACACGCACACACACACACACACGCACACACACACACACAAATATGGAGTACGTCTTGAGCCTGTTTTTTTTTTTAAATAACACAGTTCTGGCAGATTTCAGGTCAGCTGGGATTTGACAGTTGTGGAGAACAGAAATGAGCATTATTTTTTATGTAATTTGATGAGAAATATCTGTCTTTCATCTCATCCATATTTTATTAAGTATTATTATTATATTATATTAAGTTTGCTGATGACGCAGCCATCCTTAAAGCATAGTCAGCACTTCCTCTCTCTGTCCTGCCTCCGGTCACATACATACAGTATGACATCTCTCTTTTCATATCTAGAGCAGTGGTTCTCAAACTTCTTCATGATGTCATGTTTGGCCGTAGACCCCCATCTGAAAATGTTTTGTGCCAGGGACGAAGAGAACAGAAGAGAAGATTTATGTAAAAAAAAAAATCAAAAATCATTAGAAAAGCTCAGGTACAACAGATACAAGTCTCGCCAAAAAAAAAAAGAAGAAATGTATAAAGGCCTGGTCCAGTTTTATTGAATTCACCCTTTCTCTATCTTTTTCTACAACTACTGGAAGTAATACTGTATTTTAACTGGAATAAGTGTTTTTCCTATCATGACATATGTCTCTTTTTGCTTTCATTTTTTGTTCCTGTTTTGTGCACCTGTATACTGTGGCTTATCGAATAATTGTTGTTGTTGTTTTGTTTTTTATGTGAGGGAACCGGGACGGGTGAGGTATATGTGGGGTTTGAATGTCTATAAACTTGAAAATCCTATAAATAAAATTAAAAAAGCAAAAAAAAGCAAAGATTATTCAAAATCTTCCAAACATTTTCAAGATAAAAAAAAAAAATGGCACATGTTACCTAGTGGGGGGTCCCTGTAATAAATAAATATGTAACGGTATTTTTTCCTTTAAAACCTTGAAAAGTGAGTTTTCATTGGGATGCAGATAAATAGGAACTTAAAGTATAATGCTTTAGTTCCATTGATCTAAAGCGGTTGATTGGCTGATCATTAAAATAAACATGCTCTGGAATACACGCCAAGCAGCCCACCCATCTGACCACTGCAGGTGGGCCGCGAACACTTTTGAGATTTTCAAGTCGGCCTTGATCCAGAAAAGGTTGAGAACCAATGTGTGTAGTCTGTAGACTGTAGACAACCTCATCTTCTCCAATATGAAGTGACCAGCTGCTTCTTGTCACTTGGCAGGGAGGAGCACTGCACAACACACTTTGTTCTGTTACCCTCCCTGCTGACAGTGACTCATATTTTATTTCTACATAGGTAATTTCTTATATATATACACACATGGTATACAGGTATATGGGGGTTGTGCAATGTCCGCTCTGCAAACACGTTTGCCCTAATAAGGGGACAATAATGTTTGAATTGATGGATTGAGCATGGTGAAAGAAGAATTGCTCATCAATGATGTGTTATTCTTCAGTGGATAATATCATTTCAAAATGTTCCAAATATGCCTTATTACAATATAATTGCCCTCTATAACTAAAATACAAAATGTAAAACACCTTAAATATTTCATTTATTTTAGAAACAGTTAATTTTGATTTTCACACAATAGGGGCAATGCCCGTGGCAAGTTGATGATGTAATTTGCCCATATGGTCTAGCCCTATGGAATTTATGGAATGCATGTGACTAAAACCAACTTCCTAGGTTAATATGAGCATCAAAACAATATTTCAAATATGTTTTTTTTGCACATGCATTCCATAAATTCCATCGGGCTAGACCACACATGGGCAAATGCCATCATCAACTTCAACAACTTGCAACAGGCATTGCCCCTACTGAATGAAACATTAACTGTTTCTAAAATAAAACAAATATTTAAGGTGTTTTTAATTTAACGTTTTAGTTATAGAGGACAATTATAATGTATATTAAGGCATATTTGGCTTATTAGCCAGGGATCCTTTTAAGGACATGGGCTGTAAATCCATGTACATATTATGGTCATTGTTTGAATACAGTAGTACAAGAGTGGGCCTGAACCTGGAACAAATTTTTGTTCAGGCCACAATCAACCATTATTTTTGAGCCATTATTTTGTGACATACAGTACATTATGATGCAGTACATAAGCATAACCACTAGGTGTCCTCGTTCATCTAAAATACAAAGAGCAGAGTATTTCAGTTACTGCTGCTGTGTTGTTTGGCTTGAGGGGCAGGCAGCAGCTGTTTATTTTTTGCATGTGCTTGTTTTAGACTGCAGCAGATTTGATCTTTATTATTTACATTTACGTGTTCTTTTCTGCTTGAGTTGAGTCAGTGGACACACTGCGGTAAGGGCCTGGATCACATCAATCAGGGATGGGACAGCAGCTCCTATACAAGGTGAGTCAGCCTAGTGCAGTGGTTCTCAAAGTGAAGTCCAGGGACCCTCAGGGTTCCATTCCTTGGGGGGTTCCAAGGGAACCCTTACAGGTCTGTACCTCTGAGAGCGTACAAATGGAACCATTTTGTACACTCTCAGAGTTATGAGGGTCCTTAAAATTAAAAGGTTTCGTTTGAGAACCACTGGCCCAGTGGAACCTTGAAGTGCTCAGTAGGTTGCTTTGTCCAAATACTGGAGGGGCATAATCAATGATGAAAGAGTGAATGAGTGAGAGAGATAGATAGAGAGAGAGAGGCATAACCTTGAAAGTAAATATTTTATGCCCAGAGTAGACACTGTCCAGTGCATGGAGAAATGGGCCGACATCTAAAGAAACAAGAACAGGGTACTTAAGAACTCACTTTATAATTCATCTGTCCGGGCACAACCACAGCCAAAGATCCTGACACTCAGGGCTTCAGGGCTTTCTTCAAACTGAATGTCCCTGTGCAGAACCCCTGATGAATGTCTCTATGGTTGCATTCACCAGATGCCCTAGTATGGTCTGAGACACGCAGGCAGACAGACAGACAGACAGACTGACAGACAGACAGACAGACAGACAGACAGACAGACAGACAGACAGACAGACAGACAGACAGACAGACAGACAGACAGACAGGTTTTCACAGTGAAAGATAGTATGTTAATGTTAACATTTGCCATGGACTAGAACTAGATGGGTTTTCTGAAGGACAAAGTACCCCCCCACACATAATACAAATACTTTATATTCACATGCATCCATCCATCCATCCACTTAGACTCATCATCCTGCAGGGGGCAGGTGTCTCCATGAATAGTAGGCTATCTGTGAACCCAAGTCAGTTCACTCCTGCAGGGTCACTGCAGACGTGCCTACCAATCTTCATGCTACAATTCCACTTCCTGAAGTTGTATCAATTGTAGTGGGAAAATAATTACATGCTACCTTATAATATATATATATGTATATATATATATATATATATATATATATATATATATGTGTGTGTACTGTATATAATATTTACCGTATACTAGATATAGTAGATTCATTTCATAAGCCAGTCTTTAAATGCTTGAGGCAGAGATCTTCTGGCAATGCAACACTATAAATATAGTATATTAATATAGCAATCATATACAAACACACATATGTGTGTGTATATAATGAGTGTATGATTACTATATTGATTGATTGATTGATTGATTGATTGAAAACATTATTAACAGTTTGCAAAAAGTACAGAGGTACAGACGATAATGCTAAAAGGATAACACAGAATGCCCTGAGGGCTTGTTTCCATTGTGGTCGTACTGTTCAATTCATCAAGACATAATAAAGAAATACAAGAAATCATCAATACTATGAGCAGTAAATTACTGTATTAAATTGTATTAAACTAAACTATATATCAGACTATAGTAATCATATGCACACACGCATATGTGTGTGTACATGATACACTATACTATATAAGTGTATACTGGAGAGAGTAATAGTAATCATAATACATATCTGCCTTGCTGAGTTCTTTTGGGTTTTAAACGGTCCTCGAAGGCACTGTATATAATGCTTTTACTAATAATAATGGGTGATGAAAACAATGACACAACAGGAATCATGAGTCTAGTTTGTTAAAATGGCAAAGCCAAAATAATCACAAGTTCAACGCTACTTGTGACTTTGCTTTGTCTGATCTGTGGTTTTACTATGTTCTCTGAGCTCACTGGTGATGTCAGAGATGGCGGATGTTCTAAAATAGTTTTGGTTTGATTAATACATAAATAAATAAATTAACATAAGAATTAAATCATTGCTTTTTATCGAACTTTACTTCCCACTAAAGACAATAAGCACAATAGGATTCATTTGATCATCTTAGAATAGATGATGCCATGATGTAGATAATCTTTATCAGTGTCTCAAAGAAGAAAAGTGTGTGCATACGCCTGTGCTTGCATGGAGGGTGCTGAATACTAATACTATTAGAATACTTGGCCTACTTTTCAAGCCTAAGCACATTGCAATTATATTTTGTATTCGACCAGTATCACCATTCATCACTAGGCCTAGCTACATAATACATCATACATTTCACAGATAATGATGTTATAAAGATAACCACCGCTTCATGTGCTAGGAAGGAAATGTCTGTGAAGTATATAGGCTATTATAAAAGCAATAGCTCACCATATTCATAGGCTACCATCCTTAAAGCAAAATGAGCTAATATAGGATCAGTTTAACCACTTTAGCTGTTTTAGAGGCTATTCAAAAATAGCAGATTCTTTAAAAAAAAGTATATATACTGAATTCTTTATATACTGAATCTTCTCGTTTGGGGGTCCATGACACAACATTTTTTCAGATGGGGGTCCACGGCCAAATAAATATCAATTTGGGGGTCCTTAACATTTTCCAGAACCCCTCGCTCAGTAGATCACGGAACCCCTGATCTACACCATGAATACTTAGGGGAGAGTGAGGTAATGTGAGACACAGGGTAAAGTGAGACACCCCCCTTATCACCTGACCACAACACCTGTGTGGTCATATGACCATTAGATTTTGAAGCCCCTCCCATTTCCCACTTACCATGGAGGAGAGGACCTCATTGTGCTGTATTAAGCATGTTTTTTCCACTAAAATATGTTTTTTGCATGTAAAAGTAATTTTTTGGGCTGTCAACATAATCAGCTGTTGTGTCAAAGAAAATTGATTCAGGTAGAAAAACTTATGTCATGCATGTTGATGAACTACAAACCTATACATCCATGTGATTAATGCTAATTGAAGATTAGCCAGAATTGCTAAAAGTGCTCCTTTTCACCAAAATGTGGCTGTGGGGTAAAGTGAGACAAATGGCTTGGGGTACAGTGGGAAACTGTCTCAAAGTTAAGTTTAGTACTTAAACATAGTTTAATCTAATATTGGTTTGATAATCCAATTGGTTTGATAATCTAATATTGGTTTGATTGGTTAAAACTGTTTTTTCTCGGTTGGGGTAAAGTGAGACACCTTCCAATTGTGTAGAGCAAAATGTGCTTAATGACCAATTGCCATGATTCTGTTACTAGTCTGACATTAGTTCTGGAATGTGTGGTTGTCAAGCTAGCTGTCGGTATTCTAACTGTTAGAACATGTGTTTTTATGGTAGTTTTAAACTGAAAAAAGTAAGTGGATCAGTTTACCCCATTGATTTTTCTGGTTTGTCTCGGTTTACCCCAGACCTGGGGTAAAGTGAGACACCAAAAAACTTTTTTTTAAACAATCATATTTTCACTGCCTTTTGTCTTGAATACATTCTGATAATTTCCATTGTTAGGAAACATCCCAAATGTATGGGAAATGTGTACATTTTACTGATATATCATTTTAGCTCACCTAGAGGGGAGAAAATGTAAAAATTGTCTCACATTACCCCACTCTCCCCTACTTTCTGAAGTTCAGACAGATTTTCACACATCTGCCACTGAAAGGGTGGTGGCATTTGTAAACATGATAGGCAAGGATGGTAGCCTATGAACATGGCATGGGCTGCTTTTATAATAGCCTTCTATAATTACAGACATTTGCTTCCTAGCACATAAAGCGGTGGTTGCCTTTATTTAACATCATTATCTGAACATGTGATCTATTAGGCTATCTATATAGGCCAAGTGGCCAACTGATGAATGGTGATACTGATCAAATGCTAAATATAATAGCCATGTACTTAGGCTTGAAAATAGGCCATGTATTTTAGTAGTAGGCATATTAGCAGTCTTTTCAGCACAACAGCACCCTCCATGCAGGCAGTACACAGACTTTGTTCTGTTTAATTATTATTTCATGTTTCCCACACACACACACACGCACACGCACACGCACGCGCACACGCGCGCACACGCACACGCGCGCACACACACACACACACACACACACACACACACACACACACACACACACACTCTGTAACAATCTCTTCCTTTATACAACAGCTGAAATAAATATCATATAAAATGTTATAATAATGAGTGACATATAAACAGACAACGGGGTAAAGCGCTGTCACGTGAATCCTACTTAGTAACAGCGTTAACAGTGATAAACTACAAAAAAAACTTGATTTTATAGGCTACTTGGTCGTCGTACGGCGGTGTCGCGCGCCAAAAAACACCGATCTACAAGCCCATAGCCAGTAGCGGGCACGACGCGTTATGGGCTTGTAGATCGGCTGTTATCCATCGTCGGGAGTTTGCTTCCGGAGCAGCGCTCTACTCGCTGCCTCCAGCGTTGCCATGTCCGCTTATTATAAGCGACTTTGGGCTTGATTTTCTGTAAAGTTGATTGATTGAATACTTGATTTAGAAATTTGCAGAAAAAAGCACATGAAAGTACAGTTCAAATACAAGGTCAACTAAATAGGATGTTTTTAAAAACCAAGAAAGCCACTGGCTTGTTACAATTGGGGTCCTTTTGTACTCAATTCATAGTGACATTAAATGACAGACAGATATACACTACCATGCAGAACATCATATAAACAGTTTAGAAATGAAAAATGAGAAAAACAAAACAAAAAAAATACAGTAAAAAGAAAAGGTTCGGGGGGGATACCTCTGGTGTTGTGATTGTGGACGTTTTTGAAGTAGTTTGACAGGTGGGTATCTTAACGTTGTGTTGTATCTTGTAGACCAGGCCCATTGCAAGTTGCTGTACTGTCCTCTACCCCGACCCTAGCAAAGTGAGCAGGGGTTAGATGAGTTGTAGGTGTAAGGCCAAGGACTAGCCTTACCAGCTTGTTTTGGGATGTCTGGAGCCTTTTAAGACTCTAGTGGTGTTGTGGTACCATCCATGAGGTGCATTCATAGTCGAAGTGACCTTGGATGAGGGCTCCTGTTAAAATCCTCAAAGTATTCCAACTGACTAGAGAGGAAATCCTATACAAAAAACGTGTACTTTGGTTGACTTTTTTGATGACTCTTGTTGCCATTTTTTCACCATAAAGGTTTGCCTCTAAAATGGAACCTAGGTAGGTAATTTCCTCCTTTCTTGTGATAACATTATCACCCACTTTGATCGTGAAGCTGTCGGCCTTGCCAAGGTTAAAACTAGACCCAAAGAGAATTCATTCAGTTTTTCCCAGGTGTAATGATAGTTTGTTATCAGCGAGCGAGCCAGATGCGGATCCTATCGAGTTCAGAGCTGAGAGCTTTTTCAACCCGCAGCCTGTCCCTGTCCGAGACCAGCAGAGCCGAGTCATCTGCGAACAGGAACAACAGGTTGTAGTTACAAGCTGATGACATGTCGTTTGCATATATCAGGAACAGTAAAGGTCCTAGTATGCTTCCTTGCGGAACGCCACAGCTCACTAGGAGGGGAGGGGGGTTCCGTTCACTTCCACCACCTGTTCCCTCCTCTCCAGATAGGATCGCATCCAGCTCACCGATGTATATCGAAACCAATTGCCTTTAGCTTACCAGTCAAAATAGGGTGATTAACAGTGTCAAAAGCCTTTTGGAGGTCCAGCATGACCATGCCGCAGTATTTGCCCTGGTCTACCTCTTGTTTGATGTGGTTGCATGTAAAGATTGATTGTTGCGGGTTGTGGTTTTTTGGGCTTGTTTCTAAAGTCTTGTTGCTTATTTGGGCTTGTTTCCTAATGTTGTTTAAACCAGTGGCTCTAAAAAAATATATGTCAAGGACCCCCAGATTAATATGTACTTGTCCACCGACCCCCACCCCCATCTAAAAGTATTTTCTGCCAGGGACCTCAATACAGGTTAACGTTGTTCAAAATATTCATCCCCCCCCCCCTTTCCCCCCAAGATTTTATTTGAAAATAGCCGATGTATAATGTTTAACGCGCTTGTTCTCCTAGACCTGGTTGCTTGTTTGTCTCACAGAATCTGGCAACACTGGCTGCCTCCCTTCAGGGAACATCAGCATCTGGAAGAGAAGAGAAGATAGAGGAGAAGAAACCAGCGGAGAGAAGAGAGAGACAAGGGGGGGAAGGAGGAACATAAAAAAATAAACTGAAGCGCTTCGAGGACGTGGTGAACACAGTGGAGGTGAGTGAGTGCTGTGTGTATTTATGCTTATTTCACGGACCGTATTAAAAAGGAAGCTGCGGCTGTCATTTTATTCCCAGGACTGAAAAAAAATAAGACGTGACTGAGTTAACTTTTCATATCGTTGAGGAGGGAGGGCGACGCAGTGCCCCCCTCCTCTCTCTCTCTCTCCCTCTCTCTCTCTCCCCCTCTCTCCCTGTGTGTCTCTCTCTGTCTGTCGCCGCTGTTGTAAAGGAGCAGAAGCGGCGCTGCTGCTGCGACACATGCCATGTTTTCCTTTACAGGAATGTAGCGGACCCGAGATTCGTTTGGTTTGGTTAATGTCCTGTGTGTTTGCTGGCCTCAGCCCTGTGTGTAGATGTCGTCGTGATTGCAGGAATACATCAGGTAACGTTGCAGACAGAACTAGCGCTGCTTGTGTAGCGACTAGCCAACGCCACCAGTGTTGCCAAGTCTGCTTATTATAAGCGACGTGATTGATTGATTGATTGATTGATTGAATACTTTATTAGTTTTGCAAAGACAAGCACGGGGAAGTACAGTTCAATACAATGTCTGTTAAGAGGATTTTAAACCCAAGAAAGCACTTTGGCTTGTTTCTATTGGGGTCCTTCTCCTTTGTACTCAATTCATCGAAACATATACTTTGGGCTTCTTTTTTTATAAAGTTGCTTGCTAGTAAATATTGGTGGTTGTGTTTTTTGGGGCTTGTATGGTTGCTTATTTGGGCTTGCTTCCAAATTTTGTAATTATTTAAAACAGTGGTTCTCAAATGTTTTCATGTCATCATGGACCACTCTAATGGATATGTAGCCTATTTGTGTTCAAAACGTTTCCTAATATTCCACATTTTATTTCAAGATGTTTTTGAAAATAGCAGATCTACAAGCTAACAACGCGTCGCAAGCTTGTATATATAGTATATAGGTTTAAAGTGCTCATGTGGCCTAGTAGCTTCTTTGGGCTTGTTTTCCTAGACCCGGTTGCTTATTTCTCTCACAAAATCTGGCAACATTGAACGCCACTGGCAGGCTGGCTGTCCAGTCCCGTGCTGCTGTTAAAAGGTTAATGCACGCTTCGATTTTTAAGTAAATGTCATAGCATAGGCCTATATGAGGTGATTGGTGGAAAACCTTGCGAGACGGACAGATACTTTGCTCTCTAAACGTATTCATTGATGAATTGTAAAGGCCTGCTAGTGGAATCCTAGCTGTGTTGTTTTCCTTTCTCAAGTATCTGGTTGATTTAGAATGGGCCCATCCTGTCATCCAGGGGTAGACATAATACTAAGATAGGATCTGGTTGACGACCGGTTAATATTACCTACATAACTCATTTATACACGTTTGTTTCAATTGATGAAACCCACCATGTTGTAGCTCCTAAGCATAGCTGCCCATAGAGGGGTGGGGTAATAGTAACAGTTACATGTAGACTATGTGAAAGAGAGCATCCAGTTCCAGGGAATCTAGGCTAGCCAACTTTGTCATTGCATCTTTCTGGTTCTCATTCACAGCTGCAACCTCAATCTAGCCCTGTGTTGTCCCACCTCTCAATGTGGAGCTGGAGTTGAATCAAGAATGCAGTTCATTGTGAAACAAACATGCATACAGCAGAGTATTACTGTACCTTGGGTTGTGCACATACTGTGTAGGCTAGCTGTGTAGACAATATCCTACAACTTGAACTGGTGCTTGGTGCTGGCTGGACCCTGTTACTTAATTGTTTCCAGCCAACCAAGGTCATGTTCTGCAAAGCCTGTGAGTCTGAGATAATAGGCTTGGTTGTTTTATACAAACATGGAGCCACTTAATTGCCTGTTTATGTTTCTTGATTTAAGGAATGGAGAAAATAGAGAAAACCAACGTGAAGAACCTTCCTGTGTTGTGGACTGGTGGGGAATTTAGATCATTATCAGTTAGGCATTCACAATTACTTGCATTGCATCTGTGTGAGGGAGGGATGAGAGGGGTGTCTAGTGCCTTCCTTACTTTGATTTTAGAGTTTAACAGCTTATGACGGAGCATATCCAATTTGTCTGCCTCTCTTTTGGGAGAGGCAATTCTGCTCTGAAGTTGTTGACAATAACACCATTACCAAGGACATAATTGCTGTTTCTGGTGTGTGTGTACCAATAACATTTCCCTATCTCTCTCTCTCTCTCTTTCTCATCTCTCTCTCTCTCTCTCTCTCTCTCTCTCTCTCTCTCTCTCTCTCTCTCTCACACTCTCTTGTGTGTACTCCCTTAGCAACACACTTAAGCTCTCCAGTGTACTCTTTCCATCGCATGTGACATGTATGTTATTTACAGAATGTGTTTGTGAAGTAATCATGACACACAGCACAACAGTACGACATGAATGAAAGCCTTGTTAATGTCTCAATGTGTGGTCTCGCTTCGTTGGCCGCTATCTCTTTGAAACACATTCCTGTGTTTTAAAAGACCCAGCATCCACGACTTACAACTCCAAACAGTGGTTGCGGTGGCTACTCTCCATAAGCTTTATGCTGTGGCATTGGTTTCAGGACTTCATTAGTGCCACCCCCACAAGACGGAATGTGTCACTGGGACAGCGTGGTTGAAATGGTGCACTGTCATTCTCTCTGTTGTTCCTTTGCTCTTTCCCTTCCCCTCACACCTGCCTCTCCTTCTATTCCTTTCCCCTGTTTTCTGGGTGTCTCTCTTCTTGGCCCCACAGTGTGTGTTTAGGGGTGCAACAGCTAATCAAAGTAATAGATTTAATCAAGTTGGGGGAAAAAAATGTCGCATAGGCAAACACTTTCAAAATTGGAGATCGGCAATTTTTGCTATTTGTGTGTGACACACACACAAAGTAGTATAAAATGGGGCTTAAGTGGTTAATCGTATCAATCGATTTATTATATTTATATATAATTATTAATACATTATTATTTATTATATAATTATGAAAAATATAAAAAAACACGTTAATATAAAAACAATTCCATGAGAAATTTAAGAATGTGCTTGTGTGATTATTTGATTAATTAAAAACATCATCGATAGAAAATAATTGATAGTTGCAGCCCTATAGGGGTGTGTGCTTGTGTGCATGTGCTCATGAGTGTGTGCATGCCGTGATGCATGCGTGACTTTGTGTACGTGAATGAATGTGTGCGCCTGCTGAGTATGAGCATGATGTCATTGCTAATTGCAGTGGGCTCTTTGGTTGTTAAGTTGGTTTATATTCTGACCCCGTTGCCTCTCCTCTCATCCCTCCTACCCTCCATCTCTCTCTCCATTTACTGTATTTCCCCCTCCACCAATCCCCCACCTCTCTCTCTCTCTCTCTCAGTCTAGCGTTTCTATTCAACATCAGGAGTTGCTGACTGTGGAAAAAGTGACTCGGACATTTATGGGCCAAGTTTTTTGGCCAAGTACTGCAGACTGTTCTTGTGTGTGTGTTTATTGTGTGTGTGTTTGTTTTGCTTTGGTGTTATAAAAGCTCTTTGATTTTGCAGAGCTGCAAACTCGCAACATTGCCCCTTCCAGGTTTAGGGAGCTGCTTTGAACAGTCTCTTAGAATTGATATGCATCCTGAATACACACAAAGACCCAGACACACTTGTCATGGACACATGACACATTGAGTGCAAGCAGACACTTGTCACAAGCAGTGCAGTGATGTACTCTATATGACTGTCACTGTGTGAATCTACAAGCATGTCAGATAGATAGATACCCCAAAATAACACTACATAACATACCAAAGTTAGTTATCTGTACTGTAGTCAATATCTCCCAAAAGGATGTTACATGCCCCTGTTGTCCAGACTGTGTGTGTGTGTGTGTGTGTGTGTGTGTGTGTGTGTGTGTGTGTGTGTGTGTGTGTGTGTGTGTGTGTGTGTGTGTGTGTGTGTGTGTGTGTGTGTGTGTGTGTGTGTGTGTGTGTGTGTGTGTGTGTGTGTGTGGAGAGCGGGGTGGGGGGTGGAAAGTTGCCAAACCATCACCTTAAGTTCCCTGTATGCAGCATATGCAGGTCTGTTTGTGTATATAGAGTTTGTGCACAACAGCTGAGGAGGACAAAAAACAGTAATGCATTTGTGTGTGTGTGAACAATCAGATAAGTGTGGGAGATCTCCGTTATCATCACGCTGCTTCCCCAGTGAAACAATACCACTGGCCCACCCTTGAGCAAACAAGTTGCCTGTCTGTGTGCCCGCACATGCATACTTATGTTTACAGTAAAATGTTGAGTAATGAGTAATAGGGCTGCTCCGATTTATCGGCCAGTGGCCACTGATATAAATCAGTCGATTTTCTCTTCAAATTACTCGATCAGCCAAATGACCCAATCACAAAATCTTTTATGATTTCTTGTTTTATTTGAAAGAAAGGTTACCGAGTTTAAAATGTATCACTATACACTGTAGTGTATACTGAAGCAATTATTATTAACTGATATATATTATAATCATTAATATTAGGAGGCCCTATTCAAATGTTCAATGAGTGTAATAATGGGCAACCTTAAGCCTGATTCATACCTTGTTGTGCGACGAATATAGCCAATCTACAAGCTCACAACACGTTGCGGATACGACGTGTTGTCAGCTTGTAGGTCAGCTATTTTCGGCGAGCGACACGCGTCTTGGATCAAATCTCAAGTGTCAAAGACAGTGTCCTCATGTTGGTACAATGATATGGGTAAGACCATTTTACGAAGAGATAGCCAGTCCAGATACTTTGGGAGCAAAGAGTAAACATTCTCATATTCCTTTTATCTGCATTGGCCACAACAATCATGATCAGAGCCAGACCACCCCTTAGTACTGAGTAAAACGTCAGTATTTTACTGTAGACTCCACATTCAATGGATGAATGCCGCATTAGTGCTAGATATATTATTTTGATTAATCAGGTCATATTGGCAAACATTATGACAAGATAATGACGATGCTCAGTGTGTGTGGGAGGCCATGGAGTGCTCATGTGTGACCTTTTGTCAATCTTGTTCTCTTTCTCCTCACTTTCTCTCTCGGGCCCCCGTCAATGCCCCTCAATAGGGTTATTGTCCCGTCATCAGGCTATGGTGTGCGTGTGTGTTGTGTGTGTGTGTGTGTGCGTGCTGTATTGTTGTTGCAGTGAGCAGACAGCCGTGAGGTGTGTTTGGACAGTGAAGGAGCACTGAGGCCCCGTTCATCCTGTGTAGGGTGTGAGACTGAATGATAGGGCCTCTCTCTTTCTGTCACTCTCTTTCTCTATCACTCTCTCTCTTTCTCTCCCTGTCTCTCTCTCTCCCTCCATTTCTGTCTGTCTGTCCCACTGAGTTGTTACTCTCGTCCTCCTCTTTGTTAATTTTCCTTGGCCTTTTTATGTGTGTGTTGTGTAGGTTATGTATTCTGTCACATCCTGGCAGGTCTCATTGAGATTCTGTCTCCTTGCTGTCAGTGGTCTTGTGATTGGGTCATCAGTATGCATGATATTCCTCATATACAAATTACCTGTGGAAAGGAGTAGGGTGTGGAGCAGTCTCTCTCACTTTAAAATAACACAAGACAGCACGCGTGCATGCACGCACACGCACACGCACGTGCATGCATGCATACACACGCACGCACGCACGCACGCACGCACGCACGCACGCACGCACGCACGCACGCACGCACACACATGCGCACTCACAAGCGCACACACACACACACACACACACACACACACACACACACACACACACACACACACACACACACACACACACACACACACACACACACACACACACACACAAACACACACATTTTTCCTTTTGTTTATAATATAAACAATATATTATATTTCTGCTGCTGATGCTGTCGTTTCCACATCGCTGCACACTCATACATGCACCCTATCTTGCTCTGTTCAGCTGCATAAGGGAATTATGCCTCACATTTTGATCACACACACACACACACACACACACACACACACACACACACACACACACACACACACACACACACACACACACACACACACACACACACACACACACACACACACACACAGAGTGAGAGATGAAATGTGATGAAAGACCTTGTAAAGACCATGGCTACAGACAGGTGCCACTCTAATTGGCCCAGTGAGCCCAGTGAGTTCAAGGATTTAGCCATACAATGTAAAAATGAGGACTGACTCTCAGACACTGCCTCCTTGACTCCTCACGTATCTTTCTGCCTGCCGTCATTTTGTGGAAACACCATATTGTCATTTGTTGTTCACTGAACACTGGGGTTTCAGAGATAGTGCCTTCTTCAAGTGCGGGGACCTGACACAGACTAGTAGAGCATAATCACCAGTTCTGGAAATAGTCTTCTGTATTGGCTAATATGACTTCAATGATTTGGTTGTTGATGAGAGCTACATGTACTCTATTGCGTCTCAGATTTGCTATTGATTATCACTGCTGACATACAAGAAATAACAGAAATGACACATTGTGTAATTATGACATCAAATGTGCTGTTAAACCCATTGTAGTTTAAAGATAGAAAACTTTCCAACTGATTATTACTAGCTGCTAATGGTAGATTTATACTGCACACATGTGTTGGGAACTTGGGACCGAATAGGATGAGAACATTCATGCCTTTCAGCGCTGGGAGCACGCAAGCACGCACACAAAGGCAAAAACGTTATCTGGTCCGCACAAAGTCACAGTCGAATTATCTGCTTGCTGGCACGCCTGTCACGACTATGTCTTCGCCTGGATCACTGCTGCCATCACTGGAAAGTTTGGGCGTGACACTCCTTGTAAATGTGCTTCAGTTACCTCACAATGCTAAGAAGATGCTAATAACTTTCACTCTATCTACTGTATGAGTATATAATGTTTTCTCTTCTATTTTTGTTAATGTATATGATTGCCTTGGACCTAGACTAGCTGTCATTTAGGCATCAGCTAATAGGGATCCGTCTTAACCCATTAAGACCGGGAAAGCCTATACGATATGTTGTTATACCTTTATAACCGGGAAAACATCCGTGTCATTTTAGATGTTGCTATGTATATGGCAACAGGATTCCTTTTCAGAAAACTTAGGTTAGGATTTAGAAGGCGTTTTTTAAAATTGTCCTCAGGTCTAAATGGATTCATAATTATGGTTGTCAATTTGGTTTCTTTTGCAATGAGGCTCATTTGCAAAGGAGAATTACATGGTTTATTTTTTTCTTATGTGTACAGGTTTAGCTGCCACACAAGCCACGCAAACCTTTTGTGAATTTCCCCCTGAATATTTACCAGGTGGCCGTTGCGCAACATGGGAATGCAGGAGTTCACTTGGACTGGAAAGAAATTCCTGTCTGATGAATGGTCCGAATGACAGGTGATTGGATCGCTGAATCAGACTTACAGTCATTGTGTTGGTTTGGGTTTCCTTCCTATGAGTTTTGCCTTGATGATGTCACATCCTGTGGGGGAGAGCCAGAGGATTAATTTAGCAGCTGTTGGTCGGGTATGATGTGGTATCACTCCGGCCTTTTTATGGCATCCTAATCCTTAAATATTCAACTATGTTTTCTTAGCTTCAATCTGCAATCTCTGATCAAAATTCTTATTGAAGAAATGAGCCCAACAAGCCACAAAGCTGGAATTTACCCCTTTGGCTTTGCACTGACCTGGCAAAACAAGTGGTGTTGCCGTTTTAGCTGTGTGTGTGTGTTTGCTTCACGAATGGGCAGCCAGGGCCAGCTAGCTATATGTGTCCTGTCCAAAATGAATGTCCTGTCTGAGAAAAATGCCCCGCTAACAACACAAACTTCCTCTTCTCCAGAGGGAAAGAGGAGGGAAAAAGAAGGGTAAGGATTTGACAAGAGGGGAGGGTTTTAAGTGTTGAAGAGAAATAGATAGTTTGTGTGGTTTCTGTGGTCCCTTTGGCAAAGATGGGACATTCCTTTTCTGAAAAGTCACTTCGTCTCCTTTCTTTCGTCATATCTGATATCTCTGTCCATGAGCCTTCCTTCAGTGCAGATCATATTAGACATCAGCACAGTCCCATCCCCTGACATCTGTAAGGGACAGCTTGCCATAGGCTCTGTAATTAAATGTCATCAAATGTTTAGCACACAGAGGAGGTTTGCACAGTTTTGGCAAAAACAAACAAACAAAGAAAACAAAGAAGAAAGAAGAAAAAAATCACAAGACAGAAAGCTTGACATCACCAGAAGGAGGTCAGGTGGTAATTGTCTGGTTGGGAGAAGTGATTCAGAAAACCTTTAGAACAAAACAATAATTGTGCATAAATCAAATGATTTGAGTAAAGCCCATATTGTTCACGTCTAGACTTCCTTGTACTCTCGGATGTCCTGCTATATATCTCAGATAAATATAGGATATCCAGTCTCTCTGCTGCTGGCCTCTCATTAGATGATCTGACACTCTTTGTGTGTGTGTGTGTGTGTGTGTGTGTGAGAGAGAAAGAGAGAGACAGAGAGGGAGAGAAGATATTTAGTGCATGTGTGTATCAAAGCCCATGGTGGCTGAGGATTGTGTCTCTGTTGTTGCCATCGGTGACGCATCCAGGAAAGAGCTGTGGTCTCATTACAGAGCCATTGCTGGCTGCTCTCCTGCGGTCTGAGGCCGTGTGTGTGTTCTACAGCCTGCAGGTTAAACAGTTGAATCAAGAGTTTCCTCCCCCAACTCTGTTTTGTTTAGGGGGTGTGTGTGTGTGTGTAGTGTGTACATGGTGTACTCTTTCCTTTGCTGGCTGCGCCTCCCCTCACCCACAGGAAAGAGAGACGGAGAGTGAAGCAGAAGGGAGAGGGTATTTGGGACAGGGGGAGGGGTCTCACCGCCATACTCGCTCCCAAGTTTCCCAAATCCAGGAAATCTCTTCTTGGCTCCTGTGTTTCTTTTCCACTTATTTGGGTTTCTCTCTTTCACTCTCTTTATTTCTGTCTTTCTTTTCTGTTATTTTGTGTTGGTCCTGTCGGTTTAGGGACACAATCATGACCAAATGAATGTGAGCTCCTGGCGTGTGTCAAGTGTCAACAACACATTACGGGACGTCTCACATCAAAACAGAAAACTGCACTGCACCCATCACTCCATATAGACTGCATGCTACCACTCTGTGCACTGTCAGTGTCCTGCAGCAACCATTGGAACAATACCACAAAGTAGCTAGCTACAGTACAGTATACTGAATAGGATAAAAGGCATGAGGTATCTTTTAAGCATAATAGAGCATGGACACTCCTGAAGCTAAAGTGCCATCATGTGCCAACTGCTGATGTGGCTGCACAGACAGATACAGGAATGCAGGACCTTTCATTAGTCAGAAGTCTGAAGGAGTCCAGACTCAGAGTTTGTACGAGGACATGGACAGCACAGATTAGCCACATGAACCCTAGTATCCCTATTCTGGGCCCGTCATAATAGGTTTGATTGATTTATTGACTACTAATGACTATGCACAGAACAAAGCAATGTACACTGGAAAACGTCAAAAGGATAGACACAAGAAAGCTAAAAGCCTATTTCCATCGTGGTCCCGTTGAGCTTGGTGTGTGCGTGCGTGCGTGCGTGTGTGTGTAATGTAACTTCAGGTCGAGCTGGTAATTAGCCATCTCTTTAGGGAGGACCTAAAGCTAGCCATAGAGCTAGTGGTCTTAATGCTTGTGGGTAGATCGTTCCATGCATCTGTTGCAGTGTACAGGAATGAACTTTGGCCCATACAGCTGCTGAATAGGTGAGGCACAAAGTTGGTGGAGCTTCCTCTGGTTGAGTACCTATGTACTGCGCTGACCTTGGGAAAGTATTCATGTAGGTATTTAGGTGCGTGCAGCATTATTTATGATCCTGTGAACCATACACATTTTTATTTGAGTGAACAATCAGTGAAAATAGGCAAACATTCGGCGAAAATAGCTGACAATACATTGTGTTGTGCTGTGATCCTGTACATTTCCTATTTTGCTCAAAGAGATTTGGTGTAGAGGGAAGAAAAGGAGGCGACCAAGTACAAACCCCTGAGGGACCTCAATTAACAGTGGTTAAAGAAAAAGCTCCTAGGACCGCGTTGTTAGCTGCAAGGTCTCTTATACCTCCCATCCCAACAGGGTTTTTTAACAATGAATGACAAATCGGTGCATGCCACACCACCGCTATCCCCTTTCCTCTTCCATAGAGCATAAGCCCATGTTTAATGCTAGTGCATAATCATTCCAGTGCTCAAATCTATTCTCTCTTTTTCAGGTGAACCTCCGCTGACCCGTCCTCTTCTCCGTTAGACGACTGTCTGTGTGTCCTGATCCCAAGAGAAGAGAGACTTTCATTCAGGTATTTATACCATTACCTGCCCCTCTGTCTCCTCCATGCCTTACTCCTTGTTTCGTATCTTTCTTTTGAGAGCATAGCTAGTTTGGGCCAAATGCCAACAAATGAAAAATGTACACATGCATGCAGCAGTAGTCAGCATTTAGGCCCTAGCTCTGTCCGTAAGGTATATACTGCATGCATGTACAGACTTGTATGTGTGTGTATGTTTGTTTGCTTGCCCTTTTGTCAAGTAATTAAGAGACTAAAGCCCCCCTGGCCCCAGCCTCTGTGACCCACCCACCCAAATAGAGACATACCAGAAATTCTTTGGCACACCCTGAAAATTCCTCTATTCTCTCCTTTAGTTTGTGGTCATTTCTTCATGTCTTGCTCTCCCGCCTACGAAAACCACGGCAGAAGGAAATTATACCTTTTCCATAGTACACTGGGACAAATGCACACAGAGGCAGACTTCATGTGTACTTTAAGCTGTGAAGGAGCATGTTGAATTCTAGTCGAGCGGTATCTATTCCTGTATGACCTTCACACTCACCAGTCACTATACATTACTGCTACAAGGACAACGTCTGGTCATGGGATCACATTGACCTCACATGGACCACTGGCAACCATGGCGGTGTGTCTGTCTGTCTGTACTTGTACTAGTACTATATATGAGGGCCAAATGTCCCCACAAATATAGTAGAATTTGAGAAATAAACATTTGGTCAATTTTCCCGGTCCTGCCAATACAAGAGAAATGGTTGTTTGATGGTTCAAAAAGATTAGGCACTCAGCACACAACATTCGGGTTCAGGTTTTTGGATTAAGCATTTAGAGTTTAGGTTTAGGAGTTGGGGTTGTAGTTCTTCCTGATTTATAATTAGTTGCACACCGGAGTTAGATGCCAAAAATAGGCTTTAGGGTTAAAAATACCCAAAAGGTACACACCTTGTGTTTGTGTGTGCATTCGTGCGTGCATAGTTGCATGCATAGTTGCATCCCAGTATGTACAGTATTAGTGGTGTTTGTGTATATGAACCCATGTTTAGGCTACAGCCTCAGTCAAAGAGTGTTACATTGTCTCTGTTATTTCCTTCCATTGACAGTATAAGGATACAATCACACAGGCATAGAGGACCCCCCCCCTCTCTCTCACACACACACACACACACACACACACACACACACACACACACACACACACACACAGACGCACACGCACACGCACACGCACACGCACACGCACACGCACACACAGGGCTGGGCCACTTCAAAGTTGTACCACTTCCGTTGTTATGCCGGAACCAAAATCTGAGGATGACATATTGTTCTCTAGCTTGCCCCTTCCTCTTATTACCGGTTGAAAACACACACACACACACACACACACACACACACACACACACACACACACACACACACACACACACACACACACACACACACACACACACACAGTTTAACAATTTATTTGTGTCAACACACAGGGAAAGCATACAGGGACACAAATATTTTAGGTGCAGTAAAGGTTACATTCACAAACACATGGATATGTCCTAATGATACAACACGCATGTCACTCAGCACTCCAAGTAGCGGCGGCTCCACCACATATGGCAGCAGAGACAGCACAATACTTTGCCAGCCTTTCTGCCTCGTCTTTGGGCATCACCAGTTGTCAAAACCCTCCAACAACCAGTCCGTTGGTTTGTCCTTGGCTGGATCACCAGAGGAAACAAAGTTCTTAGTCTCGCACCGCTGCTTGGTGTTAAAGCGCTCTCTGTAGTTGCTCTCATGGGCTTGGAAGTCCACCCATTGCTATTCCGACAGCAGACGGACATACCGCTGGAAGGCCGCCGGGTCTATTGCCTCTCTTCCCGGTAGCTGTTCACGGGAGGGGCCGTCAGGATGCGTCGGCTGTTGGTAGAGTCCGCCGGTGAGAAGTGCCTTCTTGTATGCAAGCTACATTGTCCACAGAAATTGCAAATGCAGGGCGCCCGCTGGCCTAGCGGTCCAGGCGCATGCCACATATAGCGTGACAGCGTGTCGCGAGTTCGACTCCCGTTCCTGATGACCTTTGCTGCGTGTCTCTCCCAAGCCCACAGAACCCAGAATGGTGCATTGAAGCGCAATGGACATGCTGGCCATTCATAGGTACTGCAGCTTAAAATGGCTGGGGCCACTGTACATGAACGAGTTTCGACCAATGGGCTCGACTCACAAGCTTGCGCACAAGCTTGTGCACGGGGCTGCTCACCTCTGTGACGCAAAACGCGTCACAGAAGTCACGTGCAGAAAATAGGCCTCGCCCATCACATTTCCAACCCGGAAGAAGGGGTGATTTCGGCCCATGCGCTGTGTGAGCAACTGAATGCAAGTGGATGGGAGGGGATATCCGGTGCCCTCTCTATTATTTTTACCTCTATGGTCTCGCCATCTCTCTCCCTGTTTCTTCTCTATCTCCTGTCTTATCAATAAAAGCAGAAAAGGCCCCAAAACAATCTTTCAAAAAATACAAGAAATTCTAAATGCATCTACTACATTGACAATGGTAGTTACAACGGGGCAGTTTAAATGTCATGCCCAGGACACACACACACACACACACACACGCACACACACACACACACACACACACACACACACACACACACACACACACACACACACACACACACACACACACACACACACACACACACACACACACACACACACACACACACACACTTTTATGGAATCACTTACATGGATATCATGGATGTACCTTCAGCAGGGAACTGGGAATCCATCGTTGACTTTGCATATTAGACTATTAGTTATACAGTTAGAAATATACACTATGTGAATTCAAGATGAATTAATTCTTGTTAATGATTACAAATATCTATGGTTAGAATAGTTTCCTAGCGGAGCCTGGAAGCTGATGGCAGCAGCTAGCTAACAGCTTTAGAGGCCTGGGCTTCAAGATGCAGCCAATGAAAATAAAGCATGGAAAGATCTGGAGAGATTGTCCGCGATTATGCAGCTGGCTTTCACTCTCACGTCCGAATCCAAAAGTTACACAAACAACCGCTTGCCTTTGCTGCTCTGCGTTCCTCGCCTCTTTCACATGAATCCGTCCACATTGTTTTCCACCGACCAGCTTCAAGCTGTGATGGTTTTGCTTCTCTTTTCACTTTTTTGTGGTTGTCTTTTTGTTTGGGGTAGGGGGGGGGGGGGGGGTGTAACAGATGGGGTTTCTTCTCAGAAGAGAAGAAGGGAAGAGTAGTTGTAAATCAGGGTGTAGTGGTGAGAAACCGGTCTTTTTTTATTGGCATATCCAGACCCCCTCTCCTGTTTTAATGAGCTCAGACAGCAACACTCTAACACAGTGGCGCTCAAAGTGGGGTCCAGGGACCCCCAGCAGGGGATCCGCAGCAAATAATGTATAAATATAGCATCAAAATCAATTTTATCACTTAAACCCGTGTACATCGGCTTTTTGAAAATAGCCAGTCTACAAGCTCGCAATTGCGTCGTGATGCCATGTAGATCTGCTATTTTCACATATCAGGAAAAGGAAAAAGCGTGGAGAAATTACAATGGATTGGGACTAGAAAAGATTAGAATGGCAAAGGAGAAGTTTGAAAAGAAGGTTGGAACTTGGAAGAAGAGGACTTTCTAATTGTAGAGTATGTCCTTGGCTGCTCTCCACTTGGCTTATGAAGTCAATGCATTCTCTGCGTCTGTCTGTTAGTATGTCAGTCTTTCCTTCTGTCTTTCCATAGTTTCTGGTAAGCACACACACGCGCACACGCGCATGCATGCACGCACGCACGCACGCACACACACACACAGAGGGGGACAGAGAGAGAGCAAGTGAGAGAGATGGTGGAATGGTAGATTTGCAGCTGCTCCCTTCATTCTATCTGGAGCCAGTCTCCCACCATGCCTGTCTCTCACACACACACACACGCACACGCACGTGCACGCACACACAGCACAGACAGCATGGGTCGACCAAAGGGTTAGAAGTTAAAGGTCTCATTGCGCCACATCCTAGCTCTTATTACCTACCCCCTGGTTTGTGTGTCTATGTGAGTGTTAGTGAGTGAGTCTTTTTGCATGTTTGTCTTCCACGACTTCCAGCCTCAGCTCATACATTCCTTAACTGTTTACAACTGAGTCCCCATATGCAAAGTTTCTCCTTGTGTTTTCTGTGTGTGTGTGTGTGTGTGTGTGTGTGTGTGTGTGTGTGTGTGTGTGTGTGTGTGTGTGTGTGTGTGTGTGTGTGTGTGTGTGTGTGTGTGTGTGTGTGTGTGTGTGTGTGTGTGTGAGTGTTTATGTCTCTTTCTTTAGTAGTGCCAGTGGTTCTTACCCACAGTGGGGCCTTATAATTAAGGCTACACCACTGTGTCCACAGCAGAGGGCCGATGGGGGCCCTTTATGCCTTCCTTGGGGCCCATCCCAGAGCGTCCCGAGTGCAGCGACACAGCTAGCTCAGTCTCCCCATCCAATGGAATCCATATCCCATTTCTAGCTAGTTCTACATACTCAGTACATTTAACTCTGAGAGTGTACAAAGGGGTGTAAAGGGTCCATTTGGTTACATTTGTACAGTCTCAGAATTACAAATGGATAAATCAACACTGAGGATTTTGCTGTGTACTGTTCTGAAATGTTGGCGGGGACACCAATTTAGTTCTCTATTCACCCATCAGAAGGCTTGAGGAATGATATTAAAATCAAATGTCAAATGTGTTCTACGGCTATGTTATAATTTGATTCATATAATTGCACCAGCGCTTGTAGCTCTGAGCTGTTCTTAAGTTATCAGTATATCAGATAGACTGTTATGCAGCTGCAGTTTGTTGTTGAGGCCCTTCAAGGCAGTCCAAGTATTGTATAGATTGTTGTATTGTATTTACAGACTTCACTGATTATGAATGGTTGTTTGTTATTTGAGTCGAAGTTGGGGAAGTGAAACAATTTTAAGGCACACACACACACACACACACACACACACACACACACACACACACACACACACACACACACACACACACACACACACACACACACACACACACACACACACACACACACAGGTATGTAGGCCTGTTGCAGCAGGAGTCAAGCAGCTAAGAATGCCTTGAATGCAACACATTTTTATGGTGTTATTTTATGATGCCCTTTTATGCATCATCTTTCTTACTGCTCTGTCCTTGGCTGACTTTTACATCAGAGTTGCGTGCATGTGTGTGTGCGTGCGCACGTGTCTGTCTGCATGTGAGGATGATATGTGCGTGTGCTTTCTCCATCAATCAATGTGTTAGCTCATACATACTCCCTCCATCTCACAGTCCAATCTGTATCTTGGTGGAACACCAGTGACGCTAGAGACGGGAGCTGACATCTGCATTCAGCCTCTGAGGCTCTTGACCTAAGCATGATGTTTATATGCACTCTTTTAAACCCTTAAGCCCTAATATACTTAATCGCACAAGAAATTGTGGAAAATAGCCACTCTACAAACGCACAACGCGTCGCATTGAGGCGTTGTGAGCATATTTTTCACCTATGATGATGATGATGCCCAAAATAAGGACGTCAGGTTGAAAGTGGTTAAGTAGAGCAGCACAGTCCTTAACATGATGCTGAGTTCATTATGACAGCGTGGCTCTGCAAAAGGCTAGCCGTCTATTATAGCTTGTTTCCACTTCCAAAAGAGGAGAGGATGTGTGTGTCACACATACACACATGGACAGACACACAATGTGTCTGTCTTTGTGTTTGTCTGGAGCAAATCTCGCAAACCGCTTGACCGATCGTTTGGCGCTAAAGGTTGTATGCATGGCTGCCAGTAGACCACAGAAGTACCTCCACAAGTTTTTAAGTTAATTTTTTTTTTTTATAATGTAGTTAGCCAAGTCAATAGGGCTGTGATCTTGCTGAAACCAAATTTGGAGCCCTATTTTCGGCCCAACATCCTATAGCCACTATTTGGGGATTCAGCATTGCACAAGGGGTGTTCCCGTGCAAAAGTTGCTATTTTCGGACACCAGCCTTATCTCTAAAACACCTGCACTACCTGTTACATTATGCATAGGTGTGGTTTGGGCCGTCTCACTTCTGCTGATTAGCATAGCGGGTGGTTTTAGAATCCACTATGCTCTTTCCCAAACGTGTGTGGGCAAGATAGCAATTTTTGGGATAACTGAGTCGGCATAATGAATAGCGGGTATAGCGGCTGCAACATACCGTTTAGGGACAGTGCCAGCTCCCTTGTGCGTAATTCACGGGCAGCGGGTAATGCCAGCGGGTAAGGCACCGGCAAGAATAGGGCCCTTGGAGTCATATATCATCGATACATCATAGACGAAATGTATCCTGTAAACGTTTATCCTACTGAACAAAGTCTTGGTATCTTGCTTTATTTTCATTATTTTCTATGTTCCTTACACATTGTGTCATGATTTTTTGATACTGTGATAGTGAATATAGGAAGAGTTGAAATATAAAACTTTTGAACATTTGAATGTCTGACAATCCACAATCCACAAAAAATGTATCCAATATATATTTTAAAAGTTTTTAACTGGTTTGTATTGTGTAGTGAGTGTTCATTGTACTTGCAAACACCTAGTCAATGGTATCCCATCTAGGTCACTTTAGGGGGGATGAGTCGCACCTTCTGTGATTATCTGGGGGTGGCATACAGTGGGGGTTACAGACAATGGGGTACATCATTATAAGGACGTTCATAAGGAAACGTTGTCAGTCGATGTGCGTATAGCTAAGTTTCCTTTGAAGATGTGACTAGCTGGCCACATGAAGTCTGAGATCCACATTGGAACCACACCGTTTCTATGTGGATCCCAAGATCCACATATAATATATCCTAATTTATCTGCTCAGCTAGGCTGTCATTGAGATTGCAGGTTTGTTTCTTGTGGAGTTCATTCATGTATTGTCCTTCACTTGTATAACGCAGTTTGTTATTGCTGCCTGCTGCAGCCTTCCACATTGCTTTTCCTTCAGCTTTGTGATGCATGATGGTTATGGTAGCTTATTAGTCTGAATTTATGTCAGTCCAGCTCATAACCCCACAGGGATTCATTTGAATGGAGGACTTTTCTAATTGATGAGGAATGTGCTCAATTTCTTTGTTTTTTTCTGAAATTATCCCATGGCCGACATGCTGTAATGTGTTTATAGATTTGCAAACTCTTCATTGTGCCAAATGCAGATTTAGTGGCACATTTTGTAGTGGAATCTAACCATGCTAATCACATTGTCTCTAACAGACTTAAAAAGATCCCTGGCTAATATTTCCTATAGACTGTATGGGGAATACATGTGCAAAACTACTCAATACTTCCTAAGGTTAATATGAGCATCAAAACAATCTGTTTTTATTAGCACATGCATTCCATACATTCCATAGGGCTGGACCACACATGGACAAATCAACCTGCGACGGGCGTTGTCCCCCTTGAGTAAAATATGAACTATTTCTAAAATATCCAAGGCGTATTTATTTTTTTATTTGAGTTATAGAGGGCAATTATAATGTATTAAGGCTTACTAGCTAGGGATCGTTTTAAAGCTTGTGTATTGCCTGTATACAGTATGCAGCAGTGTGTGTGTGTGTGTGTGTGTGTGTGTGTGTGTGTGTGTGTGTGTGTGTGTGTGTGTGTGTGTGTGTGTGTGTGTGTGTGTGCATATTTGTGTGTTTTGTGTAGGGGGAATTTACAAGTCTCCTATGACATGAAGTTTATGATGGCCTCAGTCAATTGGCTGACTGCGCCAAAGGAAGAAATATGAGCTTTCTACAAAATGAGCCTTATGTTCCACACACACACACACACACACACACACACACACACACACACACACACACACACACACACACACACACACACACACACACACACACACACACACACACACACACACACACACACACCTTGTGTATTAATGTTTGATCAGAGGTTGTGAATAATTGATATCTTTATTTGTCCCTCTGGTGTCCTGCAGACCCCTCTCCCTCTCACTCTCTTTCTCTCTCTCTCTCTCTGTCTCTCTTTCTCATTTGTGCTTAGCCTCGCTCTCCCTGTCCAACATTAATCCTGTTTTATTTGTATGTGTCTCAGGAAGTTGGTTGCCCTGAGGCTCTGTGATTGGTTGAAGAGAGAGGCCGTGCCTATCAGCATGGACACTGTCCACCGTGGAGTTTCCATCAACCCCCTGTTCCTCTGGTATGCTAGCTAGCACACTGTTAGCTCTCTGACCACGTCAAACAGCTAATTGTAAACACTGATCAAGATGATAAAGTGTCTATATATTTTTTATGATTATGTACTGTACATAGTATGATCCATTGTAGAGAATAGACATCAAATGTTAAAACCAGACACCAGTTTACTATTACCTTTGATATTGCATATCTCTCTTTCTCTCTCTATAAATATCTATAGCTTATGGTTGGGTTACACTTAGAATGAATGCTGTTTAAACATTAGACATATGAGGTATAGGGCTGTGTGTCTCAGCAACGCATTCTCACTCCCAAGACGGCAAACGGGTGACTTCTTGGGACGCACATCCCAAGAAGTCACCCGTTTGACTGGAAGGGGGGACATATTGACTGGGGGGGACATGAGTGACGATTCTGTCCCTATCTAACCTGACCCTGCCAGATGGGGGCGGTACAATGTGTGGAGCAAGCGTCTTGGATCTGGCCGCGTCAGGTTAGTCCCTATCTGGACATTAACTCGAACGGCGCTGAGTCTGCTGAGGCGGACTTCTTAGCGCTCGGCGCGGCAGTGGTGTAAAGTAACCAAGTATATTTACTCAAGTACTGTACTTAAGTACAATGTTGAGGTACTTTTACTTTACTGGAGTATTTCCAATTGTCTATACTTTTACTTCTACTCCACTACATCTCAGAGGCAAATATTGTACTCCACTACAATTATTTGAAAACTTTAGTTAGTAGTTAGCTTGTAGATTATTTTATTATTATTTATTATTACATTATAAAACATACATTAACCACTTTAGCCCTATTTTATACCTAGGCTATTTGAGAACAGCGATCTGCAATCTCACAACGCGTCGCATCGTGACGCGTTGTGAGCTTGTAGATCTGCTATTTTCAAACGTTGTAGTACTTTTACTTTTGGTACTTTTAAGTACATTTGGATACCAATACTTTTGTACTTTTACTCAAGTGAATTTTGAATTCCCTACATTGCAGTATTGATGCAGTACTTTTACTTAAATCATTCCCTGCCAAGAACGTAAAAAACGTAATTATTTCCAATTACCAATTCTGCCTAGAACGTAAAAAACGTAATTTTGAAAAAACTTTGATTTTAAAAGATCTCACCGTCCTTCATCTCTCGCAGTGACACATTTCATTGTAGCACACCCGGATACGGAAATGACGTCAATCGAAGATTTTCGTTTCCACCTGCTTCCTGTTCAAGTCCCCCTCTAAGACGGCATTATCTCAGCTTTGTTTTTCTCCGCCATGGAACGCTGTTTAGAAACGCTGTTTAGAAACGCTGTTTAGAATCTGCTACTACTGCAAAATGGAATGTCGCCGATTGAAAATTTCCTCTCTGGGCCACTCACACAACTACCCGTATCGCCGGTGTGTTTATAAACGATTGGACTTGGAAAAAATTGGAAAAAACACTAAATCCCTGGCAGTGGGCAAACACAGCCAGAAATAAGTCTGGCAGAGAATGAGTTAAGTAAAACATTTGAGTACCTTTTCCACCACTGCGGCACGGTGACTCGCTCGCCTGACGGCTCGCTCGGCGGTGCCTCTCGTGGCTCAATTTCGCGTGAGACGGCCCGCCTCCGTCGTTTTAACTGTTTGTTTTTTTTGGCGGAGCTGTCACCCTTTTACGTCTTGGGTTTGAGAACGGCACTTCCGCATTCCTGGAGTGCGGAAGTGCCCGGGACGGCATCAGATGACTGGAAGGGGGTAGGTACCCTTCCAGTCATCTGGTGCCGTCGTTTGAAGAGTGTGTGTTGAGCTCAACAACATGAGCAGACAGTGCTCACTGTGCAGGAACACACACACACACACACACACACACACACACACACACACACACACACACACACACACACACACACACACACACACACACACACACACACACACACACTGTATAGCATGACCGGTCCTCCGCTGCTTCAGAACATTGCGTGTGTGTCTCCTTAGCAACCAGTAGCAGTTAGGTTCCACATGGGTGGCTGTGTCTCTGGGGTCAACCCTAGGAGTTCTCAGGATTCTCCACATTCCTTGTCTGATCTTTCTTTTCCTTTTTTTCTCATTCCCTACATCTTGTTCAGATCTGCTGTTGCAGCTCTAGTGAAACCAACATCGTGACCAGTCCATGACCGACCTCCTGTAAGGTACAGTACGCGCGCACGCACACACACACACACACACACACACACACACACACGCACACACACACACATCTGTACTTGTCCACTGCTGTTTGCCTGTCATTGTTTTAGTGTGAAGCTGGCTTCCTGTTGAGATTTAAATGAGATTCGGATGTGAAAGAGATGGATCTCTGATATTGTTGCTGTCTATTCCCACATGAGTTTATTATGTGGTTTATGTCCTTTGCATTACAATACTTAGTTACACAAGTACTGTATATGAACCCATGCAGATAAAATAATAACCTTTGAAATCGAGTTACTCATTTCTCCACAAGAAAAAAACAAAATGAACCAGACGTATTCAGTGGGACTCCAATAAGATCTGAGCCCCACTGACTTAAAGCGGAACTATGTGACTTTTTTTTCATGAATAGAAAGTAATTTTGTCCAATCTGTATGGTAGAGTATGTTAATACAATATAACTTGTCTCCCTGGGGCTTTATTAGCTCAATGGTAAAAATTGTCAGCACTTGCGGAGGAAACAGGGTTCAAATCCGGGGTAGAAGAGGAAAGTTAGTGAAATATATTTAAAAAAGTATAAAACATGTGAAAATAATTTGTGGAGGTACTAAGGTTGCCTACTGGCAGTGTGCACAAGATATTTGGTGCTGATCGATCCAGCGGTTTGCGAGATGACCATATACAGGGGTATATACAGTCCCTGTAGGCCTACAGTATATTATTAATACTACTCGCAAATGTACACACTCACTTCCGGTCTCCCTCTCTCTCTCTCTCTCTTCGTCTTACAGTTAACCGCTCTCGTGTCATGATGATGTCGGTGGATGTGACCAATCGCAACGGCCCTGCCGCCACCCCCCCCACCTCGCTCAGCCTCCGCTCCTCCCACAACCAGCTGCTTAGCGGCGAGGTCATCAAACAGGGCTCCGCCACACCACCCAAGTGTCGCAAAAAGTATGCCCTCACCAGCATCCAGTCCGCCATGGGCCTAGGGTTAGGAGACAGCGCGCCCCCCTCCTCCACGTCGCCATCGTCCTCACCCACCACGGCGTCATCGTTGACCCCCAACAACCCTAAGCTGGCTAAGAATGGCGTGAACCAGCTCCGTAAAGCTGGCCAGGATCACAACAAGAACACGACGGATGCCGAGTCGTCCGACCCCGAGTCCAACAACCCGACAGAGGACAACGTCAACGTGGCTGCAGAATGCCACGCTCAGACTCTGATAACTCTCAATAACGAGCGAGACGATGACGACGACGACGGTGAAGATGAAGGTGACGATGACGACAGTGATGTTATTGAGCTCAACCGCGAGCCTACCTGCCCTGACCCCACCACCAACCCAGACCCTGATCGGAACTCCTGCTTGGAGGAGGAGGAGGAGGAGGAGGAGGAGGAGGAGTGGAACGTCATTGTGGTTCCGGAGGTGGAGCTGAACTCCAACAACACAGGGCCGGGTCTCGACGAGAACGTGGAGGACGGCGACGACATCAGCATCTTGTCTGAGAAGGAAATTATGTTGAAAATGAAGATTGAGGAAGAGGTGCCGGAGGTGCCAGAGGTGGAGGAGAAGAGGCCTCTACTGGTGATAAGAGACGAGAGTCCGGTGGAGAACCTCAAAGCTCCTCCTGGCCACGGACTCATCTCTGACCTCCACCCAAACCTCAAGCTCCTCAAATCGAGCAAAGACTCCCCAGTGCCTCCTCCTCCCTCCCCACCCAGGCAGGCCAGCCCCGAGGACGCTCCCCTGCTCTCTGTGGCCTCCTCTTCCGCATCGTCCTCCTCGTCCTCCTCACCGGAGACAAAGAAGGACAGGAGGACAGGCGCCAAGACGGACTGCGCTCTGAACCGCATCCAGAATCTGAACCCGAGTGACGAGGAGTCCAGCTGGACCACCCTGTCCCAGGACAGCATCACCCCGGAGGAGACGGGTACGTGCATACGCACGCACACACGCTCGCGCACACACACACACACACACACACATAAAAATGTACTCAAATGGACCACCATTTCAATTGAATTGATAAGAGCATCTGCATAATGGCTAAAGTTGTTAACACAATTTCCTGTGCGTGCGCACACACACACACAAACAGACTACAGATACTGTATGGTAACAGCATCTTACGGCCAGTTATGAGCTTGTGGTGTGTGAGGTCAGCTGCTGTGTTTTTCCTCTGTGCAATTTAGTGGTTTCCCTGTTACTGTATGTTGATGACATGTTTTCTCTCGGGTGACCAGTTTGTGTGTGTGTGTGTGTGTGTGTGTGTGTGTGTGTGTGTGTGTGTGTGTGTGTGTGTGTGTGTGTGTGTGTGTGTGTGTGTGTGTGTGTGTGTGTGTGTGTGTGTGTGTGTGTGTGTGTGTGTGTGTGTGTGTGTGTGTGTGTGTGTGTGTGTGTGTGTGTGTGTGGGGCTACATGGACTGAACTCCAGTAATGGGCTGGAACCTCAATAATAAACAGTAAAGCCTCCCCTACAGTATATCTCCCAGAATCCCTTTAGAGCAGGAAGTGCTACTGAGGCGCCAGAGAGTGTATGGGAACTTTGGAAGCTAGGTCAGCTGCTTCCTGTTTCAACCTGTGTGTCCACTTGAGTTTATATTTGTGTGTGTGTGCGTGTGTGCTTGTATTACTATTCTTGTGAGGACCAAATGTCTCCACAAGCATTAGAATTATAGAAACTAGAACAGTGGTCTACTTGGGAACGATGCAAGTTGGGAACGATGCAATAGGGAATGCATGCCCTACCTTGCTATGCAATACCTGTTGTCAGAGTGCCTGTTGTAACCGTCTGTCTGTCTACTGTATGTCCCTTTTGTGCCCATATATGGAGCTCTCTGTATCCGTCTGTCTGCCTGTGTCCCTTTTTTATGCCCATATAGTTGCATATCTGAGGTATCAGCGGTTCTGGAAAGTCCTTGTGCAGTGGTAAACGTCTGTGGAGAATGTGTGGAGAGTGCAAACTGACTGTGGAAAGTAGACTGACTAAGTAATGAAATGGCAGGTGTGGGGAATTTGCCAAATCAAGCTTAGGCTCGGGTTGGCATGGCAATCAATTGGCTCATTTGGGCCACGGCCAGAGCCGATTCTTGACAACCGCCTTTCTGACGACTGGATGCCGGGCACTGCACTCCCTCTGGTTGTCTGCGATTCTGGGTTATTCTTTTAGCGTTCTTAGGTATAAATCTACGCCACCGTGCCTTGTTTTTGCAAACTGTTAATAAAGTATTCAATCAATCAAAAAACTGAGAATCCCTGCAATGGTCATTGTGGGGACCATTTTCCTAGTTCCACACAAGTATAGTTGCGACCGTAGGTCGCATTTACTATAGAAACCTGCTCCAGGTGTCCGTGCGTCCCTCCGTCACACACGTCACACTTTTGCCCTGCTCATATCTCCGCACCCGTTGCCCCGATCCATGCCAGATTTTGCACACACACTCCTTACCTGCCAAACTACACCCTCCAAGGACCCCCGGAGCTCCAGGGACCCCCAGCTGCCTCGGGGACCCCCAACTCCAGGTGTCCGTGCGTCCCTCCGTCACACACGTCCCGTCACACTTTTGCCCTGCTCATATCTCCGCACCCGTTGCCCCGATCCATGCCAGATTTTGCACACACACTCCTTACCTGCCAAACTACACCCTCCAAGGACCCCCGGAGCTCCAGGGACCCCCAGCTGCCTCGGGGACCCCCAAGTGTAAAAAATGAGCACATGTGGACAAATTACCAAATGACCACCCCAACGGGGCTGCTCACGGGGCATTCCCGGGGACCACCCACTCCTGGTGCTCCAGAACGGATGCAAAAGTGGTGGCGCCCCCAGTGGAGGACCCCCTGCCACTGCAGCTCACATAAAATGCCGTAACTCGGGCTAGGAGCGTCCGGGAGAGCCGCGGCCGGTACCTATTCGTCCGCCAAGGCAACGCGGACACCCCACCCCTAATTTCTCACATGGCCCTCTTCTAGCGCCACCTTCAGGCCGCTTTACACAACACATTTTTGCCCACTACTCCTACAGTTTTGCCCCTAAAAACACGCAAATTGCTACACACTACACAGTATGTGTACACTCATGTCATCAACCTGCCTGCCACCACATTTCTTAGACCACCAAACAAAACTATACATTGCCCACACAACTAGGAACCAATCGCCGTTACAGCCCTCTTCTGTATACATGTGACCTACGGTCGCTTATCTCCCGATTAGGGAGTCTTACTGGTAATACAAACATGTGTGTGTATGTGTGTGTGTGTGTGTGGCTGTCAGTCACTGGTCAAGCAGTAAAAAGTGGAGGTGAAATACAGTGCTTCTTTGTCTCTCTATCTTCCGCTAATCATTCCGTCTTTTCCTCCAGCGCTGTATGCCTTCAGTTTCGTAGCCCTCATTGTCCTGGCATAACCTTGTCTGACATTTGTCTTCTCGCCCCTGGGCTGCATTTATCTTTTTCTGATTCGCTGAGTCTTGCGATTCTTTGATTTTTTTTTCTCCCCTATCCACCCTTCCATCTTGCTCCTTTATCTTGCTGCACTGCACTAAACACATGAGGAGCTAGAAACAAGCCGTAAATATTTACTGTTAGGATGCAGTTAAAACACACACACACACACACACACACACACACACACACACACACACACACACACACACACACACACACACACACACACACACGCTAGCACACAGAGGATGGTGGATCTGCAGTATTACATTTGAGCCCCTCCATATGTACCTGGGGCTGTGTGTGTTATGAGAAGAGGTTTACATGTTGATCCTGCTGATCCCCAGACAGTCATGTGGGTCTGACATTGGGACATGAGAAGTATCTGAGCTCCTAACAGCCACGGTTGTTCCTACAGAGAGGGAACAGTAGGCAGCATTTAATTCTTTGCTCAGCATGATGAGTTTAAAATCCTTGTCTTTCTATCATAGGGTTCTTACCAGCTACCCTCATACACCCCTGGTGTGCCACCTGCATGTGATTTGTTATGCAAAACCCCATTTAACCACTTAAACCCACCGTATATACTTAGTTGTCAGGGGTCCCCCAGGGCTCTAGACAAGGTCTGCTAGTATTTACATCTACACCAAATCTCTTAGCTGACAATAGCCGAAACACAAGCTCACAACATGTCACGTTGCGAGTTGCGATGCGTTGAGAGCTTGTAGATCTGCTATTTCTTGCTGAATGTTTGCCCCAATAAAGGGACACTAGGGTTCATGTGGTTAAACTCTTACGAAGGTCTTCTGATGATATTAAATACCATGCTTGCTTGCTAAACCTGGGAGTTTTGATAGAACCTAGGCTTTACCATTTGCTATGGTGATGGAATGTGCCTGCTGATACATAATAAAATGGCATTTCAGATTTGAATCCTTCCATCACATAGTATTGATCCGGTATAGGTCAAATAACAAGTTCAAAGTAGATTGAATGGAAGGACATATGCGGTAACCTTGTTTTGGTGTAATTTGATGCAACCTAAATGGCTGAATTCCATTTGAAGCAGTTAAGAGGTTTTGTCTTACTCATAGTTTGTCATCCTTGTAAACGGTAGTCATTGCTGAGAAAGGCAGTGTGGGTGCCAGACATTGCTTGCCTGTACTCGCTTCTTGCTGGCCGTCTCAACAGAAGACCTAGCCGCACTTACTTTGGGAGCATATGTTAAAAGCTGGGTGTTGCATGTAATTTGACCCTTGAAAAAACACCTTCTGCCATTTCCTTTTGTTGTAAACACATGCTGTGAACCAGGCACTCCCTTTGCCAGACTGGGAGCCTTGACCTCTGACACGTGTTCAGCTGTTTGGAGCTACCCCTCTCTCAAAGTGTCTCAAAAAGAGCTCTACTGTTGTTGAGACCTTTCAGCAAGGCTCAACCCTAGCCTCTCTGCTGACTCACTCACTTTCCCTTTACTGTTTACTGTTTGGAGGCTCTCAGTTCAGTGGTGTTTCTGATTTATTATAGGGCTGTCACGATCAGGCAATTGTCGCTGATCATTAATTGTCATGCAAATAAATTAATGATTTAATACAATGGCAAAGTTTTTGCCATTGTACATAAAAATCACATGTCTGTTTGCCTTTTAGGCTTTGTTGTGAGCTTGTAGATCTGGTGTTTTTGTATGATTTTCTACATTTTTATTTTTGCCCTAAATGCCTTAAAGATGGGCTTTCAAGTCCAGCCAGGTTGAAAGTGGTTAAAAGAGCGTGGACAACATGGCAATAATAATAATGTGAAATTTATCTAGCTGTTTTTATACAAATTAATGGAAACAATTCTAATGATTCTGAAAAAGTATTGTGATTAGCTCAAATAACTGCGACCAGGCAATCATGTAATAATTGTGACAGGTCTATCTCTGAACTATTCTTTTATCTAGATCTTGAGCTACGTCCCAGAAGAATGCTTAAAGGGTAAGACCACTTTGGTAGAGGTTTGGGTTGTGTAGTTACCTTGCCATGATGTAACCCCGAAGGTGGACAAGAAATCAAAAATAATTGCTCCATTGATTAGAAATTGATAATTCAAAATATGCTCCTCATTGACTTACATTGTACGGTAAAACAGCTCTCAAAGTCACTCTTTTAGCACATAAATGAACCCAAACAAAGCTGATTCAGACAATATAGAGCATCACCAAACCCAGTACTGTTTGTTTTTTTAATAAAAATGTCAACTTCCTGTTGATTTTACTATTTGAAGATCTGGATCCGGATCCGCCGATCCAGTCCGGGTTTTCTACTTATTAAAAATGGCAAAATCAACAGGAAGTTGACATTTTTATTTAAAAAAAAAACAGTACTGGGTTTGGTGATGTTCTATATTGTCTGGATCAACTTTGTTTGCGTTCGTTTTTGTGCTAAAAGAGTGACTTTGAGAGCAGTTTTACCATACAATGTAAGTCAATGAGGAGCATATTTTGAATTATCAATTTCTAATCAATGGAGCAATTATTTTTTATTTCTTGCCCACCTTTGGAGTTACATCATGGCAAGGTAACTACACAACCCAGACCTCTACTAAAGTGGTCTTACCCTTTAATTCTACTCTCCACATTCTTACAGAGTTGTTGAACTTAGGTACAACTTTGGGTTGTATTATGCTACCTGGGCCAAAACTGTAAACATGTTGCACAAAATAAATATAATAACTTGCACTTTTGGTCATTATATTGTAATTTTTACAAAAAAGTGTCAAAAATAGCGGCAAGTGGCTGAACACATACACAGGCATAATCAGGTTTATTGTCTCCGCCAGGCCGAAGGCATGGCGAGAGAGTATGTTTTACCCTCCGTCCGTCCGTCCGTCCGTGTGTGTGTGTGTGTGTGTGTGTGTCCTGTCTGTGTGTTACCAGCTAATCTCCGGCACCGTTGGCCCGTTCGCTCCGAAACTGTGCACACACACTCCCTGGATGCCAATGCAGAACCTCTGCCCCAATTCTTCCACATGGGCCTGTTATAGCGCCACCAGGAGGCCGATTTGTGCAAAACACATTTTTTTACATTACTCCTACAGATTTTATCCAAATATCATGCAAATCGGTACACAGTATCTCTATAGTCATGTGATCAACACGGATCTGTCCGATTTCCCATATTCCATCCTGATTGCCTATGGTTGGCTTCCAAAGTTTGCAGGATTGGTCCGTTTTGAACAAAATGCCTCAAACTATGCATGCAGCTTGCGATTTCCGTGAAATTTCACACACACATTCCCACTAGGCCGAGGAAGAAATGCCACCCTTTTCACATTGGCCTGTTATAGCGCCACCAGCAGGTCTAATTTAGCAAAACACATTTTTGGAACAAAATGCCTCAAATCATGAATGCAGTGTCCGATTGCCGTGAAAGACCTAAGAATAAATGGCACCCTTTTCACATTGGCCTATTATAGCGCCACCAGGAGGCCAGAATAACGTACCTGACCTGGCGGAGACCTGTGCTCCGAGGAGCACTTTTTCTAGTTTGTATTTGTTTCTATTAAAAGTGTGATTTAGAGACCTGTGAATGGCATGGCTAGTACTCTCAGTTCCTCACAGAGCTCAGAAGCAGCAGACAAAGATTATCGGTAATATTTGGACAGTAGCTATACCTCCCATGGGTCTACCAAAGGGGACTACCCTAAGGTTTTGTGTATAGGTATTGATCGTCGAAGGTGCTGTAGTCTCCATGTAAAACCGATTTTTCTCTTGAGGATCGATGGGTTTGGTAGAGACCCTTATCTTACACCAGTTATGAAATTACATGGAAATAAATATAATATTGATGAATTATTACTACTTTATTATTCATATTTGTCATATTAGGAAAATATTTGTCTAGTTGTTAACGATATAGAGCAGAGAGTCTAAATAACAGCTGCAGAAGATGCATACTGTAGTCTCGCTCTCTCTCTCTCTCTTTGTCTGCAACTCTGTTGTTTTTCCAGGTGTATGTTATATTCCTCTGGTGATGTTGTGGATTAGAGTGCTAGTGTTACACTGCTTTCACACAAAGGAGTCAAACACACACACACACACACACACACACACACACACACACACACACACACACACACACACACACACACAGACACACAGACAGACAGACACACACACGCACACATTTACTTACCTGGGAAATGGTATTGACAATGCCCTTGGTGTTCTTACACAACTGTATGTGAGCATCGCAGTGAACACAGCGCTGCAAATGTGAACTAGTTTGCAGCAAGTAAAGATACAAGATGTTTTCAGACTTAAGTGGGTGAGTCGTTCATTCACTCACCCACCACCCACCTGCTCTCTCTCTTTCACTCGCTCACTCGCTCACTCTCTCTACCTCTCACAAACATGCTCTATATCAGTGGTTCTCAAACTCTTTCATGTCAAGGACCCCCACAGTGATATGTATTTGGCCATAGTCCAGACCCCCATTTGAAAAGATTTTGGGCCAGGGACCCTCATAAGAGAAGATTTGTCAACATTTTGGTGAGACTTTTCTAAAATGGCAGATCTACTGCAAGCTCACAGGTCGCCGCGATGTGACGCATTGTGATCTTGTAGATCACCTATGTTCGAATAGCCGGAAAATAAAATAAGCCTTAAAGGGTTTAAACTGTTCCTCATTTAGCTGGGAACCCCCGTTAGGACCCTTGGGGGTCCCTAGACCACACTTAGAGAACCAGTGCTCTCTCCTCTCTCCCCTCTCTCTCCCTCTGTTCTCCTCCGTTCTCCCTCCATGTGTGATGCTGCAAGAAAGATGATCCGGTGGGGTTGCTAGGACAACGGAGGAGAGGCAGGAGGGAGCGAGA